>NW_027211603.1:23302500-23902500 GCF_022749685.1 Semicossyphus pulcher
ACTTGAAAGGCGTCACAATATGCAGCGTGCAAGACTATTTTAGGCTGGGAGACTGGCTGTCGCTTCTGTGTCATGGAAGCCTTTCACCTCTGTTTTGAACGAATGAATTTGGATTGCATTCAGGAAGAGATTTTATAATGGAGCGTTAAACAACAGCATGGGAATCAAATCAGTTAGAAATCTTTGGAAAACAGCAACATTGGTGGTTGTATCAGAGATTTTTTATTTCAAATTGAGGATTTCTTTTTTACCTCAATGCTGTGTGGTAGACTCAACACAACGAAACTGTGGTCAGACTAATGTGGTCAGTATGATCCAGTGCGTACGCTCACACACAGGTATGGTAGGCATGTGTAACGTTGCAGGCGTGTGGGGAATGCCTGGCCTGTGAAAGGCTGCAGCTGACAGCTGTCACCTCCTGTGTTGAGAACCGACCCCGTCTTCCCAGGCTTTCATCTCCCTGTCTCTCACTCTCACACACACAGATTCATATGACTTTATCTCTGCTGCTCTCTTTACGCTGTTTCTCACATAATATGTCTTTTCTTGCACACCAATACACGCTGTGTGCCTCACAGACACACCCTGTCTCCTTTGTAAACAGGCTCTCCTGCAGGGTTTATTCTTTGAAGAGTTTCTTATCAACAATCTAAAGTCCAAAGTCACTCTCTGAAAGCTCGCTAACCCACTGAGTCAATTAGATTTCACCCCCTTAGCCTTCAGTGTGACTCTCCTACACTGTATCTCAATGCTTTCACAATTGAAGCTTGTTTTCTGCCTCCATACTTAATAGTAACTGGATTTCTTAGATGACTTTATTTGAGACCACAAGAAGCAAAGCGAGGAGGCTTCTCCCTCTGCTCCATTGTCAGTCTTCTCATCATATAGCTTTGCTCTGCTGGTGTTTTTCTTTTCTTAAAGTTGATAGATGATCTATCTCTTCCACTTGTTTGTGTTGTCCCAGCCACATTCCTGATGCAGTTGTAAATTGACAGCTATATTATTAAAAATCAGTAGACCATGAAAGCTCTTCCGCTCAACAGACACAAAGACTGTCTCCACTTTTCAAAGTCAATGAGACAATATAAACAACAAACTTTAATTAGATGGCTTCAGTTTCTTAAACAAACATATCAGGGATTTAAAGAAGGGTTATGTAGATGTATTTAGATGTTTTTAGGAGAACGTAGGAATAAACATGTATGGAACATACAACATACATCTGAATGTATTTTTAGGAAAACCCAGCTTTTCGTATGAAGACAGGGCTTCTATATTTTGTGCAACCTTGCATACATTTTAAGCAGTCTACTGTTGATGCTCTTTATAGTTCAGTATTTTCTTCCACCAAAGTAGTTTCCTGCATGTAATGTAAACAGGTCAGAGAAATAGCACAGTCAGTGCAGGAGTTATCTTGTATAACATAAGATTGTTCTGCTGTATTGTGACACTAAGTATTGACACTAGGACTGTATATAATATCGTTAAGCCTTTTACATCAAGGCTCAAGTAGAATAACAGTTGGATATAAATCAGGCATTTACCTTAAGCCTGCCCTTTATTCAGCTGCAGGTGTGTTTGCTTTGGAGTATTTGTATAACTCCAGCAGGCATGGTAAACGACTGGAAGGGTTGGTGTAAAGGTGGCGTTACAAGTCTATGGATTACTTACTGTGCTGCTGTGTGTTTTACAGATGAGAATGTTCAAGAGTTGGCCGGAGAGCTGGTGGAGCTGGGCTTAATCTGTGAGGTGGGTGTTTCATGTGTTAGGACAGAGTAAAATTGAGTGTGTGTTTATGTCCGTGGGTCGGTGTTATTTTCAAGATCCAGATGCAAGTGTGTGTGTGGGTGAAACTAAATGTTTGCTGTACCAAAGCGTGTAAAACTCCTGTTTAATTTAAAAGGTACAGTGACCCCTGACATCTCCTTTAACCCTCAAACACACAGACAATCCCCCTCTAAGAGCATTATGCATATTATCCGCTACAAATGTGCTCTTGGGCCCACGCACCTACCCACGTTAATGATATATGTATATTCACCACCTCTCTGTGTGGGTGAGAATATATGTATACTTATGTTCTTCTGACTTAATGCTCTTAGTGGATACTAAAACAGATTTATCCCTTATCTGTTGTACTGAATTATGAGTTTATGTACATGTATGGGTAACTGTAAACATTATTTCCACCGCTAACATATCAGTGTATCTTTTGTAACTTCCTACGTTTGTTTTCTCTTCACAGTTGGACCAAAACAAAGTAGCCTCTTTACTAGAAGAAACATTCAGCCAAGCGGTCCAATAGCGACGGGTCCCTCAAAGATGTTACCTTCTTCTCATAAGTACACTCTTTCAACCTGTTACATGTTGTGTTTGGTTACTCCTCACAGTGATTGTATTTATTGTTTTTTATGTCTTTTCTACTAAGCCTTAGACGGTAATGTGACCAAAAGTGTGGCTTTTCCTCTGCATTAGGGCTTAAAACTCTGAAAGCGCACAAAACCTCCATCATGAAGCCACTTTTAGAGTCCAAAGGGGGCACACAGAAGCCACCTGGAGTGATTTCACGTTCTTATTTTAAAGGTCAAAACATACATGCATACATGTGTGGTATTTATCTGGAGAGGTGGCTACTGTTAAATTTCATTAAAACGTAAACCTCATTAATGCTGCAAAAGACACTTGACCACAACAGTACTGACAAGATGACTTGCAGATTTACAATTGAACCCATATTTTCTCAAGCGCACAGTTGTACATAGTGTGACGTATTTACTTTTTTACATTATTATGCCCTGTTTTTGTCTGCAATCATAATCAAGACTAATTAACTAAGCACGAAACTCTATTTTAATGGTGGGATGTACACCTGATGAACACCAGCTAAACAACAGCTTCCCTCGAGATGAAGGGATCAATTTCTACCCAAAGAAAATGTTAGTAAAAGCAAAGCCTTCGATCTGAATCTCATTTGGCTCTGTTTTATTTCACCTTATATGAGAGAACGTCCCCAGCTTTACGGCTTTTGAGATGACCAACCTCTCTGCCATCTGATTAAATATATGTAACAGTTTGATAACTGGAGGGTTAGTTTCTTACTGGGTTTTATAATAGGCTAATACCCATGACTAATAATTTTAAAACGCCTTTGACACAGAACAGAAGAATGTATGTGCTCCTGTGCCTCTCACGGTTTTTGTCTCTGGAAATAGATACCATGGTTACTTTGAGGTACTGTGAACTCAGTGTTACTGAATTTCCGTTAGTGTGAGTTTGTTTTTACATTTTTGCTCCTTTCTTTGCTTTATTCTGGGCCGACACGCACATGCCTTAAAGTCCTCTTCTCTCAGTTAGTTTTATTATTTTATTCATCGTTTTACCGTTTGCTGCTTGTTGGGTTCACACATGCTACTCTGCCTTTTAAAATTCATTCACGTGAGACTTGTGTACTGAACTCGGCTGCCATATGCTGTATAAAGAGGACCTAGCCTGGTGAATGTGAGACATTCTCATGTTTTATTTATGTTACAGGTGCTGTATATCATGTCTTTTTCTTTACTTATTTCCATTGTTTTGTCATTTTACAGACACAACGTTGTTGAGTCTGAGCCAATACACAACCTTTCTTGTTTCTGTTTCAATTGTTTTGACTTGATCACAATTTAATTAAACTGGAACCTAACTGGTTGACATTATCCATCAGCGAGTGCAGGGCCCCCTGAAATTGAGTACAGAATCTTACAGAATCTTATTGGTCTTGTTTCGACCTGTGTTGAAATCTTAGAGTTGCTTGTGGCCTCAGAACTCTTTGTTTCTTTCTACTGGTACTACTGTGTCGGAAAGCTCATACGATTCACGACCCAAAACAAGCAAATGAAATGCAAAGCAAATATTACATTCTCTGTTTGTAATAAGAAGAACAGACAAACGTATTAGACATAATTGGATGCAATACATTATCTTTTTTTAGCTTGTTATTCTTATTAAATTGGAAGTGTCTTATACAGTACAGTATAATCAAACTAATACTGTATGAGCCTGCATATTATTATAGTGGTCACTCCAATTATATATATATATATATATAGGCCCCTACTCCTACTTCAATTTGCATTTTTGCTAAATATACTGTGTACTCATTCATACTGTGTTGTTTATATTATAAGCCCCTTTTTGAATGTCTATTTGTGAACTGCTAAGATTGTATATTCCAAAGATATGTTTTAAAGTCAGCCAGAAGAATGTAAGTCCACCACTTCTTGTATTGAGAAGCGGTAAGAACCAACCAACCAATGTGATCACCAGAGCAGCTTTACACTCTCTCCCTCTCTCTCGCTCTTTCTCTCTCTCGATCTCTCTCTTTTCCACCCAAAGTTGAACCTGGTTATTAAATAATCATTAATATTAAACGGGTGGGCAGCTTTAGCCTGTCATTCAAGGATGTGAGCTCTTGGTTATATTCTGATATTCTAGTATTTTGTAAATGATGTGAATGCCAGTATGTGTCTTTTCTCAAACTTGTATCCTGACAAAATCTGCAAAGTATGACTGTTCTTTGAAATAAATGTGTGAAATGCTTCAACGTGTTATTTATACATGGACTTTTTTTACTGTGTTTTTCCTATCGAGTATTAGACCATTTTGCGGATTTTCAGGTTTTATATTTAGGGAAATAATCCAATAATTTGGTTAAAGGAAAGTGGAGTGCCTGCGGCGCCCCTCAGCGTCCAGCAGGCCGCAGGTAATTTACAGGTAGGTTTCCTGACGTCACACAGGAAGTGGACAGACGGACGTTGGAGTTTCTGCTTTTGTGTTGTTGAGCAGCTGCACGAGAGTTACGGACATTGATTTATCTAAAGGGAAACCTGTGACTCGACAGAGAGATGTGCACTTTTGGTGAGTGATATTTTGATAGTACATCGTAGTAACGGGTGAAGGTCTCGCGCGCGTTAAGTAGATTCAGGCTTTTGTCCCCGACGCTAGTTTTCTGACCACAGGCCTGCAGGTGAGCTCATACGGTTTCTCTTTGAAAAGAGACTCTTTGAAAAACTGTTTGTGACGTTTAATTAATCTGGGCAATCCTTAGTGTCAAAAGTATGTCTCCAAAAAAGAGTAAGACCGAAGAGTAGAGCAACAGTCAATAGTTTTAACGGTTTAAGCATCAATCATTCTCACACTGCTCCCTCCCATCAGACTCACTCGGTACACACGAGATCCCCCTCAATGAGTGTGAGTGCAGCCTTTCTATGCCCAGCCCTACGCAGTGAGGTTATAGAGTCAACTGTGCAGATCTATGAGGAAAAATAAACGGCTGCAAACAAATTCTGTCCATGCTCGTGAGGATTTTAAATTATCCATTTGTTGCGAATATAAATATTTTGTAATGTTTGTTGGTGTGTAGCCTCGGATTTGACCATTTCAAATAGAAGTAATAACATGACATGGACATGTGTCTAATAATTAACCTACATGTTATTATATCCTAGCCATTCGCAAGTAAAAGTATATGCTACAGAAAATAGAGGCATTTAATGTTAAACAATGATAAACTGCAGTATATTCATACATGCATGTTATGTATATTACATTAACACGTAATTATAGTAAATGTTTATATTTTTATTCATTATTTTAACAAACAAAAAGAAATGCAAGAAATTGCAGGAAATAAATGCCAAATTATGTTTAAGATAATATAAACACTGTCACCATTATATAGTCTGTCCACCAGAGAGCACTGACAGGTTGATTTTTCAGCTATCAAACAAGCCCTGCTTTCATCTTAGTCACAAATGATCTTTAAAAAAGCATCAAGATTATGATTATGTTTTCTGTTAAAGATGCTATCAGCTGATTTATTGGGGTTTTAAGCCTCAAAGTATCTTGTCCACATTGCTGGTTAAAATCTAGTGTCAGTCCAGGTGTATCACAGGGTGAATGATTAGCATGATTAAAAAATGTATTATATTATATATTATTGGTTTGAGATGACACAGGATTGTAAAGCCTCTAACCAACTACTTTTTCCAAGTACTAGTTTTACAGTTTTTATTTGGATATAAACTAAAGTACATTTCTTACATTTCTGTCATCCAGATAAGGACAAAGGGCCAAGGAGGCTGATGAAAAAGGGATTAACTCTCATCCTGGTCGGCCATATTAACTTCATCCTGGGAGCTATCGTCCATGGCAGCATCCTCCGCCACATTTCCAAACCCAGCAAAGAAATCAGCACAGAATATACTGTGGCCAACATCATCTCTGTCACCTCCGGTCTGCTGGTGAGTCAATGGTTAATACATTCATCTGCGTTGTGCACCTATTATCAAAAGCAAAGCAACCTTTGTTTTTTGTTTTGACTTTTATGTTTTAGTGCACAAGAACAACATGTACATATGTTCACCAACATTAAACTTCAAAAGAGATTTGTACTAAAAGCCCAGGAAAGTGTTGTGTATTTTTCTGAGCAATCAAGACTGAACTTGTCGATCATTAGGGAGCTGGTTTTCCAAACCAGTCACTAGTTGCTCCGGGGCAGCTTCATGACATAATGATGATCAGATAAACTGGCAGCTGTTGATGAGGAGATGGTGTAAATGTCACATTTATTTGAAATGTACTTACACAGGGTATTATAGGGTTTACAGGGAGAGACACGTTATAAAAGATTTTACTAGCTCTGCTCTTTATTGGGGATTCTCTCCTTTAGTTTTATACATTTGTTAATTATTTTTCACTTGTGTATAAAGTCTTATTAGTCTGGAACTTGAATGAAAAATGCAGCCTTACCTTAGGGCCAAGGTTACTAATTCTACTGGCACATTATTTAATGAGGCAAACTCATTAAGCTAAAACAATCATCTTGTCATTCGAATCTTACAGAGCATTGCCGCAGGGATTATTGCCATTGTGATGTCAAGGAACCTCCACGTGGTAAAACTGGTAAGAATTTAATTTGTTGTTTAGCCAGGAATATGTTTACTTCAGTCAGTCATTCTGTGTCTACTCAGAAGTTACCTCCCATTCTGTTTATATATGATGTCGTCTCTCTCTGTCTCCAGCAAATTGGACTTCTAATAGTATCCATCCTGAACGCCCTGCTCTCAGCAGCATGTTGCACCGGGCTCCTCCTGGCCATCAGTGTCACTGTGGCCAACAATGGACAGGGTTTGATGTTGGGATGCAATGACACAGAGGTGCCCATTAACGCTCGATCGCCTATCAGTGCACGATGCCCGTTTGATACAACACGAATCTATGTGAGTCTAAATTTTCTCTTTAAAAATGTCTCCTCATACCTCACTCGTTTTCCCTTCTTCCTATTCAATTTGCTCTTTGTCTCAAGCATGAACACAGGATAAACCTTTAGTGTTACTTTATTTAAAAAATGTTTTGCCCTCTCCCATCACTTCTCGGTATCAGGACACCACCCTGTCTCTGTGGATCCCTTGTGCTGTGTTAGCAGCATTTGAGGTTGGACTGTCTGTCTGGTGCTTCATGGTTGGGTTGGCTCTCAGAGGGGTGGAGCCCTGCAGGAAGACCTACATCAAAGAGCAGGTGTGTGTGTGTGTGTCTTTGTGTGTGTGTGTGTGGGGGGGGTATCCTTGAAAGGTGTTACTGTGCTGTGAGTCTATCTGAACGTCTGTCTGACTCAGACTTAAACACACATACAACTGATCCACACTTATCTACTCCCACTTGGTCTGTCAGACTCTGTTTCTCTCAGTTAAAAAGAAGATACAGTACGAACCCCTTTACTTAACCCAGACATTATCCTTTCTGTCTCTCATCCAGTTGGAGGGAGAGGCTGACTGCTCTCCCCACAGCCAGCGCCTGATTGGACAGCGCTCGCAACCTGACGCCTAACTGAACAAAAGCAGGAAGGACACCACTCCGTGTAGACAAGTACAGCGAAATCCCCAAAAGCACTCCTGCACCAGTATTGACCCTAGTATATTTTTCCACCAATATACTAATACAAATACAGTCAGTTAGGTGAGTCTCACTGTGAAAAACAAACTGAAAATCAATTTTAAGACACTGGTTATAGCTTTATGGAGTCAGATAGCCACATACCCTGATTCACAGATGTGTTACCAAATGGCTCTGTTTGCTTTCAGTTGTAAACCAAACTGTATCCTCTGTCTGAAGCTGAGAGCAAAATACAGTTGGTTAAATTTCAGTGCATCTTTACCTGACAGAACCCATCAATAGTAAATTCATTTTCAGTGACGCATCAAAAAAATCAAACAATTCATGCTTCAACTGGTGCTTTCCCGAGCGCAGATCTTTCTGTGCAGAGATTGGCGTTTATAGAGGTATGTGGAAGCTACAGTGAGAAAGTAATACAGTCTTATCAGCATCCTTTGTTTATAAAGTACGTTTTTTATATCTAGTAAGTTTAAATGACATTTTAGCTAGTATGAATTTTGTTTAAGCAAAACAAATTTTATTATTATTAATGTTTTTAATATTTGTCTGTTTGCTGACCCACTCCAAGGCATCTAAGATTTAACAAAACATACTCATCAGTGTGCCTATATATGAGTTAAATGCCCAAAATCATCGTCACATTTCATGCCAGCAGTTTTTTGCGCAGTGGTAAACTGCAAAGTGAAATCATATCATGTTAACTGTCTTTTGTCTTAAAGTACCAAATTATGTTTAATACTATAGCAGAATGAATTGGACATGCTAAATTGCACTCATGACATACTTGCATTACTAGTACAGCTGAAGTCAGTGACATTCTAGTTTCAACTCTAATGGAGACAAACCATTAACTAGTTAAACACAGCTCTTTGGCATTTAACATTTTTTTTGTTCTTGTGTATTTTAATTTTTTCTTTAATCACCATTCATAAAAACATGTTTTTTACTAAATCTTGCTACTATTAGGACATACATACATTGGTAAAATGATCTAAGAGTGGCAAACTGAAATAGCAAATTTAAAGAATGTCCTGTGTGGACCAGAGTTACAGCAGGTCTCATAAATGCATTGTCATATACAGTACATATTAAAGGGATGTTTAAGAAAGATGCTTTAAATCAGCTGAATGTAAAATAATCCAGCCTGCAGTACATCTGTGTGTGGTTTGCGTGCATTTGCGTATGTACAGTATACTGTGGTTGAATGTCAAGTGGGGTCATATTAAGCAGTTAAACCAGTATGTGGGCCAGATGTCTCAGCTGGCACAGAACCCCCCACAACTGAACGACAGAGAAGATCAGATCAGCCATGAAACAGTTAATCTAGAGCTGTGCTCAATTGTGTGGAACGGAATCATAGCACGCAGTCCTAATCCTGAGGCTGTGAGGGATAAATATTGACACAGTGTTGACTTATACAATCACAACATATCCATGTGGCCCTTTTAGACATTGTGGACATTGTTTCCTGTAAAGACATAAATCACCCGTAGCTGACTGTTCAGTAGAATGAGGTCCATCTTTTTACAATTTCCTCTGTTTACATTTTAGATTATTGACTGACGATCTGAATTCACTAACTTGCATTAGGGTATTCATTATGACATAGTTTATCAGTCACATGATATAAAAACATACATTTGATGCAAACCTTGATTTAATCTTGTGGCAATCTTAAAGTGCACTTTTTAGTGGATAAATAAATAATCATAATATTACTTTTGGTGGTTGCACTGCAAATAGAGGAAGTTTAAATGCAGAACAACCCCAGAGAACTTTCCTCATTATTCAGCCAAGCTGTAAGGTCTCTTACAGGTGTTAAACGTGTGTATTTTGTAACATCGACTGCCTTATTTTATTATTTTTTAATTGAATAATGTGGATGTAGTGTGCACTTCATTATTGGCTTTTGTACCAGTATGCACTTGTAGAACATTTTAATAAAGTTTTTTAATGTTCCCTAAAGATATTCTCCTGCTTTTAGTTGTTTTTTTTGTCCATCATATATTTGAAGATGCCATTTTTGTTACAGGACTACTGCTGTCTCTCCATGCACCAAGGTGCTGGAGAAGTGAGTTAGTATCTCTGTTTTCACGTCAGTTGTAGATTTAAAAAAATGTTTGTCACTCCTTGTGTCCTGTCTGGTGCACCAGACACTTTCTTGAAAACCAGATGCCCCAGGATCAATCTTGTCCCTAAATGGTCTCCGTGTGACCTTGTGTGATGTGATGCTGATTCCCTGGTGGCCTTGGGCACAAAAAATTACTGCTGACATATAAGCTTTGTTTAGCTTAGTTTATGCCTTTAATCATAAACCCACCCACCGATTATGGTTGACTCTAAATATTAACACATTAACATTCACATTAACTAGGGAAAAATCAATGACTGAACCCACATCAACAAAGGATACATATCACACACAGTTTTCATACTAACTTGGTCTTTGTGTCGTCCACTTGTCAAAACAAATAGCCTATTCCACAATAATTTGAAAATTGGAAGCATATTTTACATCTTGTCCATCATACTTTATAAAAAATTAGATACACAGTGTGCATATTTTCTGGGGCCCTGTCCAACAAATCTCCATCACGTGTATTTGTAATGTAATATCCTTAGCATAGGCTACAGTAAGCTCTCAACAGCATGTAATGTCCAGTTGTGCGGCTGGGGCCAATTAAGTCGTGTCTGCGCGCTCACGATGAATGCGCGGTCACGATGTGGGCTGCACGCTGCAGGCAACCAGCTGCAAACAGTGGAACAACGAAGTGCTGCAGTGAACGGAGCCGAGGAGCGCCCAAGCCGCTCGTTATTCTTCACACAAGGTAAAAAAATGTATTCCTGTAACCTTAGACAGAAACTATGGGATTAATTTAAAACACTATTGTCAGCAAGCCAGACAGGCAAGGACTATTAATGACTTAAAGGAACCGTGTGCACAAGTAGCGCGCTGTAGGACTCAAGATACTGCGGTGACAAACGCTCACAGCTCCCAAGATTGATACGCTCTCTCGGTGTGATCCTGGCGTGTCACCGTGTGTGATTGTTGCTTCGACAGAACGAGGATACCTCTCTGAAGACTATCTTTTAAAGGGTTTGTGCTTTTTAGAACCTGCCAGGTTTTCCTCAAAAGAGAGCTAATGTTATACGGGTTGTGACCTGTAACGTTTACCGGACCGTGGTGCTCCTGCTCTGTTACATTTTACGTTTTCTGTTTAACGTAAATTTTAGTGCAAGCTAGCTATCAGCGTTGCTGGGGTTACAGGCAAGTTAGCTCGTGCCCAGTAACGGTCGACTGGGAGCAGTTTGACGCAGGTGAACATGTAAACTCGATAAACGGAGAACCAATTATTTACTCTTTTATTTCAATAGAATACTACCCACGCTTATTTCTAAACTTTACTGTGTTAGTCAACCATAAAGACTCCGAGTCGCAGAGTGTGAAACATCACAGGGGAGCGTTACTGTTGCCCGGCCAACCTCACACAAACACGAGAGTGGGGGAGTGTCTGATCGTCCGCAGGTGTAACGTTCACATTAACCTGCGCGTGAAACTTGCGCCAGTTGTTGTGGTTTGCTTTGAACCTTATTTATACAGTCTCCTTTGAACATGTTTTCAGTAGTCTGCAACATAAACTCTGCATGACCCCGCTGACACAATGCTTGTTGAAGTAGATAATGTTACACTGCTTGTCCTTTTGTTGCTTAAATTCAGTTTTTCCAGGACAAACACACCACATGTTATGATCTTTTAAAAACTGGATTTTCATCTGATATTTTAATTCAGACTTAGAGAATAGAGGCAGGGGTTGGGTTAATTTACCACATACATTTCAGCTTTACTCTAAGCAACCCACTCACCCTGCTTGTTTGACCACCATGCCTTTCTTCTTTGTGTGTTTTAAACCTGCAGGACCTGCTTGATGGATACACTGGCAAATGAATGTGAAAGACAGGATCTTGTGTTCTTCAAGAGAATCCGTGAAATCATTTGGAGGATAATGATATGTTGTGGGCTCGACCTCAGATAAGTCTTTTAAACATTAGTGGAAATGGAGTGAGAGAAGACAAAAACAAATAGAGTGGAATAAAGAGAAATACAGCAACCCAGAGGAGACATCCAGCAGACGGCTGATGGTGGAGCTATTATTGGAGGAAATTGCTTTCAGTTTGAGGATGGAACAAGGGGAATCTGTCCTTGACCGGGGATTACCAGGCGGAGGAACAATTCCCTGACACTGCACCAGAAAAGCAAATACTACAATGGATGGTGAATTTGAAGACTAACACAAAGAGCAGCTCCATTCATGGCCAACAGATGAATTGGCAATACACCGCATACATGGCCCTGTGGATTTCTTGCTTTTACCTCCATTACTGACACTAAAATGAACTGAATAGCGTATAATTTTAAGAAGCTTTAAAAACAATTTTTTGTTTGTTGTAAGGTCTGTAGTAAAGTCATCTGTATGAGCCACTGTGGAGAAATGTCTAACATGAAGATGGAGGCACCTGTTGGAGGAGGACGTATGAAAGACTGGTTTTTAAAAACTACAACAATGTACCGCAGACAACAAGTTCCTGTCTGTTTTCCTTTCCTCCTCATCCCTATCTTCCTACTCCTCTTCTCCCTGGTTACACCCGCTCAGTCCATTCATTTGGAGTCCATAGAGAGCCACAGTGAGTTCAGCTGTGAGCCCATCAGACTGAGAATGTGCCAGGATCTGCCTTACAACACCACCTTTATGCCCAATCTCCTGAATCACTACGACCAACAAACTGCTGCACTCGCCATGGAGGTAAGTTGTTTATGTATGTCATTCAGGCTATGCATGTTTTGTGTGTCTGTGTTTCACTGCACACAGGAACATTGGATAGCTGCTGTGGCAGAGGTGAAATTATATATTGTTTGTCCTGAAGTCCTGAACTGCATTGTTGTGAGTTTAAAAATTTCAACAGGGGTCAATTACAGCAAATTTACAGGTCTTGATCATAGTAACATGGTAACGAAATTGTAAACGACATCAAAACAACAGTCAGCAGAATCTGACATTGACGTGTCATACACCTGCTGTAGACAAAAGACTTCACATACAGTGTAAAGAGGCTGTGTCAGAAACTAGGACGGTTCAGCTGTGTTTATATCTGTAAATAACCATTCTTTAACAAATGTCACAAGAAATAATGTTGTCTAAGGTCAGAAAATGTAGCACTCTGTGTAACACTATTATTGTTGTAATATGGTCTGTGTGTTAATAATTATAGTCAGTTCATTGACATTATTCTTTTCCATTTGCTAACATTAAGCAATACAAGTGACACACCTGAAAATCACCCATATCCCTTATCATCACAATGTACACAGAGATGGTTTGCACTGAAACAATGGAGAGGCCTTGTTCTGCACGGAGGGGAAACTGGTTGTTATTTTAAAATATCACCTCATAACACATCATTTGTCTGCTGTTGTAGAACAAATTGAATACAAAGAGCCACACTTCATGTAGGAGCAAAGTGGCTTTCAGGCGTATAGGCGTAGAATATCAAAGAGATAGGCGCAGCAGAACAGGTGATAGTCGATCTTCTCATGTTACTGCTCCATCACTACATGTCACTGTTCCAGGTAGACATAGATGAATGTGTGTGGACTCAATTGGGCACTCGTGGCCTGTCTTTAATGTAGCTGAGTAGCTGACAAACGCATGGTGTATTCTTAGCAGCAGCACAAAACTGAAAGCAGATGGGTGATTATGTGAATGATGCTTGCAGTGGAATATTTTATAGTATACGAGCATTGGTTTCAAAAAGGAGCAAAAGTGTTGCACATTGTCTGTGTGCAATAGTAGACACACACTATCCATCTGTATCATGTTACCTCTCCTTTGTTGCTCCTCAGAGAGGGAGAAAGAGCACAGAGTGAGGTGTTGCTCAATAACTAGACTGTAATTACCCGTTTGCAGCAAGTATTTGTCAGTACCAAAGGCTGCATGGCAATGTGCTTGAGATGTGGACAATTATGGGTTGGGTGTGGTGGTTGTACAGTTGTAAACTACTGTGGACTACCTAGTAATTTCCTCACTATAAAAATAATCAGTTATTCCAAACAAGCAATAAGCACAAAGACCAATCTTACGACAAGTTGAGCTTGTCTTAGTTGGGGATTCAGATTGTCTTGTTTTTGTTAGTGTTAATCCTTCCACATGCCTGTGAGTCGTAGCCCCTATACACATGTTGTATAATTTTACCCATGTTTTGGCTACCATGTATACACTGTGGTTTATACTTTAAGTAACAGGGAAGGATAACAAATAGTCAGTAGAATGAAATTTGCCTCTAGCTGTTCATAGTTGGCATATTAAATTACCCCTGTTGAAAAGCAGATGAATTTGGACATGGCCTGTGTTGGCTGTGTGCACGTTGCGTGTTTAATCTTTTGGGATTTTCATTTTGAGTTGATGTTTAGTTAATATTTTTCCATGTCAAAAGCAGATGAATGTCAGCCAAAAGATCAAGCTTAAATTCACCATGCTACGGCGCTCTGAATATTTAATCACAGAGAGGGATTTCCAACATTCTCTCATGTCAAAATATGCTGTGGATCACTGCTGTCAGGCGCTCCCTTTTTTCCCTTCAGAAAATAGAGTCATTAAAAAAAACAGCTTTATTTTGGATTGACAGGCATGCATTTTGAATTTGCTCTGTGTTTTTTAAAGGGCGATAACACTCATTGAGGCACAGGATTCACTCGGCACATTAAGGACCGTGCAAATATTCAGATCAAGTAAATTCCCTAGTGCCATGTCAAAACACACTGTGTAAGGGATTGTAAGAAACGTCTGTTGTTGAACTTGATTTGACCCAGATGAAGACGGAGCTAAGTAACTGACACCCTCAGTCCCTGCAGTCACGGAGGAGACATCTTTCTGAAGATGGTTGAGCAGCAACATGAGCTCTGGTGGTTTTCCTGCTCTGGTCTGCTTCGAGCAGGCATGGTAGTCCTGCTGGGAACCTGGAGGAAATTCAGTGCTATCTTTGATTGGACAGTGGCTGTAAAAATACCAACTTGTGTTTGTGTTTTCACAGATCTATTAGTGCATGTGCATCGGTTTATGTGCAAGTATGAGAGTTTGCAAGTCTGCTTCTGTACTTGCTGTTGATTATGAATAACTAATAACTTGTTTGTGTATAATATACTAGGCCTGTATCCAAATCCAAATTCTTTGAGTCGAATCAGATTTGGCCGTTCAAAACGAAGATTCGACTATTCGTTGATTTTTTATTTTTTTCGTCATATAGCAGGGTTTGGGGGGGGATACTCTGATTAAATATATATAGAGTTATTAAAAACTATGATGAACTGATCGCAGGTTACAGCTCCTGCTCCTGTCATTCACAGCATGTGGAGACATAGTTTATACTTTATAGTAACTGTGCGCGGAAATACGGACAGATCGTGACCTTATTGAGCCAGGTGCAGAGCATGACAAAGACACAGATCTGTGATCTTGAAGAATTTCAAGTCGATTTGATTTGTCTACTTTCAGGGGGCAGCCCTATACATTCAGAGACTTTAGTCACAAGGCACCATAGATAATTGCTGAACTATGACAGGTAATAATCAAAACAAGCTGCTGTTCATGACAAACCATTTTTTTCTTTGACTATGTCGGAGTACGTCCAACTCAGCTTTTGTGTTTGGTTAATGTAACATTTTAGCTAAAACCCTTAAATATATATCAGCAATACACAGCCAGTTCTTGTTTCAAAGATCCCCTACAACTGAGGAGGGCTTTGGTTAAGATAGACAGATCTTTTACCAAGTGACCGTTGAGATCGTCAGGGTTTTGGGGAATTTTTCTTAATGTGAAAAAATGTAAAATAAACAACTGCTGCCAAATCGGCGTGAAGTATTTCGGATGCCTTAACGAAACTGGAGCCATTGTCAGCAGCTGTTGTAGTCACTTTTTTGGGTCGCATCACATGATGAATGTTTGCTCTGCCTCAGTGGCAGCGCTTCGTGTCTTGGCTTTCTGAGTAGATAGATCAGACTAGTGGGCTGTGACCGTCATGTTACATTTATTTTCGTTGTGAGTTGTCTTCAAGTAAAAGGTTGTGACACATTCAAGCCCCCGACTCAGAAACAGTTCTAACCCCGGCTCCATTTTGAGTAGTGTTGAGTTGTGCTGTCGTTGAGTCATGAGTTTTGACTGACATTGAAAATATTGCCTTTTCTCCTTCTGCCTTTTTAGTTGTCAAGCAAAACAAAGGATTAACCCTGAGTGTGTGTAGATGATTAAACTCCCTGTCCACATTTATTTAGTGTTTTACTTACAGGCTCAAGGTACAGAGCAGTATTTCTCCTGTGTATAATAGCTAAGCCTGGCTAACTGTACGCTACCACCTCCTGTATGTGTGTGTGTATGAGTGACAGGGGAGGTTAACCGCGCCAGCTGTCATCTCTCACTAGTGCTAACTAGCTGCTAATCTCTCTCTCAGTCCCACAATGAAGACATTGATTCCCACAGACCAACCGCCACCCCATCTGCCACAATAGTCAATTAAACCTGTGAGGACAGGGTGCGAGAGGCTGAAACATGAGAGGGGGAAGAGGAAGAGAAGGGAAATGAATTTCGAATGGGAGATAGTGTGACGGGTGAAATGATTTCTTAGGGAATGTGTTGGTGTGTGCGTGTGTGTGCAAGTGCATGCTTTTGTGTTTGCATGTCACTCAGAAATATGGCTTGTACTGTCCATCTGCCACAGCATGTTATGGTTCCCAGAGGATGTGCTGTGGGTTGTGACATTATTTGTGGTCCATGTAAGACACAGAGATTAAGACGTATGACATCATTGGGATTGTGTGTCGGCACCAAGAGAGAAGAATTGATCTCAGCTTAATACTGATGTCAGGTATTTCAGATGTATGGGGTTATATCAGAAAGGCAAATGGCCTGATGCTTCCATGTCAGATTTAAGAAAGATGGGTGCAATGTGCCAAAAAAAATCTAATTTCAGTCATGAAACAGAGAAGTGGCTCATCGGGCCCTTATTTGTCCTTTGATAAACAAATATATAAATAGGCACACAGAGGTTACCGTGCCTAAGGCCTTGGCAGCCCTGATGTCTGCTTGGCCGGAGAGTTTAGTCTTGAGTTAATGGGAAGATATTTGGCTCTGTGCAATGGAGTTTTATTTTGGTGTATTGTAGATGAGATAGGGCATCCTCTGCCTTTCTTCTGACTGAATGAGGTTAAATTAATTGTATCCAATCATCCAATTAAAAAAGGCACAGTAACAACATAGTCTGGGCATTAGGTTTGCATTCTTCCAATCAAAGCCCCAAATTCTCCATTTTCCTATTTGTTTGATGTAGTATTCTTCTAAACAATCGTCTCCAGACAAGTCAAAATGTCTGCCGTGTAGAAAGCCTAGTGTTTGTATTGCATCATTAAAACATATGTATATTATAATAAAATCACATTATGATATAGTAGCTTGATGATAGTTAAGTTTACTGTGAATTTTCCCCTCAGTTGGTGGAAATAAGGTGGTTATTAGTGGAGTTAGTATTGTCATTTTTTTCCACAAGGCTAAAAGAAAAAAAACAGCTACACTGCAGGATATTCTGTGCTGATGTTATACCTCATTGACTATTTCCAGACAATTCCAGGACAGTCTTTTTAATTTGGATCCCAGAGTGAATGAGATTAGAGAGCCCCGGGTCTGGCAGTCAGTAATAGAAAGGCTAATTTGGGCTACAATAGAGCACACTGTTTGTATAGCAAATAGACAGCAACCCCAGGGCTGAATGAAGGGATCTAGAGCTGTCAGTCACTACGTTTACATGCCCACTACAAAATCAGGTTATTGGCAGAAATCAAATTAAGGCAGGGAATTTGCTGCAATGACCTGATTACTTTAAAACCCACCTTTGCAGCTAATCACACTTCTATGGTTACTGATTTCTACATTTTTGAAAGCAATTGCAGATCGTGTAAGTGTATTTGTTATATAAGACTCTCCATGTCAGAGTCCTTAATCCTTCCTAAAGTATTGAATCCAGTTGGTACTTTTGATACATTTTAGAAATCAAGTTAATGCAGAAGGCTGGCACTAACCTGCTAAGTGCAACACAGTCATGCATTCTCCCTGCATTCGGCAGGAGTCTGGTTACATGGACAAGAAGCCATTTGATGGTAATGTGATGCTAATATGGTAAATCCAAAGAATATGATACCCTATTTAAATTATTAGAGGTGTTTTGTTTTAACTTAACCAAGGCAGTGTAAGGCAGAATAACTATATTAATTCATCGGTGTTAAGGAAAGTGGAGATTTTTCTGGTATTCACGATTTGCAGAGGTATACATATTAATCTGTGGGAGTCACATAAAGAACGGGTGGAGGAAGGGGGACAAAGTGTTGAAAGAAGAAAATGCGTGGGTTAGTCGAACAGCAGGAGATTGTCAGAGTCCAAGCAGAGGGAAATACTGACAGAGTGACAGGTTGTGTAAAGTCTTTAGACCCTACTGTCTCCGGTGTTTGTGTTTCTCTCAGTATGGGGTCCTGTCTTTCAAAATAAGACTGCTCTGTTTAAGAAGGGCCACCCTGGGGCCACCAGGTCCCCACCACAGAAAGAGTTTGTGTGTGCCAAATCTGGAGAGTTCGAGGCTCGTTGTTTAAGTGTGGTCTGTTGTGTTTTTTTCTTTGTGTGTGTGTGAATACGAAAGAGAGAATTAGCCTTTATTGAGGTGTGTGTGTGTGTGTGTGTGTGTGTGTGTGTGTGTGTGTGTGTGTGTGTGTGTGTGTGTGTGTGTGTGTGTGTGTGTGTGTGTGTGTGTGTGTGTGTGTGTGTGTGTGTGTGTGTGCGAGCGCGTTCCTGGTTTTCAGTGCATCTGAAGAGGCTTATTACCCTATTCACTGGTGGAGACAGACAGGTCCTCATTCAGTTTAAAGTTCCTGTTTATTTCAGTTGAACTCTTGATTATCCTGCTTATTCTGACCGAGTCTATTGAAGCTGCCAGCCTTAATGAAGCAATCATTTATTTATGTTCAGAACAAAGGGCCCGGCCTGGTGCTGTTTTTTGGCAGACTGCTCCCATCAGCATAGCTGCCACCGCTGCTTATCCAGCCTCTCAATGCCAAGCAAAGAGAGATTTAAGGAAAGTTTGGAGAGCTTTTGCATTGCTCAAACAGTGAACCGTAGCCGACTGTAAATATAATACCCCAGGTTTCCATGAACATATGAGGCAGCGAGATGCTGCTTGAATTCCCCAACCCACTACCTTACATCTTCTGCTGGGAGATTATAAAGTATGCATTTCCAGCATGATTTAGATGTAACTGTCAAAAATGTAGAACAACATCCGTCCTGTCCTGTACCAGTTCCTATTTTAACTTCAGTCATAGTTTTGTACAATTCTAGGTCTTTTTTCATTATTTACTAATCTGTTCCCTATTTTTCCATGGGGAAATAAGTGCACTTAGTTGGCTAATCATTTAGACAATTGCAAACGATAATGAAAAACCCCCATCGCTCTTCCCTAGAGCCTAAGTCGAGTCCTTCATGTTCTTTGTTATGTTTAACAGACATGACCAAAAAGGATATTTGAATTACAGTGAAAACAGTGGAGAAAAAAAGCAATTCCTCAAATTTAGGAATCTGGTTCCAGCAAATGTTTGGCATTTTGCCTTCATTGGATTGTGGGGTATTAAATATGGACAGAATAGAAGACAGGCAACAAATGTTGCTTTCCAGAATGATTGCTTTAATCATAGTTGAGATATTCTGTAATCTGCTTTAAATTGATGTGGCTGACTAATCATATGTTCAGTTTATCATATCAGCACTAAATCATAGTAAAGACTTCATCAAGTGGTTTGGTCTGCACTAGCTGTCCGTTATTACGCCTGTTCAACCCCCTACCCTCCTGGTATCAGTGATGTATTGATGACAGTGGAGACTAATCTCTGTTTTGCTTTTATATTTATGTTCTTTGTCTTCACTCTTTTAGTCTCGTCTACTTTGATCTGCCCTGTTACCTCCATACACCCGCGCCCCCCTATAGTAACACATAAATATAGGTTATCCATGTATTATGGTCTTAATCTCAACCCATGACCAGCCTGGGATCTGCATGTGTGTGTACGTCTGGTGAGAGATGTTTAACCCTCACCATTAAGCCCAGCTTCACACTAACATACACACAAACACTCACATCATTGATCCCCTTCTCACGCAAAGCCACTCAACACAAGGCAGCTCGTACATTTTCAGCATTCTGCAGGTCAGGACCAGCGTCAGCATTAAGAGCTCTACTGCCACTAATTGTGCACTTATTGAGACTCGTGTAACTCTCAACTCTCCCAAAATAGCTCTCGTATGAAAGCATATCATCACATGGATTTTTAAACAGTATAAATCGTCAGTGTCTAACAGCTCAAACAATCAAACTTGACGGCATGTTCCCTTTAATTCTAGGAAATAAGCTTCCTTGTATTACTCTAACTGACAACTGCTCGCCCTGCATGGTCTGAGAGTGCTTTATTTTGCACTGCAAATTCTCCATAGTGTGTTAAAATGGAAATATATGTACATTGATTACCAGGCACTGAGTTTTTCTGCTGCATATGGGGCACTTCTGGTTGTGTACATGCTTTTCCTTTCTCCTCCGTCCAGCACTGGCACAGCCCCAGCCTCCCACACACTCTGTGACTCACCCAATTAGTCCGTTTCCATCTCCCCTCTCCCTCCAACGTCCAGATTCTATTAGTAATTTTTATCATTTTTTATTTTGTTAACAGATAAAAGAGTAAACCCATACGGCTATGAAGCTGAATGTATACCTCCTTCTTCCTGAGTGATGGTTTGATGATATAGGAGATAATGTGCAGACAGCATGTTAACAGAGGATTTGTCCAAATATGCTATTCTGATTTGGGCCAGCAATAACCCAGATATGTGTGTTTTAATTGTAACCTGAGGGTGTTGTTCATTATAAAGTGCCTGTATGCTTTGCAAACTGAACATGAACCATTTTAATAAAGAATGTATTCATGAAAGTGGATATATTCTATCTCCAAATGTGATGTTTTCTGCATGCATCAGTTTGCAAACTACTTATTCTTGCTACGCTTTTATCTGACTGTAACAGAGTGTATATATAAGTGGTGCACAGATGGAAACGCACAGGCAGCTTGGATGGTGTTAGGACATGTGTGGGTGCCATCTGATTCAGCTCCATTGTTACAGCCCCCCCTCTACATCTCTATCATTTAATTTGACCCTCTCTCCTACGCCTCTCAGTTCCTTTCACTCTCACTTTCACACTCTCCCTGTGTCGCTCTTTGTTCAAGCTTGTTTGCTATACTTTTTGGATGGTTTCATCCTTTTAAGGCGTCCTGCCACAATGCGCTTGTGAATGTGTGTGTGTGTATGTGTGTCTGTGCACATGCATGTGCTATGCCCTGTTCTCCTCAATGAGACGTGTCCCTGTGAGAGCCACCACATCACCTGTTGCCATGGTAGATAAATAGGCAGAGAAGAAGGGGGAGGAATGGAGGGAGACAGACAGGCAGGGGAGGGGAGGGGAGAGGAGGGAAATTGGATGATGAGTGCATGTTCTGGACTAAACCAAGGAGACAAGGAGGAGGAGGAGGAGGAGGAGAGATAATAAAGGGGCAAGTAAAGAAAAAGGACATTCATACTTAAAACATTGATCTCTTGTGCCATTTGTCTTTGAAGATAAGAATCATGAAAGTCTGCAAAATCTGTATTAATTGCAGTCAGTGCTGTACAAACATGATGTAGTGGAGGAAGATAATGTCTCTCCACCCACACCAGTGAAAAGACAGGCTTCTGTTGTTAATGTGAGGTGTGAGGTGACAGCCATACAACAGCATGGAAAAGTCAACCCACAATTTTTAATTAGTTTATTGTTGTCTGGTAAAGGCTGACATGATTTTAAGAGACGTTTAATGTCAAGCAATTTTAATCTGTATTGTAGATGATGGACTTATCTTGGATAATACTATGAACATAATATGAACATAATATGAACATAATACTCCTCAGACTAGACTAGAGTTTCCTTTTTGTCTGACTTTTTTGACATTTTACACATTTTTCATTAAATCAACGATGTTTATTTGAAATGAGTTTATATTTTTGGAATTTTACTCCCCAAAAAAATGTATCTCATCTGGTACGCATGTCTGGTACGATTTTACTGTTGCTGTTTTACATGAATGTACTTGCTACTACTACATGAAGTCCCCCCTTCTCCCGATCACTGATTATGACCCCCATCAAGGGAAACCACCTATTTGAATTGCTGAACAAAGCTGAAAGTATCCACACACAAAAAATTGTGGATTTATTGGAGTCACAAATGTCACACCAGATTTTATGCCTGTAATTCTGAGATTTATAGTTGTCTAAATCTAAATCCAAGATTCTAAATGTTTACAGATAGAAGAGGCAAATTTTAAGGAAAAATAAAGAGAAAACAAAGCTTAATATTTACGTTAATCTTTCTTTGCTAAATAGAAAATGTATGAGTATGATACGATAGAATGAGTGAAATGATGAATGAGTGAAATGAAACATTGCGCAGGGTTTGTAACATGATGATCAGAACAGAGGAGAGACAGAGAAGGTTGACGGTGTTGCCAAATAGTTTTTGTCAAACGTGAAATAACCGGATAAAGCGGGGGGGGGGGAGCGATGAATGATGATGTTGGAAGAGAAAATTGGAGAATGAAAAGTGTAGGAGGAGGACAAGTGCATGTCAGCGTAATTGCCAGGAGTAAATGGGAGGCAAAGAAAATAAAAGATGAATACAGGAGAACGAAGATAGGAGGGGAAGAGGAGGGGAAGTGATCGTGAAGGGGAATGCCATTAAAGGCTTTGTCGGGTCCTCCTGACTGAACGATGGATGGACACGGATAAACGAACAAATGAATGAAAGGGGGAGAGAGTGTGAGAGAAGGGTGCCCCTTTCTTAACTGTCTTTTCAGAGATTAGGGAGGAGAGCATCGCGGTCTGTTCACTTCATCTATTCATGGCCAACGCCTGTCTCTCTCACGAGCGTGTGAGAGCAGAGAGGAGGCAGACAGAGCCTGAGAGTGTGTGTGAGTCTGTGTGTCTTGTGGTGTGAATTTTTCCTATGGACACATATATCATGTGTGAAGAAGAAGGTAGAAAATGTTGCATGAGATCAAATCTAAGTAGTAAAAGTGGAGATGAGAGAGGCAGCAGTGAGAAAACACTGGTACGCATAGAGAATAACTTACAAAATAGGAGGTAAGCAGAGAGAGATGGAACAACCATGTAATTGCTATATGATTGTGCACTGAAACGATGCACTTTTCTTAGATTGTAGAGAGAGAGACAGAGCAAGAGAATGTAATTGGCTCTAATGTATGAATGCAGTGAAGGAGAAGGCAGATAATAGCTTGAGTGCAAGGAGGAAAAATGGAGGGATCGAGTGGCAGTAGGGAGCTTGGACCAAACAGGAATACTATAGATTCAGCTGAGACTGAGAGAAATGGAAAAAACAATTATTGGAGAGGGAATGTTACACTGATGTTATACTGTATTGTAGCCAATAGAGGTAGAGCTGCAGCATCTGTGCTGCAGGGCCCTACTGACTAATTTGAGAGCGAGTTACAGAGTGAGATAGAGAGGAGGAAAAAGAGATGGAAAGCGTGTGAGGGTGTTGTGTCCAGATGGCAAGGTTTAGTTTTAAAAAGCCTGGTTTTTCTCATCTGTCAGAGAGAGGTGAAAGAAATGGTTCACTGCATCTGCTGGTGCATTAAAAGATCAACGTTTTGGAAGTTTTACTGTGCAGATTTAAGGGATTGAGGACTAGAGTACTTAAATGTCCCATGAGAGCACTTATGAGCAAAACATGCAAAGTGCCAGTTTCTTAGAGGACTTAAAATGCTAAATTGAAATAGATTTGTGGCACTTTAGATGATCTGATTGCTATTTGGGTGGTTTTCCACACCATAATTCAGGACTAAAGGCACTCTAAAAATCTGTCAGAGCTGTGAAGAGTCACAAACACAACAACATAAAGTCATTGAAAGTCACTGATGAGCTCTATGGAGGCAAAAGGCAGCGTTACTCTTGAGAAAATCCAGGACCAGATGAACTATCGCACATTTGATATTTTGACTTTGTTGAACACCAGAACACTCAGAACACAACTTTGGATTCTTCAAAGCAGGCATTGGTGCCAGTTCAGGAGCTGTTTCTTTGGAGGCTTAGACTCGGCAGCCTGTCACCTTGATCCGACCACAGCACAAAGCCGGTGACAGTTTCAGGAAGCTAGTGTGTGTATGTGTGTGTGCATCTCAGGTTCTCACACTCTAAACACTCTTTCCAATCCATTTGACTCCCTAATCCACCGGGAAACTCTTTTCCACTCCAGTTTTTCTCCTTTATTTACTCCCTCCCTCCCTCCCTCCCCCTCCTCCTTCTCCTCATGCACTTGGAGATGTATATGAGTTTCTGCAGAGTTGGCTAACTGGATTTTCTACTACAGTTCTAAGCACCAAATTACACACATACTGTACACACAGATACACACAAAACACCCACTGGCTAAAGACTACCCAAAGATATTAATAAATTATATTTTTACAAAAAAAGCTTTCCATTTTAGATGTGAATCTAGATCAGTGCAGCAGAACCCTCTTTTTAACTCAAACAGAGAAAGGAAGAGAGAAGGGAAGTGGAGTAAAATGGAAAAAAGGGTGGAGTGGAACAACACAAAATATGATATAGGAGCTTTTTGACTCTGATGGGGTTAACACTGCCAGCAGTGCACTTTGTTGTAAGGCTAGCTTAGGTGTTATTGTGGGCAGAACTGCTCCAAACCGTGTTATCTTGATAACTTAACAACTTCCCTTTCAAGCTTCTAAATGTTTTTATTGTCTAACAATTAAAGTAAAACATACAAAATGGCTAGAAATAACATGGAATAGTGCATAGTGTGGATCCACTTTAAATGTAACCCTCTGCTGATGATGGTCAGCAACTTGCAAAATGTAAGCTTGTGTCACATTTCTAAGGCTAACAGGCTAGCTTAATTACTGTGTACTTTTTAATATTCTCACTACGTTTTTGGTTGAAATTCCCAACACAACCACTAAACACAACACTTGGGAAAACTTTATCTAACCAGAACAGCTGTGGTGCAAACATTTTTCACATACAACACTCCTGGTACTTTTGTTTGATGTTGTATGCACTGTGTCCTCTCCGTAATCAAATTTACAGCAACTCTTGTATGCCAAAAACATAACTCGCTTTACGTGACTGTTAATCATATGCCTCTGTCTTTTTCTTTCCGTCTGTCTATCTTTCCCCTTTTCCTTGTTGTTTTTTACGTTTATTTTTTTCTCTCCTTCTATTTCTTTCTCTCTCCCTCCCCTGGGTTTCTTTGGAGAGAGGGAGTAAAGAGAAAGAAACTTAATCCGTCTATTGAACAAGAGGTGGACCAGTCAGGGGCTTTTTTCTGTGTCAAAAAACCCACCCTGCTTCTCATTCCTCCTCTTATTCTTATTGCTACCAACGGCGCCTCCAAATCACATACACAAATAAACCTTTCATGTAGTTTATTGCATATTTATTGAATCGTGTTTTAATCACTATTTTGTTGTCTGTGCTTTGGACAATCTGTTATTTTGCTGGATGATTGTTTCTCAAATGGAAAAGTGACTTCCCTTAAATCTGGCTGCCTTTTATTGTTGAGAAAATGTAAATCTCCAAATTACTTTATCTTAATGCAGTTTTTATTTCTAGTGTCTTGTGAAGAATATGTGCATATACTAGTAATTATCAGAAATGTTGTCGGGGCTTTGCACAATAGAGAGAAACCCTCCCGTTAGACCGCCGGGGTGGTATAATTCAAGATGCATAAAGTTTCCAACACTGCAGTTGAAAGCACTCATGCTCCAATAAGTGCACTCATAAAGGATGAATTAGTCAATGTTAAAATGTTTCTCTGAAATGGTTCTGACAATTATGGTTGCTAAATGGCTGCTGTCAATCCACCATTCATACCACTTAAAAGCTTGGGGAGCTGTGGGGGAAACGTCAAGTTGCTGCATTGCATGATGGATGGTGTTTTGGTGGTTTGCATGTTGGACTATGATAAATGTAGATATTGTATTGTGCATTAAGTTGTTTACGCTCTGCAATATTTTTTACTCTGTACTGTTTGGTTTTGAAATTGACAATTAAGGTTTAAAAGAAGCTTAAAGACTGCAATGCTGGTAACATACAAAAGCCTTTTCAGTTTGAGACCAACCTCAACAGAAGGGTCTTGACTTTATCAGAGATACCAGCAGTGAGAGAGAGCGATCGACTGCAGAAGCTGATGCACTACATTTCCTCTTTCCCTTGTAGCCTTTTTACTCATCCTTCCATCTTTCTTTAGTTGTCTTCCCCCTCAGGCTTTATTTTATTTGCCCCTCTGCTTTCCACAACACAACTAACTACAAAATGCCAGACAATCTGCTGTTGTTGTCCTCCATGGAAAGCTGATTGCTACCCCCTCCTTACTTGTTGGGTGGCACAGTTAGACCACTTAATATCAATATTCTCTTTGTGGTGGGAGATGGAGGGCAATTGCCCTGACCGTCAGAATAATTGCACACCGATATCTGCACACATGCAGTGACATGCATTGACACACACTCGCCTTGCACACACACACTGGAAACTCACTGGATAACTGGGGCAGACTTACACAGAATACAAGAACAGTGACACACATCCACACACGTAACCCTGCATGCACGAGGGAAATGGGCAGAATGGGGACACACAGATATTCGCTGTAGAGTTAGTGTGAGGACACTTGAAGAAAGGCTCCATTCTGCTGCAAAGAGAGACACACTCATGCAGAAAGCACCTACCACTCGGTTAAGTGTGGCCTCAGGCTCGCACCAGAAATATGAGTGAGAGAGGTGGACGGACAGCAACAGAGAGATCGTTTTGAAGCACAGATCAGTTTTTGTTTGCAGATCCTATTTGATGCTAAAATCTCTTTGCACATTCATCGAATCTGTTCATTGTAATCACACTACACCATCAAGTCTAGGATGGAGGGTCGCACACAAAGACGTAACTGAAACAATGTCATATATAACTGACATTAGTACATGTAATGGTAGACAGTGTAGACTCTGTTAAGAGATACACTCGGTGGCCGCTTTTAGAGGTACACCTGTGCGGTCTAATACAATTCTGTGCAACAGCTCTGCCATTAAGTTACCTTCGTTAAGTACATAACCAGACCCTCAGCAACAGTACTGATTATTTCTAAGATGTTATTTTAAATGCCTGAAACCGCTGGCGGGGGGTCGGTGTCAGACGTAGGGATTAACAGCACACTGCCTTTGTTCACATTTTCCAGGACAAAAATTTAAAGTGAGTGATACATATGACTGTTAAAAAAAGCAGGATGGAATTTTTTTGTTTAAAAAAACACAACTTGTACAGGACAAAATCAGCAAAGAGATAAAAGGTACAGCTTTGTCCACAGGGGGCGCCAAAGTCAACATGAACGAAAGTTCCTCACAGGAGCTTTAAGCTGAAATTTTGTGAAATTTGTTTATTGAGTTATTGGTTTATTATGGATGCCTATTTAAAAGTGCTGTTGTATGAATTTATATTGGAATGTATACTATATTTGGATACCAGGAACATATTTCACTGGCACCAAGGGAGCTTCATCAGGGGGAAAAGAAGGACTTGTTTCAACGCAGCATGTCTTTTTCCACAAACTGACTTTATCAGTTTTAAATTACTACTATTATTAAACAGCATGACCAAAAAATGTTGGATTTCAATGCCTACATTGTTTCAGGTTTAAATATAAATAGTATTTAAATGGTAACCAATAATGTAAATAGGATTCTGATCAGTCCCATGTTCAGGCACAGCCCTTTACAGTTGGCTACAGATGCCTTTCAGTTGAAGTTGTAAAGGAGGCAGCAACACTTTCCCACCATTTCATCACACTTCATTACAGGATAGTGCTTGTGAGTCAGTGTCTAACAGTCAAACATAATTATATATTAAAAGCTCCTTGGTTCAATTGCAGGGCACGATGAAAAGCAACTGAAGTGCAATACATCATATTCTCCTCTAATAAAACTGAAGACGAGATGAGTAAATAACCGATCCTCCTTTTTTCGAATTAGAGCTGAATGAATATAGCATGAAGCATTTTCATCTGCTATTCCGTCTACACAGGAAATGTTTAATTAATCTACTCAACTATGTACTAAGTTTTGTCCCCAATCAAAGCTCCTGTGCTTCCTGTTGCTCTCTGTCAACACCCAGGGAAGCTTGCGTGCTTCACACCAGCAAAATAAATGCATGGGTTTTAAATTGTGTGAATTATTGAATGAACCCGAGTGGTATGTGCGTGTGTATCTGTATGTGTGTGTGCTTACATGTGTTTCAGTGCAATTCTCTAAACTATGTCAGACAGCTCATGCACCGCTGCACACATTTACTGGTGGAACATCTCTCCAATGTGCACATCTAGAACACGGCAATTGAGAACGATCAAAACACACTTGCGAGGCCTGACTCCACACACACACACATTCACTGATGCATGGCTATTTTGCCTGAATACACTCATACAGTCAGTAAGCATATACTGTAGCTTTTGTGGCGAGTAGTCAATGAAAGTGCAGTGTTGTGTGTCGAATAAACACATATTTTAGACGCACTCATTCAGTGCTGTATTGTGTGTGATCAGGCTAAGTGTTCTGTCTCATTGCTTTGGTCTCGATTCATTGCTGTTATGGTTCTGCTCTGATTTCTCTGTTATCTCTTTGAAGGCAGTTGTTGTGCAGCCAGATGATGTGAACTTTTAAAGAACTGGATAGATGCGGCTGGTCAGTTTGCCTATGTAAACCCGTCATAAACAGTGCACACTATGCATAATGTTTCTGGCAGTGATGAATGACAACATCAGTGAAATATGTGTAATATATTTGGTGTCTGTATTTCACAAAAGCAGATATTGAGACAAATGTTTGCTCTGAAATGCAAATGCTGAAACTGAAAGAAAAAAAATATTTTGTGCTCTTTTGTAAACGCCAAGCTTTTTCCCACCAACCTATCAAGTCTCTATGTACTGGCACTTCTGTGTAATTATTGCAATCTGTATTTATTTTCCAGGTAAACATCTGTTTGTTTGTTTTTGGAACAAATTGAGAAAAAATCTTTGTATGAGCAGAAGGAGCCATCAGCTAAACTTCATCAACAGAAAAGAGGCTGAGATAGAATGAAAAATGTATGAGCTCACACAGAACAACCCCACATAGTATTTGTTCAGGGTTATGGCAGCAGTGGTTGTTTAAATAAGCATAAAGGGTAATTCTGTCCCATCCATCATTTACATTTCTCCAATCATTCTGGGGATTTGAGCCAGCAGCCTGAAGGTCACAGGCCTGACTCTCTAACCTTTACACAGCCATCAGAGGAAACAGAATCACTCATCTTCAGTGTGTGGACAGCCCTGCTGTTTGTTTGTTCAGTGGATTGACACATGGCTGCGGCTCAACCTTCAGAGGTCTGTCTTTGCTGTCCCCTACTTCAAAGGGATGTTTGGTAATCTGATTGCTGCTATACATATTTCATGAGCTTCTAAATATTGATGGAATACTAAGTAGCATAAGTTGCAGCAGAGGAGTTAGGACATATCTGTCCTTCCTCTGGCACTGCCTCCTTCCTCTTTGATGGCTATTTCAGGGTAAATATGAGCCTCTCATATGTGCTACTGATAGCAGTTAACTTTTTCCTCAGCCCCGTCTTTCCCACACGCATGGCAGATTTAATAACAAGCTTGTCAAGCTGGTTCCCCAGGGGATATTGTGATGTAACATTGGAAAGATGAAATGTGGGTGTTTGTTTTGGGACCTTTGTTTTACTATACACCATATTGAACTTTCCATACATTCACTTCATACCATCAAGCTTTTTGTGGCTTTTGTGGCAGGTTAAAACAAATATAAATAAATTAAAACCTCCCGATATCTCTCCTCCGCAGCCTTTTCATCCCATGGTAAACCTGGTGTGCAGTGCTGACCTGAGGATGTTCCTGTGTGCCCTCTACGCCCCGGTGTGCACTCAGTACGGCCAGGTGTCCATGCCATGTCGATCTGTCTGTCAGCGCGCCAAGGATGAGTGCAACAAACTGATGGAGATATTTGGATTAGCCTGGCCAGATGACATGGAGTGCAGCAGGTGTGTATGACGTTTTAAATGAACTCAGTGTTTGAAAATATAAACAGTTGACAGAGACAGATGACAGATGCCGATTACCAATTTTAGAGGGGAAGTATTCAGATATTACTGTTGTAAAGGCCACTTTAAAAAGTTTACATAACAGTTGGAAAACCACCCAATCCAATATATCTCTAGTTGGCCTAAATAGGAACAAATATTCTGGCCATCCAATATATTGTACAGGCTCTAATATACAAGGGTGTTTACGAATCTGTGCTTGTGGAGCTAGTAGTGTTATTCTGTTTTATTATTTTACATGTGTACTGTTACCCAGGATTTCGCCTGCAATATGTTTGGCATACACCTCAAATCTGCACTGATCCTGTGCTTGCTGCTTGTTTTTGAACTCATGCCAACTTCAATCCACATCAAGCCAACCTAACTCTAAACCTCAGTATCTTGTCACTGTTCCCGTTTTCTTTGACTTTCTCCCCTAGTTTTCTCTCATGTATCTCCATACAGCAGATCCCTTTCCTTGTTTGTCTTCTTCCCTGTCTAACTTCTTATTTATTTGGGACACATAACTGAAACTAATGCAGTCTCATACAACAGTCCTGCAGTTAATCCACATTAAAAAACTAGTTATAATGTTTGTTTTTCATTGAAACTGTGAGATGGGCATTAACTGATCTTTTATGTCTTTTTGGAGGATATATTTTCTCTGGGGTGTTTCCAATATTTTGTCCACCCTATTATACCACTAAATTTCGCAGCAAAATTGATTGCTAGTAAATTATCTAAAGACATGATTGTTGTTTTACAGGTTTCCAGATTGTGATGAGCCCTATCCTCGCCCAGAGGACCTGCTAACAGGCTCTGATCCCACCGACCAGTCGTCCATGACCGTCCAGAGAGACTACGGCTTCTGGTGCCCCAGAGAGCTCAAAATTGACCCAGACCTGGGCTACACATTCATGGGCAAGAAGGACTGCTCTGCCCCGTGCCCCTCAATGTACTTCAACTGGCAGGAGCTGACCTTCATCCGCTACTTCATAGGAGTCGTTTCCATCGTCTGTCTATCGGCTACGCTCTTCACCTTCCTGACGTTTCTCATCGATGTGACCAGGTTTGAACAGCTAAATGTTATGTTATGTCTTATATCAACTTCTAAGAAAAAATGTCTCACTATTTGTTTGTTTTTTAAATCTCTCATTAGGTTTCGATACCCTGAGCGACCAATAATCTTCTACGCTGTGTGTTACGTCATGGTGTCACTGGTTTTCTTTCTGGGCTTCCTGTTGGAAGACAGAGTAGCCTGTAACACCGTCAGCCCTGCTCAGTTCAAAGCGTCAACCATCACACAGGGTTCACACAACAAGGTGAGAGCTTCACTAACAGAACACATTCTTTTAATCCTAATGCGAAAAATGCCCACATGATTGACCCGAACGTGTTCATCGCTCTCTCTTTCAGGTGTGCACCCTGTTCTTCATGGTCCTGTATTTCTTCACCATGGCCGGCAGCGTGTGGTGGGTCATACTGACCATCACTTGGTTCCTGGCTGCTGTGCCTAAATGGGGCAGCGAGGCCATTGAGAAGAAAGCGCTCCTCTTCCACGCTGTAGCCTGGGGGCTCCCGGGGGCCCTGACTGTCACCCTGTTGGCCCTGAACAAAATTGAAGGAGATGGGATCAGTGGAGTGTGTTTCATAGGGCTGTATGACATCGACGCCCTAAGGTGGTTTGTTCTGGCTCCGCTCTGCCTCAACGTGGCGGTGAGTACAGTCAGGAGATAAATGAGTTGGTGGGCGGATGAAAGAGTTGATGAGTAGGATGGATGGATGGGTGAACAGATTAATGGGTGGGTGGATGAAATGATACAAGAGTGAATCGTTGGCTGGAATCATGTAGAGATATTTATAGACTAGTTATTGGATTGGATGATGGCTGAAGGTCTTTTGATCTGGTGTCAATCCTCCAGCTCTTTAAAATACTCATCATTCTTTTTAATTTAGTGTATCTGTCACTGAGTGGGACTCTTCATTTGTCTCTCTCTCTTTAGGTGGGTGTCTCTCTCCTCTTAGTGGGCATTGTGGCTCTGAACCGGGTGCGCATGGAGATCCCTCTGGAGAAGGAGAACCAGACCAAACTAGTCAAGTTCATGATCCGCATGGGTGTGTTCTCGGTGCTCTATCTGGTCCCTTTGCTGACTGTCATTGGGTGCTACCTGTACGAACACACCTACAGGAGCATTTGGGAGACAACGTGGATGGAGGAGAACTGCAGGCGCTACCACATCCCCTGCCCGTACAAGGTAGAGAGAGGGATGTGAGGGAATGTGATGTATATCATTTATGAGGATGTTTTTGTGAACAAAAGATTGCAGGGAATAGATCTTAGGGGAGACTTGAGCAGAAAATACTCTCTGCTTTACACTGACAATATAAATGACTTTAAAGGGGTGATGAAGTGTGCTGTTACTGTATACATCCTTTAAATTCTCCGGATATCACAACATAAGTATGCCTGCCGTGTAGCTCATCAAACTATTCCTCTACCTGCTGCCTGTAACAGATGGCCTCTCAGAATCTGCCTGTGATCTCAACTGGACTCTGAAAACAAACACACACAGACACTCTCTTGACAGGATATCCAGCTGTATACCTATCACAGCTCATGCTGCAGCATGCAAACTCCCCCCGATCTCTCTGTATCTCACTCACATACACACAGTGTGCACTGCCACCATGCCAAAGATAGCTGGTGTGAAGTACTCAGTTTCCTACTGTGTATTTCTCTCCTCATAAAGTCACTCAGATGCCTTATATGTGTATGAGAGAGGTGTGTGTTGTTTGTGAGAGTAGTAAACATACCAGAATCACTTCTTTTTATTTACACATTTTATTCATGTAGTTTTAGACAACATTTCTGTTAGTTATGATACCAGTGTACTTATTTAGGTAATTGCTGGAACCTGGAAACAGGAAGTCATTTCTTACCACAAGGTCGACAGGGTGAAAAAAGACAAGTAGACAGTTTACAAATAAGCTAAATTATCTAAGCCACTTTATCTAATGCCAAAACTAGAAGGAAGCTATAAATACATTAGGAAACCTAAGAGGAAACCCACATTGAAATTAAGGGAAATAACCCTTTAATGAGCAGTGACTGTGTGTGAAAGAGAGAGAGTGGGAGTTTGCTATTGCACGTGTGTGGTCGAGAGAGTCGGTATTTGTGGAGGAGAGGGAGCAGAGAGCAGTATGCATCATTAGCTCAGCTAATACAGCTCTCAAGACCAGCTCTGCACAAAGCTCCCATCTCTGTGTAACACTCTTTGTTTTTCCCTCTGTCTGCTGGTTCTCACAAACTCTGTCTCTCTCACTCTGTGTGTCTCTCTCAGGACTTGCTCTGTCATGCTCTGCTGCCTGGACTCTGTAACGTCTTTGTAGCGGTTATGAAGGGTGGTGGGAGTGTGGTGTTTTATACAGTCTGGTACTAAATGAATGACTAAATAAATGTGCCCGATATAGACATAAACACACCACACATATCTCTGTCCTGTGCATACACACAAGGCAACAAAAGCTTTCCATTAGTTTACCTTATAAAAACTTTAACTTCTGACATTTGTTTATATTTCCATTTCAGTGCTTATTAAATGTTAGTGCTGTTACAGAGGTGTCAGCTTATGTGTGACTGACAGATTATATTGGGGGGGGGGGGTGTAGGCAGGTGGAAGTGCTTATGTTTCTTGTTAGTGTATGAGTGTGTGAGAGAGCACATGAGGAGAAACCCCCTTTACAACCTGTTGTAGCTCTGGAATTTCATTATTGCTCCGTGTTATTTGATCTTGACCCTAGGGGGTTTTTCTGTGTGGGGTACAATTGCCGTGTTTTTGTATAATTGAAAATTCTGTAGGCATTGTTCAAGTTCAAGTGACTTTATTTTTGTGGGTGTGCATGGGTGGCTTCATTTACTGAAGGCCTGTTTTATCTCAGGCCTAGATGTGAGACATTTTAATCTCAGCCTGGGCAAGATGGTCTAAGTTTGTTTAGTCATATGATTTTTTTCTGGATGCTGGGCCTTTAAAACCTAAGAAAAGCTTTGGAAAAGTGTTCCTCCCCTGTCTGTGTGTGAGTGCTGTAGTGCTCTGTGAAAGGCATCTTGTTCAGATTATAATTTAATAATAATTCTCGTGGCAAGGATTTATTGTAATATTTCCTGAAACAGTAGAGTTGATGTTGTCTCTAGAATCCTGTTAACAACTGATTCTCCTCTGATTTTAAATTGTAAGTTGCAACCACACACTTCACAAACATGCCTAAAACAACAAATAGTCAGTATCCGCTTACTGTCGTTTAACAAAAAAACCCAACTGAAAACTGATCACTGCGATGAAAGAAAACATCACGCCATCTTTAATTTTGCTGTACACTCCTCCCTGAAGCTGCTCACTGATTAAAGTCTGTTTCAAGACATCAATAGCGAGTTAGGAAAATATTTGGGGATATCTATGAAATAAGAAAGTGTATTCTTTAACTAACTATACTCACTACTAACCAAGATACCGCTCACCCTCCACAACTGCTGTGAACTCCTGCCCTCTGGTGGGAGATGATTTCTACTGCATCAGCGTTCAGAGCTGAGGAGAAAGCAGTTGCTGTACATCCCAGCTGTAGTTCAGCTGCTCGGGCAGCTGGCTTTTCCTGAGATTATCTCCACTCTCAATCATTGAAATGGCCTGACTGGGCTAAAAACACTTGTCAGCGCTGGATCCTTTGGTTTAATTTAATGTGCAAGTTGTTTTCGTGGCATGCTAAGCATTTTATGAATCTTTAGAGTTAAGGAATAGTTTTAGCCCTGCACGTATATAATTTAATGCCAGTCTGTTTCTAAAATGATGAAAGCTTCTTTCCTGGCCACACTTTTTTTTTTGGGCTGTGTTTTGATTATTTTCTGATGGAGGAATTAATATTTTACATGTCTGTTCTTTTCAGGTGGAGCAGACCAGCCGACCGAACATGGTTTTGTTCCTGATTAAATACCTGATGATGTTGGTGGTGGGGATCCCCTCTGTTTTCTGGGTGGGCAGCAAGAAGACCTGCTTTGAATGGGCCAGCTTCCTGCATGGACGCAGGCGCAAAGAGTAAGAAGAGAAATTGGATTATTATTATGGATATTGGTTACTTTTTTCTTTTCTTGTAGAATTCTGTGTAAATTCCTATTAAGACAGTTTTAAGAATGAAAACAAACCTGTGAGAGTTCATGTTCTGCAGTATACGCTGTAAGTACAACTCTTCTCTCTGCAGCAGTGGGGTAAATGAGTCTCGTCAGGTGCTGCAGGAGCAGCCAGACTTTGCCCAGTCTCTGCTGCGTGAACCCAACACCCCCATTATTAGGAAGTCCAGAGGAACATCCACTCAGGTAGGACTGGGGAAAAAAGCAGTGAAACAACAGTAACAAAAGTAAACATTTTTACACTAGTAAGAAAGCAGGAGTGTCAGTTTTGTGAATTTGAATATTTGCCCCTAAAAATATTAAAAATCAAAGAGTTTAATCCCAATCTATCTGACATCTCATCCTCCTGTAGGGCACTTCTACCCACGCCTCCTCCACCCACTTGGCTGTCCTAGACGACCTTGACGAACCAATCAGATCTCACCACGGCCACCCCGCCTCCAACAAGAGTAAGGCTGGCAGCGTCCACAGCAAAACCAGCTACCACGGCAGCCTGCGCCGCACTCGTGACGACAGGTACAGACGGAAACTCATGACTTCCTGAGGTGTGAATTACATGACAGTAAATCCAGCTCGCCTCACCTGTCTCCTTCTCTCCCTCTCTCAGGAGCGACACTTTGGTTCACCGAGGTACAGAGGAGCGCAGTTTCCATGGCAGCATGCCACGTCTGGACCACCCGCTGTCCACGCACAGCAGCCTCCATCAGTTAGACAGCCACTCGAGGCACAGCAGCCGGCGAGACGTGTCTGAGCCGCCTTCTACCCTCATCACACACGGAACGACGGCCAGTGAGAGCCAAGCTGGTGAGAACGAGGGCACCAGCGCCTGAGAGGGGTCACAAACATGAGAGTAAACTCCTGTAAGGACACTGTTGATGCCTTTTAAAGGAAAATTTGCCCTCAGCAGACTCACACTCACATGTTTAGTGTGTACATGTTTTCCTCTACGGAGATGAGGTGTACCAGTGGCTGCTATTGTGGTGATTTTTGGCGTTCGTCCTTTGCTGATCGTTTGTTAGCAGCGCGGCTAAAGGCTAACACAATTCAAACTGTGTGTTTGACTGATCTCTCACAGATCCAGTGACGTTTGTTTACTAAATCATCTGAATTTACACGGCAGATGACTCCTGAATGCTTGACTCAAACAGGCTGAGCCAACAAATATAAATCACCTCATTCAGGGATCATCTGAGGTTTCCCAGGTAAACCAGGAGCAGAAAGGAGAAGTGATCATGCTTTATGGACAAGAACTTCTTCCTGCAGGTGTTTAATCAGCGGATCCTGGATTTGAAGGTTGATCTTGAGACCAGTCTTACGGTGGCATTATTTCAAAATCATGATCTTACATGATCTTGCTGGACCTACGTTAATATTTAAATCTATGTGAACACTGCCGAGTATTGCTTTGTAACAATCTTGATATGTCTGCCCACTCTCTTGGTCATGTGTCACAAACATGGACATAATTAAGTCTCCGTTCTGACTGAGACTTGATTATTCCCATATTGAACTGCAGCTCTTAAGGAATGATTTGTATCTTTGTGTGGCTTCAGAGACACAAAATATGGGCTTAATGTGAAATCGTGGACCTCTCTGTGGTTAAGTGAAATATTTTTATACTGTGAAAATCGTCTGCCTGCTGCTGAAAGCTTCATGTTGTGAGTACGTGTGCGAGTGAGTGAGTAATAAAGACGAGTGGACATATTTTTTGGGGGTTCTAAACTTCAATTCTCTGGAGGAGGATGGAGGAGAACTGAAAGATGAAAACTTTTATTACCCAGAATGTAAAAAGGTGGTTTCAGCGTCAGAGAGATATAACACTAAGGTGGTGAAATGAGCTGGAATAATGTGCATGCACTTAAAGTAGGCACACGCTCAGCTCAGGCTGCTTATTGGCCTTCCAAACCCATTTTAGCACAGACGTTTCTGCATAGAGGCGACAGATAGGAAACGCTTTGGAAACCATCGATTACATTTTACAACTCAAATCCAAGAGTACTGATAATGTTCTGTATTACTGACAGTAACGAGTACTGATAAGTGTACTGTTAGCTGATAACTTGAGTATCATTAACCAGTTCAGGTCCATCATGGCTGCATAAACCGGACTGCGATTTATAACTGAAAACCAATAACAGTGCTTTTATTCTGAAATCTGTTGCATACAAGGAAAGGTGTCTGAGAGTGCTTTTATTTTACCGTGTCATTTTAACCACTGTACTTATGTACCTAAACTGCTACTGTACATGCTATGTGCTCATGTGTGTTTGTTTTGTTGTTCACACAGGTGCAGACAATTCACAGTGAAACAGAAGTGTTTGCTTAATACACATTGCTTCATTTCCTGATGTTTCTTTTACTATGAAGTAATGTTAGAGGAAGTGCATATGGTAAATGCTTTTCTATAGTTTTTCCCCACTCCCTGAGGACCCAAATTAACCTACCTCACCTATACCCTGGGCCTTCTCTGTACCTGCACACACACACGTGCGCACACTTAACTAAAAATATAGTCTCAACACAAAAAATAATTTCAGTACGTTATCGAATTTAACCCCAAACTTAAAGGCATTAATCACACACACACACACACACACACACACACACACGTAGATATGTGTAGCTAGCTGTCAGTCCTTCCCACAGTTGGCTTTGTGTTCTTCCAGTCTACCTCTTCAGTTCACGTGTACCCAGCTAACTCCTTGACTTTTCACTGCTGCCTCTCTCCTCCTGCCTGTCTGTCTTCACCTGTTTTAAGTGTCTCTGCTGTACATATATTCTCCGTCCTATGTGATGACTAATCTGCCTCACATCTGCCTTCTGCCTCTCCTGTAAATGTGCCCACGCTGATCTTTTTTTGGACCTACAGCGACTGTCTGTACTCTTGCAAATTCGGGACTGATACAAACGTTAGCCGTTGTGCTTTTTACCTCTGCGCTGAACACCACGGTGAGAGAGGTTAACTGACAGATGATCTGTCCCTTTCAGCTGTTTGATATCTCATTCATGTTGTTAAACTGTGGTGCAGCTTCAGAGTGAATATATGACACATTATCGGTGATGGTTCAAAAGCATAATATTGTGAATTCTGAAACTTGAGTTGTATTGTATGCCTTTTAATTTATTGCCGTTGAGACTGTAATGACTACTTTTACATGCAGTCTAATAAACTTTTTATAAACTTCAGTGCTGTTGTTGTTCTGTTAATACTAGACACACATTTTAATCAAATCTATTGTTACCATTCTTAGTAATAGGTTACAGTTAGTGGTTAAGTTACCCAATATGTGCAATCTTACGATGACACAAATGAAAAATATCAGCGTTGTCATCGCAGTTACTCAGGTTTGGTTGGTTGATAAGTTGTCGTTATCTTAGAAGATCTGCTTTAGAGTTTGTACAGATGCAATATTCTGCTCAAAAGGCTGATTTTTTTCCCCCATGATTCCTTGAGTTTCTGGTGAGTCTTGGTGGTGTAAAAGTTTCATTAAGTGTCCAGAGTGTGCTCTTAAAAAAACATCAATAATTCAAACATTGTAAACTGCTAATTATAAATGACAGTATCTTCACCTAACATGAAATGAAGAATTCCTAGAAAAAATCTTATTTTGAAAATGATGTTTCACAGTGCTGTGATAAAAAATTGATTGAGGTAATTCCATCAAGACCAGATTCCTGATCGTTCTCGTTTGCGGCGGACGATGGCGGCCACGTCTTGTTTGAGTGAGGAGACGCTCTGCTCCAGCTGCTCTGAAAAATCCCTCAGCAGCCGACTCTGCTCATCCACAAACAGCCTGAGCCCGAGCAGGTCCGACTCCTCCTGAAACAACAGGACAACCATACACACACATTTAGACAATGTCACTGTTAAAACTACCCAGCAGTTAACCATACACGTGTGCTATATACTCTAGTGCTTAATAATAATAGCATTTGGCTATTTAGTCTACTATTCTGGGGTTTTTACAGATACTGTTATTTACCAAAAAATATATTTCTCAATTCAAACAGCACATTTTCAGATGTTTTTTCTTTGGTTAAACCCAGCAGAAATAACTCATCCTAAATGTCCCTGTCATGTCTGGACACCAACCATACCAAGACTTGTACTAAATCTCTGAAAGTATGTAAAATATAAAATCCTCCCAGTTGCTGTGGCGAGTTCGCTGTAATCTGATTATAACTTTTCTTGAACACCAGTTAAATAGTGTGCCAGACTGTGTATTGTCCCCTTTAGATCCCCTGCTGATCATAAAGCCTTATTGTAGTGCTTCTCTGTAACACTAATGCTGCAGGCAGACGTGGAAACATACACTGGGCCTGTGTCTGCGCAGCCGCTGCAGCTGACCCCTCACTGAGGTCATGCTGTGGTAGAAAACCTTCAGAGCTCGAGCAAACTCTGCATCGCAGCTGGGACGCACCGAGCGACCGCGCACACTCTCCCCACCTAAAACACACACAGGAAGAAAGGAGTGTGTGTTTGGGAATCTTGTATGCAAGGGCTCTTGACTTTACATTTGTCTAAAGATTAAAGTTATGATGCTGTAGTTTTTCTTTTGTTATAAATGTTTCAGTTACCGTTCCTGGCTGTGTTGAGTTGTTCTCTGAGACTCTCATTTTCTTTTCTCAGTGAAGCATTGACACTCTTCAGTTCCTCCAAGTCCTGCTGAAGAGCTCTCACTGAACAGCTGAGATCTGCAGAGTCTACAGGCTAGGACACACACACATACACATTTAAACATGCATACATTTGTGCCTCATTAATATCTATTTAAATACATAATGACACGCTGCCTGCACACTAAAATATCTCAGAATTTATAATCAGGTTGTACAGGAAAATAAAATACATCTTTGGTACAGGGTCATATGCAGATATCCAGCATGCACGGGCAGAACATGCAAACCCCTGCCAACCAGGGGGGGTCAAACCAGGAACATTCTTGCTCTGAGGCGACAGGCCCAAATTTCAGACTCACTGCGGTGTTTGTTGAGCCTTCCTCCTCGATGATAAAGATGCCATCTGTCGTCATCCTCACTCCCTCATAAGCTGATATCAGGTCAGTACAACTCTCTGAAAGGAAAAGCTATACCAATCAGTAGCTATTTGATACTTGTGTCTGCTTTAATGACCTAAACACAGTAATAACATGTTGTGTGAATGAAGTTAATTAAAAGTGCACCCCTCTCTGACTCATTAAGGCTGGCTAATATCTGATTACTCTCATTTTGGCCTTGCTGTGAAATACAGCATTCATAACAAACATTATTATTGTTTTAATTGCAGCTTTTGTAGTAAATATTAACAGACGCACATGAACTGAAGAACTCCAACATAAAGTAATGTTGCTGTTTCCCATCTACTTTCTGTCTAATCCAAAATATAAAGCAGAATTTAAATCATCTCCTCAACTCACCCTGAAGGCCCCACAGCTCCAGCACCACAGCGCTGCTCTGCAGGTAGTCCAGCAGACGCTGGGAAGTGTGCAGGGAGGCGAAGTGAACCCTGTGATCCAACAGAGGGTTGACATTGTGCCACACAGCCGGAGTGTAGAGAGGCTGGCTGCAGTCAAACAACCTGAAACTGAGAGAGGAAATATCTATCTGAGTTTTCTGTATCCTCCATCCCTTCATCTTCATCCCTCTCCATGAAGCCTCATGTGCCTCACCCAATCTGGACCCCTCTGTTGCGGGCCTCTCTGATCCAGCGGAGGCCGCAGCACTGATCCAGGACCAGCTGGAAGTCGAGACGTCGACCCAGTAACTCAGACGGGTCGATCAGAATGTCATCCTCACCCAGAGGGCTGCAGGGTGAGAAAGATTATTTACTACTATATTTTTATGTGTTTATTCCGTTGTATATATGTGTGTGTGTGTGTGTGTGTGTGTGTGTGTGTGTGTGTGTGTGTGTGTGTCATACAGTCCCGTGGAGGTGCATGGGACCAGCTGTGCTTGTAGAATGGCCTCTTCTGTCCCCTCTGACCCCAGCACCTGCAGAGAGCGGTGATCAAACAAACATACCTTGTCAGATGGAGAAACGTGTGTGTGTGTGTGTGTGTGTGTGTTTGCATGCATTGTGTCCGCGTGTGCACCTCCAGCTGCTCCTCCAGAGGGATGCGGAAGGCCAGAGACTGAAGCCAGAGGTGAGCCGTCCCCAGCAGCAGAGGCTCCACAGGGTCCCAGAAGGGGTCTTTATCTCTGGGTAAAGCAACTGTGGACAATCCCTCTGCTCGCTGAGAGACAGATATAAACACACATTTAAACCTGCTAATGGTGATGCTAGCCAGGACCGACTGTGCTCACATTGTACAGTTTTATTTCAGATGAATCAGGATGCGATTCATTTACACTGTTTTTCTTCCATGTGAAAACAATGATTTCAACATTACAGCATCCTGAGATACCTCTCTCTAAGAGTCTTGAGTCTCTCCTGCCACTTTAGTTTAATGTCTCTCTATTTATAGTTTCAACTGAATTACATTGTCTTCACTCTTCTCGGCCTGATGCTGCTGGTAGGCTTCTTCCATCAGGAATTTTCGGTTCACAAACTTGGCCTTGGACCACATCCACACCTACAGCGTGAGAGCAACAAACGTTTTCCCATAAAGAAAACACAAAATCAAGGTCAGAACCTAAATTAATACTGACGTTGAATGTTTATGAATTCTAAAACTATTTGTTTTTGTGAGATGAAAGAAATAACAGAGAGAGACGAACCTGTTTTCTTCCCATCACAGTGACTCTGACCACAATCTCCTTCTCCAGATCGTGGCCTTTTGGGTCTGACAGCGCCAGATTCTTGATCTCCAACCTAAACTCCACCCCCTACAAACATGGAACATGACAAAGAGCTGGTGTAAATACATTTATGTGTATGTGTTTTTTAACTGCCTCCATTGAAAACACATCAACCAGAAAGTTGCTCTGTTACCTTAATATTTCATAAAAACATGTAGCAGAAAAAGTGTCTGAGAGCGGCTCTGATCATATATTTGTGTGTCACCTTGTTCAGCTCCTGACTCATCTGGTTGGCCTCAGCCACCATGGGCATCAGCTTGATGTAGTCATAGAAGACGGCCAGCAGACTGGGGTCAGTCTGACTGGACCCGGCATTGGTCTCACCTGAACACAGACACAGAAATGATTTCTCACAAGTTTGTTCCATAAATTAACCTAATTTCCCTCCTGCTGTCGATCCTCCCGCTCACCCAGGGTGATGCCCTCAGCAGCAGCCAGCTCAGACTGGAAGTAGTCGTAGTCGTAGCGGCTCCAGTCGTCCCCGCCCCTCTCAGAGGGATAGCCAATGAATAGATAGGTGCAGTTGGAGCCGAGGATGAGACGGTCCTACAGACAGAGAAATATATTTTGTAGTTGTGTGTGTGATGCGTGTTATACAGTCATATCAATATAAATTATGCATTTGTGTTGAGGCCCACCAGGTGCTGCAGCTCAGTTGTCTGGGAGACAGCGTTGCCATTGACAATGACCTTTGACCCTGCTAGAGGGGTCAGTGTTACCCGCCGCTGTTCGTTCCTGAACACAGCATGACGCTCCTGGATGCTGACACATATATAGGTGCCATCATTAATGTGCATGTATACACTTACAGATACATCCATCCATTATCTATACCACTTATCATGTTCAGGGTCGTGGTGGGCTGGAGCCTATCCCAGCTGTCATTGGGTGAGAGGTGGGGTACACCCTGGACTGATCGGCAGTTAATCACAGGGATGACACACAGAGACAACCTTCCACGCTCACATTCACACCTACAGGCAATTTAGAGTCACCAGTGAACCTGACAAGCATGTCTTTGGACTGTGGGAGGAAGCCGGAGTACCTGTAGGGAGCCCACACATGCACGGGACAAACATGAACACTCCACATACCCCCATGACCAAACCAGGATTCGAACCAGGAACCTTCTGGCTGTGAGGCGGCAGTGCTAATCATATACTTTCAACATCACCAAGCTTGCAGATTAGCCTACACTCATATACATATAATTGTCTCCCATTTGGCTATTTTTTTAAAAGGGACACAGGGTATGTAGCCTCTCCCATAATGCACCAGGTTAAATGGTGGCAAACACACACTTGAACAGATTTCCATGTGACATAATTCACGCCAACTTTTACACATCATGAACTGTGCAGTAGAGCCCCTAATCGACAATAAAAACTCACCCTAAGCCCTTGATAGAGATGGATCCTGGAGAAGAGTCACACAGTCCGATGTCCCACTCACCTGGATCATAAATCAGTGTTAAAAAGTGGAAATAAACAAGCTTGAATCTGTAGGGAGGGATCTGTCAGATAACGATGAGATGTTTGGCCTACTTTGGCAGACCTACCCTCCTGTATGAACAGCTTGACCACCCCTGACAGCTGAGCGTCCTCGTTAATGTTCAGGATGTAGGGATGCATCTGCATCATCCTCCTCTCCTGACGGGGAAGGAGAGAGACAGAGGGACAGTATGAATGGAGACTATTAAGATATATGTACAAAGATGACTCCAGAGTTTGTGTGTGTGGGCGTGTGTGCGTGTGTGTGTGTGTGTGTGTGTGAGTGTGTGTGTGTGTGTGTGTGTGTGTGTGTGTGTGTGTGTGTGTACCTGTGTGATGTTAGCATACTGTTGCTCCCAGTCCTTCAGCGCCTCCTGCAGGTGTTGTTCCCACAGAGTCTGAATGGCTCTGATCTGGAGCTCGTTGTGGGTCAACAGCTGTCGGAGCTCCTCTGAACACACACACACACACACACACACACACACACACACATATGAATGTTGACCTGTCTGACCCTCGCCTGCTTCTGTTCTAAACTCTTACTGGTCTCATCGTTGGCTCTGCGACCCTCCTGGCCCAGCCGGCTAAGGCGCTGCAGCAGCCGGGCGTTCTCGGCCTTCAGCTCTTTCACCAGACGCTCAGTGGGGCTCTCGTTCACCACGGCTCGGTTCAGGATACGCTTTGCCCTGAAGAGGTGAGGGAGTTAGGGTCACAATTAATGAGGGATTAAATGGTATGTTGTTGGAACAGAGGGAATGAGTAAAAGGCCAAAAAGACAGAAGGGAACCTGCTGAGTTCATGATGTGTGACTCTGTATAAAAGGTTTGTTGTACCTCTCAGCGTAGCGCAGGGTGGAGAGAGACTCCTCATAGCAGATATCTGCAGGGCTCAGCGTGGCAATCTTACAAGACAAAACTTTATGATCAGTGTATTAACAAGACCTTTCTGACAGCAGAAAACTTCCTCACTGAACTAAATGCAGTGCAGGTGCATGTAAGCACTACTTTCTGTTACCATAACGGTGCGGCTGTTTCCTCCCAGCGCAGACTGCAGCAGCTTGGTGAGGACCGAGTCTCTGTAGGGAATGTGGACGACCCTCCTCCCCACCGCCACGTCAGCCAGGGCGCTGGAGGAGAGGAGAGGAGGTGACTAAAACTGGCACACCAAACTTAATGAAGACAAACATTAAGCTCAAAACTGAAGCCAACCTGATGACGTTGCCCAGCGTGGTGAGGCTCAGGTTGATGGCCGTGCCCTCTTTGAGCCTGTCGGCCTCCGACCCTGACGACCTCTGACGCTCACTGCCAGCCAGGTCCACCAGGTTGATGTTGGACTGCTTTGTGATGCTCTCTTTGGAGAAGATCTGACAGGAAGTCACATTGATTTCAGTATGATAGCTACGATATTCTGCCATTAGGCCTACTGTACTTTAGGATACACCAGTAATTGTGCAGGTAAATAACATAACTGTTATGAATCTAAATAAAGAAGTCAACTAAAATAAATGTTTTTAGACATTATTGAGGAGCTTCTAAAACAGCATGGAGAAACATGTGGGGCTGCTCACCTGTTTGAGCTGCAGGATAATGAGCATGTGTGAGCGGCTGCTGTTTGCGTTCATGTGAGTGGCAGCAGTGGTTCGTGTCCTGGTCCCCTGCTCCATCAGCTGCTCCACCTACAGTTAAAAAAATCATACTTTAAAATGATTTTAAACACAAAACAAAGCGTGAAAAAGAATATCTAAATATCCCTAAACTTCACTTGTAGCTCCTGGTTCTCATCCTCGAGGCTCTCATATCATTTGAGGTAATATGATACAGTATGTCTTAGGTCACTTTCAGGCCACCAGCAAACCTTTGAGGTCAGGAGGTCAGAGCCTGTCTGTGTCAGAGCAATACATCAGTTCCCTCTTGTTTGGACACAGCTGTCCTCATAATACTGGACTGACTCTGTCTCCCAGAGAGTCACGGTCTGTCTTTATTACTACAACTGTCTCCTCTCAGATATGCACTTGTGTGACCGGAGGACATGTGATGTGATTTAGGGGGACTTAGGGAAGCATAGCTCTTTGCTTTGGAATACAATATCATCCTGTCTGTTAGCGGCTAAAGCAAAAGGCCCCAGACTCTGAAACATCCTGTCTGAGGAGATCAAGCGAGTTAAATCAGTACTTTATTTAAATAACTCCTCAAAGCAGACTTGAACAACTCTGCTTTTAATACCTTAATGACATGCTTTTATCTTTTTGCTTTATTTATTGTACTGTTTTTACATCCACATTTGAAATGTCTCTGCTATAACTGCATCTGACACTTCCTCCTTTTTATCCATGTTGTCCATTGTCTTGCTGTCTTTTTGAATGTAAAGCAGTTTCTAAGTGTGTTAGAAAAAAGTGCTATAAATCAAGTCTTATTATTATTATTATCATTAAAATAATCACCATTCTTTGTCTGGAAATGAATAACTTTATTTAAAAACACAGGGAAGCAACATCTCAATGCACAGGGAAGGGTTAATTATTCCCTCCCACAGCAGACACCTTCAGCACTGGAAGGCAGGACACGATGTCGATTGTTACGCTCTGTTGAATTCTCCATGTATGTATGGGGTTACTTACTCACTTATTTACTTACTTACTTACCGCAGGTCTGCAGCAAGCTGTCGCTCCGATCGAAACTGGCCAATAGAGACGTGTTTCTCGTCTTTCAGCGTAGGTCACACGTGGTTTCACAAGCAAAGCTTTCCCATATGTATGCGCTTGAATAATTACTTCTGCATAAGACATCTGAGTTCACTGAAACTTCCTCAACCACGGCTCTGGATTTCTATCAGTATTCTATAAATACAAAACACTCAGGATTTGACTTATGTAAATTTAAGTAAATAAATGAAGCTTATTCCACGACAGACCCCTGGAGGATTCTGCAGACAGGTCATTAAAGTAAACTGTGAAAGTAATCTATCCAGCTCTACCTGTGGCGCGCTTTCACATGGGACTGTTCTGAGACCCTCCACATAGAAGCCTCTTTGCTGCTCCTCTCTGACTCTGAGTCCTCCAGGGGTACGAGACCCCCGAGACAGCAGGTCCACCACCTGGACAACGAGGAGAGACACAAAAAAATAGATTACAGATTAAGGAAGGAAATATCAAGCCCATGACCTCCTCATGAATGAACACATGAAAGCTGTCGCTCCGTCTGTTACCTGCTCATTGTAGATCTCCAACATACTGAAAAAGACCTGTGTGTGTGGATATCAAGAACAAAGACATTCAGAATGATCACAACTACATGACACTAATGAATTATAATGACCAATAGCAGCCACTCTCACTCTGTACCTGACACTGCCTGCTGTCCTGGTTCTCTCTGATGGCCTGAAACAGCCGCTCACACAGTTTAGGAACCAGGCCTTTGTTCGGCCCGTAGCCCACCATGGAGTAACTCTTCCCTGAGCCGGTCTGCCCGTAGGCCAGCAGGGTGGCATTGTAACCCTGCAGATTCAAGACAGTCACTGTTTGAACAGATCTACATTGAACCTACAGGTAAGTTATTTTTAGAACTCAAACATGGGGTACTCCTTTATGATTGAAATGTGAATGAGCCTTGAGATAAATGTTGAATTGGTACCTGAATGGCATTCTCCAGTATTCCCTCTCCAAGGTCCTGGAACACACTGTCCTGCAGGTAGATGATATAATTGAGCTGTAGATCACTACATTCTGCCTTGAAATCTACATTTCTTTTAAGTAGATTGTTTTATCTTCTACTATGCTACAGTGTTCACTCTGTACTCCTGGTTCTTTGCCCGTTGTACCATCAGGCCTCAGCGCTGACCCACCTGGTCGGCGTACCGTCCTCCGGGCTCTTCAGGCACACACAGGCCGCTGTGGTCTCGTGTGAATCCGCTGTGGGACCAGTAGGCGTAGTCGAAACAGAACGACCTGCGGCTCTGAGAGTCCCGCGGGTCCTGGATGGTGATGGAGCTGGACACCATGGAGACGATACAGCGGCTGCCTGCATCCCTCTCCCTCTGGTTGGAGGACATAATGGAGGAGGACAAAACAAGAGTGTGGGCACATTTTACTTTGACCTTAAGGAAGAATTAATAAGAAGTTAAAGCCAAAGACTGATGCATAATTCCTCTGTAGAAGAAGAATGCAACGTTGTGTCAGCAGTACAACAAACATCTCTATGAGAGTCTGATGATTCAGTGTAAGGCGTGTCCTTGTTTACATATCAACAGTGTGTTGATGTGACTTAATTCCAATAAGAACTGTGTCTTTGTGTCCTCAATAACTTACTGTTATACTCTATTAGTTGTCTGACATGTCACTAAGTTAAACTCTGTATTTGTGTTTGTATCCTGTGGTTGTTTGTTGTCTCATCTGTGAATAAACCAGTCAAGATCCACACTACCCTGCCTAAGACTGGCCTATTAAATAATCTGTAACACATTACATTAAGGTTAACATTTTCTAATTGCTTATTAACATGCATATTAGTAGCATTTTGGCTCTATATAATTCATTATAAAGCACCTATTAAGGCCTTATTATCGCATGACTTGATGCTACAACTTCTGGGTCATTAACTGAAAGTTTTCCTTCAATTACCTCCTAAGATCGTAATTCATGTACAAGAACATCTTAACACACTTTTACTAAGTAGTAATTTGGAGGTTGTTAAAAGGCAAACTCTTAGTTATGGCTTTTTAATGACTAAAAAACTGCCAATATGCAACTAATATGTACGTTACTAAGCATTGAGTTAATGGTTAATATATATATCTAAATATAAAGCCTACATTATGTAATATTAACACTAATGCTGTTATTAACTCTAACAAGTTTGTTCATGCCTTTTACAGTTCTTAGCAAGTGGCGTCCATCAGTCTGCTATAGTGAATATGATACAGTGAGAATACAGAACAGTGTTACACATACACATTAGGAAGACATCAAGCAAATAAATAACAGACATTAAGCATAATAAAAATATGTGAGCGATTAACCTGTGATATCGTGTGCATTCATCTCACTGACCTTGTTGAAGGGCCGGACTCTGACGGCCACTTTGACGCAGTCCTTGCCGTGCATGTCTGAGGCTTTAGCCCTCATGGTGCAGCAGGAAGCAGGTTTCAGCACAGCAGACTGACACACTGAGTGATCGGCTCCCTCACACAGAACAACAACACAGGACTGTGTCCAGTTACACACACTGACATGATCAGGTTAATGTGACAGAGACTCTGCTGTACAAATGAGGCTGTAAGGAAATACCTTTTGTGATAACTTCTAAACTTAAACAGACACAATTGCATGCAGAAGACAGTTACAGGCCAGTTAATCATTAATTAGTAGCATGACTAGTGATTTGCTTTGTAAGTTATTTTGTATGTGGAGATATAATATGCTTTCAATTTCTTTGCTCCCTGATGTTCTGTTAGTGAAGTGGAGCAGAGCAGAGGCCGGTTTCACTTTCACCTCGTCAACCACTATAAATTATTGAGGAGACATTGGGAAACACTGGGAGTCAAATTTATACAGGGTGGCTTCACATTTACAGCAAACATTTGTTTGTTTCCTAACAGCATCATGTCTTAAACCAACCAGACTGTGACATTTAAAAGGCCTCTATTTAAACAGGAAGCTGTTAAAGCTCCTCAGATACCTGAGGCACCCACAGGAAGAGGTCTGAGCTATATGTGAAGGGTGATTAAAGGCTTGTAGCTCCTTGTAGTGGTTCACTGCACACCTCAGACAAAGGAAGAAAGAGGCTTTGTGGTTCAGTCACTTCCCCCCACCCAACTATCAAATGCGCACTAGAGACAGAGAAGTGAATTGAGACCACTCAGACGTATTCAAGCTTTACCATATTTATCAAAGAGCAGTCATCAAAAATAAGACATTCTACATACATTCATCAGAAAATAGCCTATTTGTCAGATGGTAGTCGCCATAAATTTAATTAAACAAGCCTATTAACATTTCCCAAAAGAATTATACCAACTCCAAACCAATGTGCAAGTCTTTTTTTTGTTTCATTCACACTATACAACATCCCAATGTCATACAAAAATCAGTCAGATCTGATGGCAATAGTGTACAGGTCTGTGTCAGTCACAGAGAACCCCCCCCCAATCCACTGAAAGTTTAAGACTATGGCATAGGCAGTCTGATAAGATGATCAAATGCATTCCAGACACTTAAAACTTCAAATGAACATTATTCTTGTATCATTTATTTATTAACTTTATTTGGAACATTGCAAAAGACTATTTACAAATCTATCAGTAGAAATCTCTCGTCTCCACTGGGTTGGTTGCTTTTCTTCTTAAATAGAAAAAACAGCAGGCCTCAAACTCTTAAAAGTAAACATCCGCAACAAAACAGAAAGAAACTTAAAATAAAGGAGAATGTAAATAAAACCTCTTCATCAGAGGCGAGTTCACTTCAGTCTCTCTGGTTTAACCACGGCAGCTCCTAAAAGTCCCCTTTGAAGCTTTCCCTTATGCCGTTCTGTATCCAGAGACTTAAGCCGATTAGGAGGAGCGAAATGTCAAACACTAAGTGGCCACATAGACGATATCGAGTTAGTAAGAGCGGGACGTGAAACTCTAAAAATATAGTCCTCTCTCACACTGCTCTCCACCCCGAGTGTGTTTGTCCCAAAAATATATCTTCATGCCTACATGTTGTTATTTTAACGTCTTACAGCGAAGTCAAACTAAGCCAACCGCAGCACTGCCAGGCGTTTGAGGAAATAGAACCGTTGTGAGTTTAGGCAAACACTTTTATTGGACAGCTGCAGCGCTAGTTCGTTCAGAGTCCTCTGCTGGCTGTCTGAGGTTCAATGGTTCAAACCACCGTCGGCCTCTTCAGAGCTTCTTTCTCCGTGTGACTGGTTTGGTGAAAACTGTGTCCATTATGCGTTTGCGTCGCAGGTTCATGCTCGAGGTCGGAACCTCTCCGTCCTTTGTTCTCCTCTGTGTCCGCAGGGGTGGGTCAGCCGGGCTGGGCAGAGGAGAGATCAGGTCCACCTGTGCTGTGGGAGGAGGCTCAGACACTGCTTTGGATCTGAGGGTGGAGAGAAAACAAAACATGAGTGATTGTCAACAAAAATTTTTTTGGGAAAATAGTAGTGATATGCTCTTGATAAATCATGATGCTGAAAACTGAAAAATGTGTTTGATGTGTATTTTGATTTTATAGTTTGACTCATGTCCCATCTGCTCAACATGGAGGAGGCGGGCTTTATGACCTATACTGCAGCCAGTCAGCAGGGGGCGCTTCACATGTTTTAGCTTCACTTTTAGGGAGCTGTCATGTCATCAATCTTTTTATACAGACAATGGTCTGTCCTTATTTATTAGACCATCATCCTAAAAACTAAGAGGATCTTTGTAGCATCATCAGTTTTCGGGGTGCGTGAGGATCTTACTTTGCTGTTCGTTTGCCTGTTTTTCTGGTCTTTGCACCTGCTGCTTTCTCCACTTCTACGTTTTCGTCAGAAGTAATTTCGTCCTGGAAAAAGGCAAAAAAGAGAAGAATGTAAATAGTTTAATTTAAAATGATCTAACCCCTTCATTGTATCTCTCAAAACCATTTTCCTAATACTTCAAATTAAAGCTACAATCCTTGTGATATTCCTCCTGACATTTCTGAGCAATGAAGAGCTGGTTTGGTTTATGTTCTGTCAAAGCTCCACACAGCTGCTAAAGACTAATACACAATGAAGAAAATCTAAATGAACCAACCAAAATATTAAACACATAAGATCATTTTAGAACTTGAAGAAAGAATCAGAAACAACAACCTGCTTTTTATAAACACAAGAAAAACAGTGAGCTCACGGATTACCTGTCTGATTATGTTCTGGTTAAATACACAACTGTGCTGCTCAGGGCAGAAGCACTTACATGAGGAGCGTCAGAAGCATCTTTGACAACTCTTCTCCTGCTGCGAGTTACAGGCGCTGCAGACTCCTCACTCGGCCCCGGAGACTCTGCTCTGCTTGCTGACACACCGACACGACACACACACAACACAGGGTTAAAATCACCGCTGATACACAGATGACAAATGTGCTTGTAAACAGATACAGCTAGCTCACCTCTTGTTCTTCTTCTAGAGGGGGAGTAGATGAACGAGTGCTCGCCTGGACTGGTGTCGTCCTCTTCGGGTTCAGGAAGAAGCGAGTGATTCTGCTCCACTGACGACTTCCTGCTCCTCTTGGTGGTTCTCACCATCTTTGTGATCACTCCTCCTGTCATCAGATCAAAAAAAACTATGTTTGTTAGTGTCCACACATTTAAACTATGGGGTTGTCTTAGCAGTACCTGTGGCATACCACCCACAACAAGGAACTACTTTTTTTATTTATTAATTTATTACTTCTTTAATATGTTCGGCCCCTTTGCAGCCTCATACGCACCTTCCTGTTTCTCCTCCTCATCCTGCAGCCTCTTGATGAGGGCGTCTGCGACAGGGGTTTCAGAGTCCACCTCCAGCGGGGAGTCCAGTAGGGGGAGGTCCTCTTCAGGATGATCCCAGAGTTTGCTTCTGGTTGGTCGATGGGAGTTGGTGCGAGAAGCATTGAGTTCAGGCTCGAGTAGAACTTCACTTTCTTTCGCATTCTCAGTGATCGTCTCCGCTCTGTTCTTTCTCGCGCTCTGAGGAAGTGACACAGGAACCAGTTTGACCTGCGATTGTCAAATGTCATCAATGATCATGCATGGGAAATGGATGGAGGTCAAAGCAAAATCAGATGAATGGTTTAATCTCTGCCGACATTACAAGATGGTGAACAAGATGATCTATGAATGATGCAGACAAAAACACTCAAACACAGCCTTTTTAAACATCAACAACCAGCTAAAGCAAAAAGAAAAGTAGATGCATTTGCATTCTTACTTGTGGGTAGACGTTCAGGGTGATCTGGTCTGACTGTCGAGTGGCCCTGGAGTTGTGTTTCAAAGGTGATGCAAAGACCTCATCCTGTTCCTTCTCTTCTTTCAAGACCTCCAACGGTGTCGCCACAACCTCAGTGCTGCTCAGTATCCTCCTGCTGGATCTCCTCGGAGTGCTTCCCTGAGTTGTGGTCCTGCGTTTGGACGGTGTGGCAGTCTTGGCGCTGGATCGTCGAGAAACCTTCTTATCCGGGACTTCCTCCTCTTGTTCCTCCTCGTCTTTGACTTCAGCCTCTGTGGCGGCAGACACCTCCTCACTAACAGTCTGGCTCCTTGTTGAAGTGGCCCTCTGGGAACCCCGCCGTCTGCCTGGAGAGGAAGCTTTGGAGGTTGATGCGACGATGGTGCTGTTATCCATGGCCTCCACCTCCTCAACCTCATCTTTAGAAGGCACCTGCTGAGCTTTGCGAGCACTTCTTCGAGGTGTGCTCGCTTCCACTTGGATTTCTTTGCTCTGTTTGCTTTTTCTCGGTGTGCGACTGGGAGAGGAAGGGACCAGAGTGCTTGATTCTACAGCCTCTACTTTGCCCTCCTCCTGTGGCTCCTCTGCTTCCTCTGGGGAGGGGGAGATAAAGGTCACCATCCTTCCTCTTGTGGTCCTCCGTGTTGGGGTGGAAGGAGCTTTCTTTTTCCTCTGAGAAGATGGGGTCTCCGGCACTGCTGGTTCTTCCGGCTGGCTGTCAGAGCTCAAAACCTCCTTCACAGACTTCTCTTCCTTAACATGTTTTCTTGGTCTTCCCCTCGTTCTTTTTGTAGGCGATTTTTCCGTCTTGATTTCTTCACTCTCTTTCTCTTCTGACACTTTGTTATCCTGCTGCTCCTCCTCCACAACAGGCGCTGCATCTACACCGGGGGAAATCTCTGTGTCCATAACTATAGGCCCGTTTTCTAGAGGCTCTTCCTGCTCCTTTGCAGGTGTTGGTTCGTCCTCTTCCATCTCCTCCTCTGCAGGGATTGGTTTGTCCTTTTCCTCCTCTTCTATCTCCTCCTCTGCAGGGATTGGTTTGTCCTTTTCCTCCTCTTCTATCTCCTCCTCTGCAGGGATTGGTTTGTCGTTTTCCTCCTCTTCCATCTCCTCCTCTGCAGGGATTGGTTTGTCCTTTTCCTCCTCTTCCATCTCCTCCTCTGTAGGGGTTGGTTTGTCCTTTTCCTCTTCCTCCTCAGCAGGGGTTGGTGTGGCCTTTTCCTCTTCCTCCTCTTCCTCCTCCTCAGCAGCATCTGTCTTTGCTGTAGTGTCGTTGTCATCCACAATTGCTGGGAGTTCTTCCTCTGCAGACGACCCAGAGTCCAAAAGAGCTTCAGGCTCGTGATTTTCAGCCAACGTTACCACCTCTGCCTCCGTCTGTTCTTCAGGATCTCCTGCCTCGTGGTTTTCTTCGATGCATTCAGTTTGTAGCTCAGTTTGGTCAGAGGGTTTTTCAGGTTGTGACTCTGTCAGTCCATCAATTTCAGTTCCATCAGAGCCTTCCACCTCTTTCCTCTGGTCCTCCTCTGAGGTGGGTTTTTCAGGTTCTGACTCTCCTTCAACCTCAATTCCATCAGAGCCTTCCACCTCTTTCTCCTGATCCTCCTCTGAAGCTCCTCCAGACAGGGAAGCAGGATCCTGATCATCTGAGGCCAAAAGAATAACCTCAGGTTTGGCCACAAGTTCTTCGCAAGCCTCGACTTCTGTAGAAGTGGGAGGGTTGGAGAAATGCAGATCGTTCTCCACAGGCAGAGTGTCTGCATCTTTGTCCCCCTCCTCCTCCACGTCCAGCATCAGAGAGAAGCCGCTGTGAGATTCAGGCGCCGGGTCATCCGGCACGACAGTCGGCTGAAGCTCGGGAAGATCCAGCTGAGAGCTGTCGACCAGGCCGTCCTGATCCGCCATCAGCTCCAGAGGGACCAGGAGAGTGGTGGAGGGTTTGAGCTCCATGTATGATCCTTGATCTACCTCCTCGTCTGCCACCAGGCCTCCTTCATCTGCCCCGAGTCTCACCATCACCACCTCCCCCTCCAAGTCCTCCTCCACCATCTGTAAAGGATACATGTAGTAGTATTATTAAAATGTAGTAGTAGTATTTGTTGTTGGGGTTTATTAATTTCCTCATAATTGAGTTGATCAAACATTATAGATCTCAAGGTGACTTTACATTAGTTACCTTCATGTCCTCTCCAGGTGTGATCAGAGAGAACGCTGCAGCCTCCTGCTCGGACAGACTGGGCAGGAAGTGTGTGTGTTCCTGCTGTATAAACACCGAACTGGGTTGGAGGGGTGGCAGCATCCCATTACCCTGGACCTCCTCAATGATCTCCACCTCACTACCAGAGTCCTCCTCCTCCTCCTCCTCTTCTTCTTCCTCCTCCTCCTGATCAGACTCCTCCTCTTCTTCGTCTTCTCCTGCATCAGACTCCTCCTCTAATTCTTCTTCCTCAGACACAGGGCTAGAAAGCTCCTCACTATCGTTTACGCTCACAACAGCTGGAAGACACAAAAGAAAAAGCAGAGAAGTGCAGACATGTGAGAAAAAACAGATCCTGAACAGTTACAGCAGCAGTGTTAATATGCGTGTAGTCTTCCTCACAGTGGGAGTCTGTGCCTGTTGGCTCGGAGGACGTCACAGAGGCAGTCGATTTTTGGCTGGTCAGCACTGGGGGAACTTCAGCAGCTGTCGGCTCCGCCTCTTCAACCTCACATAGTGACTCACTGAGAGAGAGGAGACAAATTGATTTAAACTGCCAAAAACATATAAGCAGCCAAACCTGCCAGTATTTTATATGGACTATGACCTAAATAATATTTTCATTTAAATTGACGTATAACGTGGTTCTCCTACAGGCTAATAATGGAGGTAAACTCAGCATGACTTCCTAAAAAGGTTCCTGGCTCGCTGGAAAAATCCTGTTGTTGAAAGACTCTAGAAAAGGTGATCGTTTATACCAATACCATGTGGTGTTTGGTGTAGTTATTATTTTTGTTTAACTCTCAGATTCAGATAAATACATGTACATTTTGAGCACTTTCAAATAAATAAAAAAAAAAGTGAAGAGATTTCTTTTTCTGTAAACGGAAAGGGGAGCGTACCTGTTGAAGGTCGTCTGGGTCAGTGACCCGTCGTGGATTCCTGAGCGGGTGAGCGGAGAGGACAGATCGCTGCCAAACAGATGTCTCTGCACAAACTCAGTCAGATCTGCCAGCAAAACAACACATACACAATGAGCTCCATTCTTTTTCCACATGACGGAAACCATAACACCTACAGTACAAATTACCTTTGTAGGCAACAGAAAAGTAAACTGAGGGCCTGTGTCCACCAAGGGCGTTTTTTTGTGCTGGCAGCACCCATGACCTAAATTTCAGAGCGCTTCTAGCCGGTGCTTAGTGTTGCTAAGATACGAAAGCTGCCTGGCGGCACTTCCGCTTCCCTCTGAAGTGATCGTTAAGACTGTTATAAATTGCCCTGTATGCTTAGTATTTGCTTTTATTCAAGGAGATTTTACAAAGAAAATATAAAAACAATGTAAAGGACTCGTGTCCCGGTATTAGCAGCAGCTCTACACCTGGAACTGCATCGGTTTGTATAACACAAAAACCACCATTAGTGGACACAGGCCCTGAGCCCTGATATCTCAGAACTTTTCACAGTATAAATGCATCACTTAAGAAGTAACCTGTTGAAGGCTCAAGATCCTCTTCAGGTTCATATGAGGGTTCAGTAGCTTCAGATGGTTTCAGCTGCTCAGTGATCTCTGTGGCTTCTGACTGGACGTCATGCTCAGTGGTAACCTCTGGTTGATCCTGACATTCGGCTTCGGGGGCAGAGTCTGCGCTCTCAGTTACCTGGTTACAAACTAATAAAAAGGACAAAATATGTCAAGTAACAGACAAAGCTATGGGTTTGTATTTTGGTGTTCTGTGTGAAGCAGCCCACGTGTAATAATACGTTTAGCTAATTAATTACCTTGATTGTGTAATGAGAAGTCCTCATGATCGAGAGCTGCTGCAGCATCTTCTTCTTCTTTGCTGCTTGACTCAACATCCTGTTCGTCTTCTGCTTCAAGCTGAACAGTGTGGTCAAGACCAATCTCAATCTGAACGGTTTTAACCTCCTGGTCAGGACCAATCTCCATCACATCCTCTAATATTTCATTTTCCTTCACAGCCTCCTCGTCAGCCGCCTCCTCCTCCTCCTCTTCCTCAGCCACCTCTTCCCTCTCTAGGTCCTCTGATGTCAGGGGAGGAGTTTGCTCTGTGATCGGTGAGGGCTTTTCCTCCGGTTCTTCCTCTTCACTCAGTCCTTTAATGTTCATCGTCACAACCTCTTCATCTTCCTCTGTAGCAGCATCTCCATCCTCTCCTTCCTGCACCGTGGAGAGCGGTGCATCAAAGTACTCCAGAGTGGTGTCTGTAGAACGGAGAGACGCCTGGCTGGTGTCAAAGCTGAGGCTGAGTCGTGTTTGTGTTGCTTCTGATGGTTTTGTTTCTGCAGCCACTTCACTGATGGAGGACAGCTTGCTCTCGAAGCATCTCAGCTCTGGTGAGGAAATACCGCCTTCTGGAGGCAAGAACTTGACATTAAGTTGCTCTTCCTCGTCTCCATCCTCCTCCTCCTCCTCCTCCTCAGCAGGCTGTGAGGACCAGGTCTTACGTGTGGCCTTGGATAGCAATGAGCCTCTGGTCAGCAAGCTAATCTCACTGTCTGCTGCCATCTAGAGAGGAAAACATGCCCAAAGGATACTTGAGACACATTTCACTGCAAACGTTAAGTGTGCTGATAAACACCAATAAGCACACATTCCTTAGCAGCTAAAGACGAAAGTGATCCGTTGATATTTGTGGATTTATTACAGACTTTAAACAATATGCAGTATTGGAAAATTATATAATGTCTAAAATGTTGCAAGGAGTCAACACATCATTACTATCCAACTCTTGGTCTTACCCCATTGGTCCATCGGATGCTCTTCTCTGGTTCCGGAGATTCTTCCTCCTCGATGAACGTGATCCGACTCTCTTTGCTGCGGGGTGGGGGGGTGATGGAGCGTCCTGGAGAGGCAGAAGGAGTAGCGACGGGTGTGGGCCTCAGGCTGCTGCGCAGGATGGACTGTGGAGTGAAGGCTGAGAACACAGGGCCGGAGGCAGCCAAGGCCCGAGCTCGCTGAGAGACCAAACACATGACAAGTGTAACTAACAGAATACTAATACTGTTCATTACAAATGAGAATACCACATCTGTCTACTCACCTTGACTACCTGCGGTGTTTGCAGCAGGCTGAGTTCAGGAGCCTTGCAGGTGCTCTTTGGAGAAATCCAGGAGCTGGGAGGTCTGGGAGGACTGAGCAGAGGGCGAGGGGTCTGACAGGAGGGGTGGACCACCAAGTCCATCAGCCTGGGTCACAGTGAAGAAGAGGAAGCTTTAGCATCGAGTCTAAACATACATGTAGCTTTGGAATACAAATATTAGCATTCAAATACATGCTGAGAGCTTACAGTGTGATATCAACAAACGGACACAATGTTAGGAGTTCCACTATTGTTACCTTGACTTTCGTTTGGAGGTCATGGTGATGGGCGTTCCCAGGAAGGGGTCAGGAAGAGCCGAGGAAGGCTTGGGGCTCTGAACATCAGCAGCTCTGGGGCTGGTAGAAACAAAATGTAAGATAAAGCAACCAAGAAAAAAATAACATCTGAGATGAAGTTTAGGGACATTTTCTGCATACCTCCTGGCTGGGGAGGACTCCGGTGTAGCTCCTTTTCCTAACCACACCTCCTCGATCTTGGTCAAGACGTTGTTAATGAAGCCGGCCCTCGACATCACCTTCTCACTGGAGGAGCGCTTGGTAATGGTCGACAGCGGCTGTGGTCGAGAAACTGGAGCACACAGTGAATATGTTATTTATATTTCATAATGGTTTTTAAGCTTTTATTCGTATTAAATTAAAACTAAAAGTGCAGACTCTGAAGTCAAACAGATGCAGCAGCAGATGAACGGGCAGTGTGTGTAATATAGAGCTATGTTTTGACAGAAAATTAGTACGGCACATGATCTTTGTCAGTGTGGTTTGGGAAATTTCTATGAACGTTTTGATCTATTTTCCAAGCTGTTAGCAATTGTTACCATTGGAGTTATAGTACCGGACATAAAGTGAAGAGGAGCCCTTCTTTACCTTCTCTGTGGATGGCGTAGGGATGCTGGTAAGGCTTTGCTCTCTCCATCGCCAGCTTCCTCTGGACTCTGGGCAAAACTTTGCCGTACTGATCCAGTATAGAGTTCCTTGTGTTTGATCGCTCTTTGAGCTTTGGGTCTCGCTCATTCTGGGAACAAAAAAGCAAAAGAAAATGGTTAGAAATCGTATCTTCACTCTATATAATATATACGAGCTCTCCTATTTGGGTCCCTTAACCTTCAGGACATCAAATTCTGAATGATCACAGTTTTGTTTGGATATGTGACGTTTATCAGTGTAATACTTTGTGTGTGTCAAACATACCACCAGGTTCAGTTTGAGGCTGTGGTTGAGCTGTAGGGCAGGAATGTAGTTGGCCTGTTGAAGGTAATGAACCATCAGCAGCTCTCTGTTCTGGAGACCCCCTGTACCCTGGAGGAACTTCTCCAAACATTCCTGAAACACAGACCCGAGAGTTTTTACACATCGGATTATAGTCACATTTTCAAAATGCTAGTATTCACCAATCTACTCATGCATTCACTGATGTCTCTCCTACCTGCTCAGCCAGGCCCAGGGGCAGTTTAAGCAGCTCCTTGATAAGGCCCAGCTCCTGGCAGCTCTCATACAGGAAGCCCAGCAGCTCAGCCATGTTGAGACGACTGGAGTGCTGCCGGAGTAAGGACCACGCTTCTATGAGACACCTGGAAGAACACAGCACACAAGCTGGTTAATAAGACAAGATAAGACATGTGGGTTGCTAGAAAAAAAAAGCAATTTTCAGGTCCATGTTTCATAGTTTCAAAGCTTCTACAACGTACCTGTTGTGTAGCAGAACAGATAGGCAGAGTTTGGCCTGGGCGGTGGAGGAAATCGGGGGCTTTGTGATGTGGAAGTATCGTAATGCCACTGAGTTTTGACCCTGGCACATCAGGGCTTGCAGGACTCGCTCGTGCTGCCACTCAAACTGGCACTGAGAGGCCGCTGGATGCAGGAGCAGCTCGAATGAACTCTGATCGAGAAGAGAAGGGGGTTAAAAAGTGAAAGAAGAGGTGTCGAAACAGGATGCAGTAGCTGCATTTAAAGATAGCTCATGGGTCAACTGCTGTGTACCTGGTGGTCATGGTGGTCCAGCAGCCAGAGGCCCTGTACCAGTTTCACCAGTCCGATCGGGATGGCAAAAGCTGTGGGGAAAAACTCCACTGATGCGCCCTCCTTGTTGGGAAAGGCTTGCATGACATCCAGCAACAAGTAAATCACCTGGGACAACAGGTCAAGGCTCAAACATTTGTATTTGCAGAGCTGAAGATTTTGTATCCCCGTAACACTGACATGAATATGACATTTAGCATTATCAGCTTTAAGGATACGATTGCATGTTTGGCAGCTTCATCGATGTTGTCCAGGAGATAAATGTCCAACAGGGCCTGTGGATCAAAGGTTAAAGACAATTATTCACACAGTGTACGAGTCACAGGTGCAAACTCACTCGGGCATGAATAAGAATTCAGAAAATAAATGAACAGGTTTGATGCTTACATGCAGTGAAAGCGGGGGGTATTGCCCTGTCCCACCCTCATCCCTCTTCCACAGGTTGGTCAAGCGTTCACCACACTGGCCAACCAAACCGTCAATCATCAAGCAGTCTGCACACCACTTACCCCTGAAAAACAACAGGAGAGTGTCAGCATTAGATCAACTCATGGCATCACCATCTTTGAATAAGTGATAACTGGGACGGACATGTGTTGTTTTTAACATCTTATAGACTCAACTAGTGGTCATTAAGTAACTAAAACTTTATGTGTAAGGATACACTTGCTCGCTCAAGTAAAATACACGTTTCAGCTTTCATGCAAAGACTACTCACTTAGCCAGCCGGGTGAGCTCCTCTCTGCGTATAGTGTAATAGTTGCTGATGACTGATTGAGTGTAGAAAGGCCTGGAGATCTGCAGAGCGTCATCGTCTGGTGTGAGGAGGCAGAAACAATCAAACACAGAAAGATAGAGAAAAAATTAAACACAGTGATTTTCAAAAAATTGACGCCCCCTACATGGTACCCCAAACTCTGCGTTGCACATGGCTTCTTCTTTAAAAATATACTCAGGTCACTTGGGTCAGTGACCTAAGGACATAAAACCTGCTCCCAACTCGTTAACTCATCATATCTGAGGAACTGTGTATTAAAAAATAGCTTATAGGGTTTCTGAGATCATGTTTACGCCTGCAACACTTTACCTGATCCTTCAGGCAGCAGACCGGTCCGACAGAACCACAGCACCACCTGAGCGTACTTAGAAATCAGACTGGACACCATGTTCTTGTTCATCAGACCCACCAGGCCTACACAAAACAAAAAATATAAACACAACTTCAACAAAGAACTCAAAACAACAACCCATCAGCTTCTTGATTGCCAAATAACGCTTGTTAATGTGACTGTATTTGTGCTGGAGCAGCACCTTTTTGCGTGAGCTCCTGAGCTTCACTCAGCAGACAGTGAAAGATGGTGCTGAGGTTACTGAGCAGCCTCTGACTGTGCTGGAGCAGCTGCATGGTCTGAGGGTCTGTGAAGTTGGATGAGCTGTCAAACAGCGGTGCACCTAAAAATTAAACAGATTAAACAGATTAAAAAAAACATGTATATAAATGTGTTTCCTAAAAGCATAGAAATCGGGAAGAACAGGAGGATTCTTATGTGTTGCTTAAAACATCAATAATTTAAAATAAAAGCATATGAACAATGTGAACACTTCTCTGTCCTCTGTACGGTTTAATAATACTGTGCATTCAAACTTGTCAGCCATAAGGCTATATTTACTTTGTAAACACGTTATGCAAACATATCTGATCTTATCTATTCAAATGTACACTCTCCCCGAGTAGCTAGACTGTTAAATGGTTGACAACTTCACAACATCCATGATCTCTTTAGATGACAGCACAAAACTTAAGTCCATTTTAGAGTCTTTATGATCCTGAAAATGCTTAAAAGTTAACACACTGATCTACATTATCAGACAAGAACCTCTGCCCAACAACAGTTTACATAAAAAAGAATACATATGTTTTAAAACAAGTAAAGAATTAAAATTAAACATACAGATGCCATCCAGTTCCTCCTTGGTCTGGACCACTTTGTTCCAGGCCCAATCCAGGATGTAGCGCAGGTTCAGAGCGGAGCCTGGTTGTTCTGTTTAGGAGAGACAGAGTTACACGCTTTAGAGCTGAGGCACGTATGCAGGGACAATTAGCAAAGATTGAATGTGCCATCTGTATCGAGTGTTACAACATAAATCACACATCTTCCACATCTACTGTACATGCCAACATGACTGCAATGTGGTATTTCAAGAACGACTCCTCACCTTCAGCAGTCCACTGCTTGATACAGCCAGTGATCAGTCCCAAGGAGCTGGTCTCTACTGCTGTGGACAAGATGGCATCCAGCTGCTCTTCCTAAAGGCCAACATCAAGTTACAAATTACTACCAAAACGTCTGAATAAATTATCTTTAATGTGAACTAATATATGAAGAACAAAAGCATCAAAAACAGCTACGTTTATGGGTCTGTTTGAACAAGTGGTGCATGTGTGTGTACCTGAGAGAGGCTGGAGGCCTGGGTGTCAGCCAGGCGAGATGAGAGGAGGCCGGACATGAGGCATCGAGAGTAGCTAGTGGAGATGATGTCACTGGAACATGGAGCAGCCTTCTTCAAAAAGCTCAGGGTCTGTGTGTTGATGATAATGATGAGGTGTTGGTGAGGTGTATAGAGGCCTACATTCTATTTAAATCATCTTAAAATATTTCACATGCTAGATTTTGCTTTGCCGTAGCGAAAAATCAACTTTTGCACATTCAAACACAAGATCACACACCAAAAAAAAGGCTGTGCCCGAATATTACAGAATAACATCCAAGTAAAGTGAGATAAAAACAGATCTTTCCATTTATGTTCAGTCACAATCGCTTATAAGCAGAATTTAGATTTAGATTTTTGTGGTTTAACCTTGCAATGAAAGAAAAACTGAAGAAAAAACGTACCTCTTTCTGATACCCAGAGCAGGTTAAGTGCACGATTCCAGAGTTGAGCAAACAGGTAGAATCTGTAACAGAAAAGGGTAACATTATAATATATTATAACTATTATTACGTGGTAAAATGTCATACAAACAAATTAAGTTTCTACACCTACCAAAGTTATATGTTGTGGGGTTAAAGTACTGTTCCGGTGGGGGGCAGGTGAAGGGCAGGCCTCTGCTCAGGCTGCGCTCGTGCACCACCACATCCAGGAGGAGGTGCTGAGACACCATCTGCACCACAGGGTCCAGAGACCAAACTGCCAGATACGGACAATTTTGCAGAGACTCCCCCGTTCTGATGACAACAACAAACACACAGAACAGTGAGTGAAATGCAGAGCCACAGTAAATAACACGTGGGTAGGAGGCAAATGAGGACACGATATGTACTGAAATGCCTGCACCGCTGCTGATGGGTCAAACCACCAATACAGATCAAGACAAACCAAAGAAGACAAACCACATCACTTTGTGTCTACTTGTGCTGATTTGTGACATTGTTTTGCTCTGGTAATGCAAAGTCATTTGAATAAATAAAACCTTTGCAAAGTCTTTTCTTGAGATGTGCACTGACAAGCAAGCCATGGAAAAAAGCTTAACTTATGTTATTTCATGCACATACATAGGCTCTCTTTGCTTTCTGCATTCGTGTGATAAACCAGTTATTAAACTGTATATTGCATTTTGTGCATATATAACTTTTCAAATTTCCCATGTCTCATGTATTCCCTCAGTTATAAACACATTAAAACCTGCAATCTGTATAATCATGGTTAGTCAAGAAATATACTATAAAAATATTATGTAACCAAATAGAAAGTTGGTCATTTTATTTTCAAATTAAGAGGCCAAAAATTGTCTGAACCAGTTGCAAAATCCGTCTCCACTGTACCTTAAAGAGTCTGGCATTTGTGCGTGGTACCAGCGGTTGATGTCAAAAACCCCGATGTAGGTGGATGGAGTTCCCTGACCGTAGGCCCTCACTTGCCAGCTGAAGATAGACACACTGGTGTCCGGAGATGCAACTAAAAATGGAAAGACGTGTGGGTACAGACATTAAGAAAATAAAAGTAGTACAGAATAAGAGAATCAAAGAGTAGGACTGTTTTTCTTTGTCAGTTTGAAACTGATTTAATCAAAACACACAATGGTATAGCCATCTTTAAGAACCTATTTCTCTATCAAAACTATACTGGCAATGTCAAAGCAGGAAGCATTCAAATTAGATTGAAAAAAAAAAAAAAAAAACTGCACTCATTCGTTTCCTACATACTCGTATCTCCCAAAGGTAGTGTCAGAAGAAGAATGCTAACCTTCGTTCAAGCTGTCATCCCTGTCAGGGTGGGGTCTGAACTTCTCGATGGTCTGGCAACTCAGCAGGCGGGTGTTGGTGGCCTGGGCCCTGAGAGGGAAAGCTGGGCCACTTAACTCCTGACTGTAACGCTCCTCACAGTACTCCAGACCCTGCGTGACGCAAATGTAAAGAGGGTGGAGAACAAATAAAGGAAGGTAAATCTACAGGACTTGCATAGGACCAGCATGGTAAAAAAAACAAAAAAAACATGAATTCAAATGAAGTGAGTTTATATTCTTCAGACCTCGTAGAGGATCTTCCCAGAAGCTAGACACTTCCTTTCACTGAAGGCAAGCTGAAGCAGGCGGAGGCTGACCATATCTCCCTCGCTGTGTGGGAGTGAGACGAGGAGACAAAATAAGAGCTCGGAAAAGAAATAAACAAAAATAAACTCTGCTCTCCGTCGATGGAGTGCTTGTTACAGGTATGACTTACAGGTCCTGAGAAGACTGGACAGCCCAGAGGTAGCAGCAGTTCCTGGGGTCGTTTTCTGGCTCCTGGAAGGTGAAGGCATGCACAGGCACCCTGCCACCGTCTAACTGGGAGTGGTATCTAGACATGAAAAGAACAAATCAAACAAAAATATATACTCATACAGGGATTCAAAGAACATTTCAAATGTACCTACCAGTGGTAAAAGATCACATTAGTTACTTTGTACTCTCTTTTAGCCTTATTTTAGAAGGTATAATGTCATCTAAGGACTCACTCCTTCTTTAGAGCTTTCATATTCCACAGCTGTAAGTATCCATCGGAAAATCCCACTGCCAGCTGGTTTGTCCTGGAGATGTACTGCAGAGCTGTGGCTCCGACTCCGCTGGGAGCATTCAGCTGGAGACAAAGATGTCTGCCCTGTCTGGTGCTGACTTCTCTAAGCCGCGGGATCTCTGAGGGAGATTTGGTCACTACCTGCAGGTCTGGGAGCAGAGACGAAAAAATAAAAAGAGAGATGTTTAGAGACAGAGAAACAAAAGAGTGTGTGCTAATCCTTTAATACTTCACTAAGAGGAAGGGGTCTACAATGGACTTATGAGAGGAGTCTGTAAGAGACAGAAAAAACAAGATATATAAACCCAATGTATCCTTACCTGAAGCCTCCAGTTCACTTTGGCTGCAGGACAGGTCGTCGAGACAAAGGTCCACAAGCAAAACATGGCCGAGGTCTGTTACTACGGCCGCAATACCGAAGAACCAGCGCAGACTCTGGTGAAGATGCTGGGTCGAAGTGCTTGCTCCGCCATAACTCACTAACGGCTCAATCGCTGTGATCTAGACAACAGAGGGTTGAAAGGAAAAAATAAGGTTTAATCGTAAGGCAAGAAAGCTAAATCTACTATTTAAAATAAACCTGATGTTGAAAGTAAACAGTATTTTAGAACTACAAACTACTCTTTTAGAGGATTCTTTCAAAAGGAGGCCCATCTTTGTATCAGGGGAAAGCTTAAACGTGTGTATGTGCTGTGTTGATTTCATTTTTTGTGTATATTAACACTTGCTGAGATATGTCTAGGTCAGTTTGAGGGGTCCCCTGTGCATCGCCAACTCACCCTGCCTGGTATAACCACAGCTTTGACCACCCTCGACAGTCCCAAGTCATAAAGACACAGCACGCTGCCCTCTGCTTCCTCCAGGCCAACCAGCAGTCCAGACCTGCAAAACACAACAGTAAAGAAATAAACATTTGATATTTACAAGTATTTTCAAGTTTGAACAGTAGTTATTGGTTTGTTTTTACTGATTAGAATCCACATCATAGGGTGTCAAAGAGATAGTGAGACAAAGCTCTGACCGTTTGAGCCAGCTGAAGTCCCTGGCAGCCAGGACACTGGGTGGGTGCTCTCCTCCACCACTGAAGCAGTAGGCAGACAGCCGTTCTCCTGTGACTGCATGGACAACCTCCAGCTGAGGGCCACAGGCCAGCCAGGCCAGCCCGCTGCGGCCTTCACACACAGACAAGAAAATTAAAGGTGAGGGGGTTAAGATCATGGATTATCACTGAGCTGGGTTCCCTTTTTAAGAACTACACAGCTCAGGAGATAACAAGTGACCTGCAGTAAATACGCTTAAACGTAATCAGCTTATAATGCAAGATAGTTAAGTGTCATTTAATATTCTTCTCTGTATGAGCTTTGTTAAACCTTGTTAATTATTTAAGCCTGTTTTATAATTACATTGTTGAATGAGTGATGTGATTTTTCTAGCGAGATAAAATAGAGCAGAGAATAAAATATTTCGTAAATCACTTGATTGAAACTAAACTGTTTAAAATGTCCTGGAAAGTATCAACAAAATAATCCAAGATAATAGACTTAAATAAGAAAAACTATAGTCAACAGAAGTATTTAATTAGTTTGATCAGTTTTAAAAATTACGATGTCTTTATTTTTCCCGCATCTAAGGATGGAGGACAGAAAATATCAGTTTATAGAGATCATTGATGAATGACTGTTCAGAAAAAAGAGGCTTACCAACGGTGAACTTCCCATGAAGCACAGAGTCTAGGGTGATCTCATCCTCCCCCAGAGCGTCTACAGTAACTGCTGGGAAAGGCAGCAGGCTGCTGGTGACTTGGGCGGTCAGGTCGTGCATTGTTCACTGTATTTATAAACAAAAACATGCAGCATGTTAGAAACAGCAATTAGTCAATTTAGCCTTATCGTACAGATCCTTAAAAAAACCTCAAAATCATTTATTAAGTTGTGTGGTCCAACACTGTATTTTGTAAATAGCACCAACCCTACATACCTTCTTACTAAGTAATCATCAGTAAGTATAATGACAACAAGGGAAACACTTCTTCTAAACTCCCCACTGCATAAATCCCCTCCAGACTTTATCTGCTCAACTGGGTTTTACAGTACAAAGGGGGTCTTTCTTTCGAACCACAGTTGTACCCCCAGTTGTCAGGAAGTGTGCTGTCAGCAAACATGCTGACAAGGGGGGCTACAACCCTGGGTTTGCTTTATAATCAGGAATAACACATGACTTGCTGCTACACATCTGTTTGCAGATGTGGGTGTGAAAGCATGTTCTGATAAACAGCTGAAGTAAAGCACTATTCGAATCATTAGACAAATAACCCTTGAGTGGCTTTTTAAAAATCTCTCTCAAGTTAACCTAAATGGAAAAAGAAGATATAATTACAGACCTCAGACAACATGAATAGTAAAGCTTAACAGGACAGTGGAATTAGATGTCACTGTTAATTTCCTTGTGACTTTGTTTTTAAGCATTTGTCTAAATAATAATTCATTTTTCATCATCTTTGGTCAGAAATCCTCACAGGCATACTTGAACGTTGTAACTGTTTATACCAACACAGGCCCAAAAAAGTAGCCTGTTCTGTGTACCTGAATCTCACAAATTAAGTAGAAAATGAAAACAAAAGAAAAATAGTTTTTGAAAGAAATTTGCTTATTCTTGTTCTACTTTTGTATTGTTATTGCCATTATTGACCAAAGTCTTTGAATGTTTATGCTGTCCCTCGGGTTTGTTATTCCACTAGTGCTCCAACAAGATGATAATATCCCCAGCAGTATGTTGGACACAGAGGTACTTTCAAGGCCAACTCAAACTGGATAGGATCGTCCCTTTCATTTTCAGTATGCCAAAAAAATTGGACACAATACTGCCCTCTGCGACCAGAATAGAAAGCACAGTGGATTCAAGTGAACTCCCGCGCAACAGCCTGTCACTACGCAGCCACATGCCATGACGTGAAATGGAACATGTAGACATATACCAACAATTACCAACTAAACATCCCCAATGTACGTAACTAAAGGCGTCCCCACACTGTAACAGACTACTGACAAAGGCAAAGATTTCACCACAGCAAACAGGCTGATTCACATAACAACCCTGGCTTCACCATCTAGCGCTCACGTGTGTCTGTGTTAGGAAAGTTTGCGTGACAACCCATACAATTTGCAACTCTATTTACTTGTTACAACTAATAACAACTTCCAAATGTAACTATTGACCAAATGAGAACGGATTAACATGTCATGTCTATTTAAACATCAGTAAACGGGCAACAGTTAGCTCGTTCGTTAGCATATCTACAGCATAGACTAGCCTCAGTAGCCGTTAGCGTGGAGCTAGCTTGGCATGATGTAAACAAACAAAGATCGCTTTCTTTGTACAATGTGATACATTTTACACACCAAACTAACGAATATTACAACGATATGAATGTTATTTAGTGCTGAAAAATGACTGTAAGCTGCCTTGCACACTTTCCTCAGTGCGTTAGCAGGCTACACAGTTAGCTTGCAAGGTCATGCAGGATTACAGTTTATCTGAGTTCACCGTCAAGCTAGCTAACCTAGCTACATACATAGATAAGCATTGACGTTAGGGGATAGCAACAGTTAGGTATCCCACATTGTGTCTGGCGTTCAATAATTTGCTTTAAACTGCCTACGACGCTGATGACATGTTACTCTAAACTATGTATAATCACCCGGATAGTTAGTAGTTAAAACAGTCAGGGTGGCTAGCTAGCTAGTAGGTACGTTGCTACTGTCGCTACCACAGCTGTAGCGCGAGCTGCGTTGACGTTAGCTAAGTATATACGTTAGTTTTTAGACACTGTAGGACTAATAAGCAGAAACACCGTCTGTATTTTAACATAGTCAGTATCATGCGACAGGTCTTACAATTACTTAAATCTGGCTATTTAACTTTAGTAAGGATGCTGTTGAGGGTGATTTAAAGTGTTGCTTTAGCTTAAGTCGGATGTGAACATACAGGCGTACTGTAGTGTAGTGTGGCAGTTTGAAACAGACTAGCTTGAAGCTACAGGCAACATCACCATACAGTTGATATTCATCAGCGACAAGTCATGCTCTTCCTGTAAATATTTTTGTTAATTCAGCCACCAAACTCGAATTTAGTAAAAAAGCCACATTAGCTCTTCAAACTACGCAGGAAAACGTGATGCAATGTGCCGCTAACTGCTACCAGCGTCAACGTTTCACTACCTGCACGATGTTGACGGCTTTATCAGAGCCACGGATGTTTCCTTTTTCTTGACGAATCTCCCGATTCCTCCCCTTCTCTCTCATAATCCGTTACTTTTCAATAGACAAGTCATGCGTAGAGTCCTCGGGCGTTTCAACGGATTGACCAGCACAAGATGCTTCCCCTGACTTCAGGCTCCTGAAACACTGAGCGCCATTTCCACGGTTGGACAGAGCTCCATGCGCTTCTTCTTCGCGGGCGGTGTTTCTAGCAGAGTAGACAGGGCGACGGCCTAGTGCTGCCCTGTACAGTCTCGGCGTTGATTCTGTTTAAACAAGTAGCAAAAAAATTAAATGTGCCACACCTGTCTCGCACAAAGACGTGTACATCTGCTTTTTTGCACTTATAAAGCCCATAATCCTGTCTCACTGGGTTTCATGGCCCAGAGCATGAATGGTTTAAAACTTTTAATGGGAAGCACGGGGATCCTATGGGTTACATTGTGGGGACAATTTTTTGTCAAATTTGATGTGCACAGAATTGTGAAGCTTAACTGCATCTACTAAGTCTTACATTAAACAGATGGCAACACTTATTCTCCCTTCTGTAGTCCGGGCACGAAGGCTTAAAAAGTCAGTTCAGTAGCATTTTCGATTTTTGAAGCTCCATCTTATCTTTCCTTAGAATCTGACCTCATTTTGGAATGGACATTTGCATAAGCACAGCTTGCATGAAAGGTCTTCCTGTTGTAGCACCGATATCACGCCATCGCTCATCAAAGATAAAAGCACCTGTCTTCTATGCGTTTCAGCTTTCAGAGACCAATGAAAAAAACCCTTTACGCATATACACTGTGGAATAGAGGCTAATGTAAAAGAAGCTTACAAGGAAATATGATTAGACTTTGGACCCTTCTTAGGACATATATTTACTATTAGCAAATAAGTCTGATTGTTGACACAATCAGTGTGTAATTGATTTTTTAAATATGAAACAATGTTTTTACCAAGTACTGTAGTCACATCGATTGCCAAATAAAAGTTTATTGTCATGATCAATCACATGTGAGGGAGTAATGCTACAAATATTAAAAGAAAATAAAAAAAGAAATCCAAAATTAAAGACCATAATAAAACAGGGAGCGTCTGTATAGTCGAGGGATAGACGATATGCATTACACATAAACATTAAGACAGCAACAGTGTAGCTGCCTAATAGCTGTCAAGGTAGAGTGTGCTAGAACAGCACCCAACATACATAATTAATGAACAAAGCCCTGCAAAGAACAACAGCATCACGTCATGTTAATAACTTCTGAACAAGGGGCACTTTTGCATTGTATGAAAACTACAACGCTGAGAAAAAGAAGGTGGTGCAACTAAGTAAGCAATATGCAGACTTCTCCAGAAGACTCAGTGCTGAATTATGAGGACAGTGCAAAAAAACCAAAAGCATATTAAAGGCAGCTTGCGGAGCATGTAGTGCAGCGATAGATGAGAGGAGTTATGTTTCTGATCGTTGTGATGGTGCTGTGTCAAGCACTCTCACATCCAGAGGCAGGACGCTGCCCTGTAGTTTGGTGGTAGGGCAGATCATCTGCTATCTGATGAAAACACTGTGGTGGATGAGTCATCTCGCTGATAACTACGACAAAAGGCATTTATTTGAAATAAAAAAAATTCATATACAAAAATAATTCTCTTTATTAACACTAACTTTGTACTCTAACCAATGACATCAGAAAGCAATGCAGGCAGAGTATTCTGAAGCTCGGACTTTTTCTTTATCTGCCGATCAATCATCAAGTCAAACTCTTGTCTTTCTCTGAAATGACAAAGAAATGGAGAAAATCATTCACTAATTATATTCAATATTTAGTGTTTGAATTTATTCTCTAATAGACAAAGTCATCAAACGCTTACCTGTGGCTTACGCATCGTCCTTTAAGGTACTTTTCCTCCGCCTTTTTCACTGAGACGTTGTCCACCCCAGCTATGGCATAGATGATGGCCTGCACAAGAGGACAATAATCATCAAAACATATTATCTGCTCTGATTTAATTAAACAAGACAAACAGCACAGATAATAGGTTTAGCTCACCTCAGGAAGGAGCACATCCAGGACAAAGGGGACACGCTCCATGGGTTTCACCTCAGCCAGACAAGGGGCAGAGTCCACGGCCGTTGCATAGAGCTCATTGAGGTACCAGTAGACCTGGTCTAACTGCTGGTCATCTTCCAGGTATATGTTCACCACTCGTCTTCGATTGGCACTCAAAAAGGAGCGAAGCCATCTTGACTGCTGCTGCCCACGAATAACAGCCTGAAAGGAGAGTGATACAAGGAGGAGGGACTTATTCATCTAGAGACGGGCGCTCGTCTTGCATGCCTTTTTTTGAAGAGCTACATTCAATGCCTACTAAAAGTATTGTTAATATTAGTTTTTTGATGTCTCCCTGATTCACAAATTCTCACTGTGAATTTTATTAGTTGAGCAGTGACTCAGATAATAAAAAAAAAACCAACATATTAAATAATCCAAAACAAAATGATTGGCTTCATATTTCCCCATGTCTGTATATTCCAGCTTCACAGGGCTGGACACACCCATATGTTTGTGTAACCAGTTTATCTCTTGCTTTTTATCAGTTGTGATACTATATGTTTATTTCTATGCTGTTGTTTATGAAGATCAAAAAAAGGCCAAACAACATTCTCAGTGACTCAGGGTTGGAAACATTAAAGGCCCAATGGTCAATGTGTAATATTACAGTGAAGGCATTAAATTGTTTCTCTAAAATATGCCAACAATTAATGACAGTTTAACATATGGAACTGGTTCAACTTCACACACATCACATAACACTAACAGAGGAATGTACCTATACATATAGTATATTCCTGCAGCATACTTCCAAGTAAAACACTGTGATTTTCGAATCCAGTTACTACAACAGCAGTCGATAAGGCTCTAATAATCATACCAGAAGGCGTCCTTCCACCATGCGCTGCTTTACGATGAAATGCACTAGCTTCTCATTAGCACGGTTGTGGGCAGCATGACTCCGATCTGGCAGCAGCCTCTTTGAACTAATGACCTCCTCCTGCTCTTCAGTAAAGCTGTCCTCCATATGATCATCACCCAGCACCTCCATCATTGAATCGTTGGCAATGGTTAGTCTGTCTGAGGCATCTTTAGGGTACTTCCTCCTCACCGGATAGCCTGGATTAGTTAAAGACAGAACGTAAAGAGCAGCGTCAGCACCACGTGGGGCTGCAGGTGTGTTCACGTTTTCATTCTGCAGGAGCCTCATATTCTAAGGGGCCATCTTAATGAATGACATGCAACAAAACTTACTCATGTCATGGGCAAAGTACTCGATGAATGAGCCAGAAAATGAGCCACATGCTACAAAGAAAAAACATGGTCAATAATGCTTATAATTCAATGTCCTCATAACAATATTGCTAATATATTATAAATGTGAATATTAAGAGTTCTTTATTTATTTCTGTCTGCACAAGAATCAAGTGGACGATACATACCAATCCTTATACTGTAATCTTTAATGAGCTCCAGGGACCATTCAATTGCAGCATGATAATTTTCTTTGGCTTTACACTATAACAAGATCAGTAAAAAGAGATAAAGACAGTCTGTCACTTTGTTAGGAAAACAGCATTTTCAGAAAATTAAGTTTTCAATTTAGTTCTTACCACCAGCTCGTTAGCTTCTTCACAATCAAAAGGCTTCAGGGTTTTCAGAGGCACAGCAAACCTGTAAGTACACAAAGACCAAACTTTTAATTATCTCTATGGCTAGACATCACATCTATACTATTAAGACTATAAAGAGCTTTTCACTGCGACATCTAGTTGCACAGGATGCCTGCATGTCTTTTCATTACGCCAAACCCACATTGCCAGATGTATCTTTTGTCAAGAAGTTTGCAGGAACTCTATAGCCTAAGTGCATATGTTTTAACACCCAAAGCAAAAAGAGAGAATACCCTTTTTTAGTGTGAATCTTTGGGTCATCGATCAACAAAACGCTGGCTTTTTTCTGCTTACGGTTCACACTTTTTACCTGCAGAGAAAAAATATATAGGAAATTTAGATTAGAAGGTTTACAAGTATTGACAACACACCTTGTTTTAGTTCCCAAATCTTTAAGGCCCATAATGGTCTCTAATTTAATTTCCATGTTGAAGGTAGTGATGGGGACGAATACTCGAGTGCTCGTTGTTGACATCATTATTCGAGTAACGTTATACTACTCGCGCACCTGTGCATGCGTTGTTTTCGGCTAAAGTAGTTTAACTCAGTTAAGACTCGATCAGACAGAGCGCAAAGAGGCGCACCACACTGCCTTTTTTGTTAAAAAAATAAATAAAAGAGCAGCTCGCTGCACCTTTTTTTTAAACTGTTGTTACGGCAACCACCAAATTAGCTGTCATTAACCTAACCGTTATATTGTAAACTGACAGAAGGCCCACCTCTCCTTTCATCTGATTGGATAATGAGAAAAAACGCCTGGGCACTTTTCTGCTTTGAGTTGAAGTTTTTTCAACTCGAGGCGCTCAGAGCGTTTCCCCAAAAACGCGCACAGAGCGGAAAAACACGAAGCGCTCTGCAACGCAAAAGCAGCACGCAAAATGATCGGGCCCTTAGCTTACATGCACCATGTCAGCCGTGACCAGGAAAAATGATGTCTGGAAGTACTACGTGCTGTGCAAGATATGTGGTATTAAACTTGTATATCATAGAAATACTAGTTCGATGCTTAAACACATGAGCTTTAAGTACTAGGAGAAGCCAGCGGAGACAGACAACAGGCAGTCTCGTCTCAAATCATTTGCTAGCCCTGTTAGCACAGGTCGTTGTGATGATACCAGAGCGGAGAAGATTTGCCTGCTAATAACGAATATGGTGACTGGAGATATGCTCCCATTAAGTGTTGTGGAAGGAGAAGGCTTCTGTGAGCTGATGGCGTTTGTTGAGCTGGAGTACAAGCCACAATTATGCCGGACAACAGCTACGAGAGTGGAAAACATGTATGAGGAAGTGTTAGTTTGCTCAGTAACCCTATTTTTATTATCATCATCATTAAGTTGAACGTATTATCCACGGTTGTTATTTCTTTTATTTTTCCAAGGGAAACTTCAGGCTTAACCTGCCGTAAATTAAGTTAATTTAATATTTATTTACACTTTGAATGTATGACTAGGCTGCTGATTTAGAGTTACGCTGTGATGTTTGACAACGGACTGTAACAACATTAATTGAAGGGCTTGTTAAGGTTGTTCAATAAATGCATTTGAAATTGCACTTGCTTTCCATTTATTTATTTACATTAATGTAAAATTGTTAGACAGTAATGTTCTCTTACAGGCATATAGCCTACTATTTCCAGGCCGGGAGGTCCGTGTCCAATGTATATTTTTTAATGATAAAAAATATATATAATTTGTGAGTGCTCGTTCATAAGGCAATTAGATTACTCGAATATTGATATTACTGGAATGCCCATCCCTAATTGAAAATGATTAGTCCGTTTATCGGTTTAAATTGTGGGACAAAAAAGTGAAAAACATTAGTCAGTATAAGAAAATGTTTAAGCCCAGGCATTCACTGGATCGAGTTGCTGATTTTCTGTATAATAATCTTTGTTAGAAATCTTGTGCTCTTGCATCTCAAAACTGTAACAAAAACTGTTATGAGAAATCAGTGATCCACACAGGTGTTTGCACTCACCAATGCAGGCCAGAATGGATAATGTCTACATTTGTACCACACAAACACACCATCTGTGATGGACGGGGGCTCTGAGGGAAACAGTACATATAATACACTTTAAGTATTATTGAATACAATAATACACATAATCCAGTTCATATCTAGTCCCTGTCGAGGTTCTATGCATTCAGTTACTGAAATCTCTCTCACTTTTGTCCCCCTGCATCAAGAAACTGGGAAGCTCCTCCTCTTCCTCGTCATCACTTTCTTCATCTTCCTGGATGGACAAAGGCAGCAGCTTTTCCTCATGGTGACTCAGCTCTATTGACAGATCTGAAGACAGCAATGACTCTTCTTTTGGGGGGAAGTGGGTGAGCATGTGGGGGAAGCAAAAACAGAATTAGAGCGTAGAATTTCGATAACATGAATTACTTAAAAATGTGAACTCTAACAACCCCAGCAAAAATAAAAACATAGAGCAAAACACTTAACACATTTGTAGATGATATCCTTAAATACACAATGTATCAAACAAGTATTTTGGTTATTCTACATGAGACAGACAGTACCTTGCTCTTCTGCATCAGACTTCTTCAGTTCAAATCTTGGTCTTGAGTGTTGGGATGATTGAGTAGCAGTATCCTTCTGTAAATTCCCAGCTTGGATCTTCAGCGACCTGCCACGCCGCCGCTTGGCTGGTGAAGCACTGGCATCACTGCAAATCGGCTCCTTTGTCACCCTTTTTCTACCTCGTCTTGCCTGGGCAGTATTATCCCTTTTCTGTCTGCTTTGAGATTTTGATTTGCAGCGTTGTGAATTGATCTGTGATGTCTACAAGTAAACAGATATAAAAGTAGTTATAGATTTTCACTGATATTAACAGCTCAGGAGGCAGGAACAGTAATAAAATATTATCAAACACCTTTAAACGAGTGCAGATTTCAGTGTATCCGAGCTCCAGTTGTTTGGTTCCAGAAGGGGACTTTGAGATTTCAGACAGGATGTTGGTGGAGGAGCTACGGACTAGTGTGGAGGTAAGGCAGTCTGCTGGAGTCACTCCCTTTTGTCTTCTGCTTCTTTTAGGAGTACTCTGTAAGAAACTTGCAGCCACATCACTGCCAGGTACAGCATTTGTGTCTGTAGCTTGAGGTGAATCAGTGGCCGACTGGACTTTCTTTGTTGGAGTCCTTTTAAGTTTCCTCTTTCTTGTTTTCTGAGATCCACCTGAAAGATAGTTTACTGTCATATTTCTACAGTTGGTTCTCATTTAGGGATGCACGATATTGGATTGTTTGCCAATATCTGATATGCCGATATTTTCCAACCCTTAATGCCGATTTCGATACCGATTTATTGGCACGTTTTACTTTTTTACGTTTTACATCTTATTGCAAAGAACATCAAGTCTCCCCTCTAGTGGAATTGATATCGTGCCTACTCTTATATATCTATTTGAATGTAACATTTTTTTCAAACAAAACTGTAATATTCATCGCCTTAGACAGGCTTGGATGATGAGATTTGGCCCCTCCTCACATGACCGATGCTGAGCAACCATGGCAAATAGCAATCTTGCTGTCTGAAAACTGCCGTAACGCAGACATCTTGCATCCATCTTCACGCTTGATGGCACACTCGCGCTAAGTCGTAGCATTACGTCAAGCTTTTAAAGGGAATCATCAAGCATTTACGCAAATATAAAGCGTTTGTTCGGCGCAAAATATCTGCAGAAAAATGACATATCTGCAGATGTCAATATGTCATTTTCAAGCCATAATCTGCAGATACCAAGAATGTGCCGATAATATCGTGCATCCCTATTTTCATTTGAAAAGAATAACACATTTAACAGACTCTGAAAAGCTTTTTCTTGTCTTAAGAAATAATGAGGTGAAATGAGAAATTTTAATATTACCTTTCATTGTTGTACGAGTTGGTGCAGTCCTTGCTCTGGAAAGGTTTCATTGGATGTGACATGTATCAGGGCTGACTTCCTTCACCTGGGCTTTCAGGTAGATGTCTGACAAAAGAGAGAGAAGGAAAGTTAAGGAATATTTTACAAGCAACCTTAACATTTGGCCTTAACATTATCGAGTCGGACTTCCATTATACGTTAGCTGACGTCAGCCATATTAACAGAACTACCGGAAAGCAGTTCAAAAGTTCGAGAGGAGCTATAACGTCAGTGAGTCCACGATTAGTCATGGTGTCCTGTGTGTCCAAGATAACGAAGCGCCATTACATTAGCGACTTCCCGTTGTTACATTGTAGCACCAAACAGTTCAACTAAGGTTTTCAAGACGACAAAATGAACCTTCAAAGTATTTAGCAAAAAATAACATAACATTACACATGTGCAACCCCCATTAATTTAGGGTTAACGCTTTATGAATACACAACACATATAGCTATATTTAAAGCGAGCTCACACAGTGAAAGCATAACAACGCTAACAAATCGCTAGACAAACTACTTGAATATTGAATATGACACTACTTGTTGATAAACATGCTAACGCTAGTTAACGAACGCACTTACAACACTCAGAGCAGTGGCAGTGGCGACTGTTTATAACGTAAATGACGTCACATGCACAAACAGAAAACGTCCAGCGGGTCCTCAGCAAAGTAATCCACAGTATGTACAGGTAGACGACAGGCACAACCCAACAGACAATAGTTCATTTGGCACAGTCACCCCTTCAAACCTCCAAACCAGCTTCTTCTTCCTCTTCTTCTCTGAGATCATGGCGGATTGCAACCAACGTTTAAAGAGGCATACCGCCACCTACTATACCGGAGTGTGTAACATCATGGGCTGATACTGTACTCCAGGCTTAATAGCAGAAAGAAAGAAAGAAAATTAATCAATTAATTCATAATTAATTAATGAATAAAATAAAATAAAAATAGTAACAAGGAATAATATTCCTATATCCTACAATACAGTTCTGTTTCTCTAAGAAAAATATTGAGTGCCTTGCAGCATTCTAATGCATTTTCACCCATCCCTAAAATCCCTTCCATTCCATCCCCATCCTTACCTACTATCTTGACACGCAATATGTTTCTCTCTGCATTATATTTCCTACACTACATGAAGACATGTTCAACATTTTCAGGAACATCACATACATCACACTTATCTGAACCACACTTTGCCATTAAATAAAGAGTTGATTTCAATTCAGTATGTCCAAATCTTAACCTTGCCACTGCCACTTTCTCTTTTCTGCACTTCCCTTTATATGACTTAACCTTAATTGATTTTTGTATGTTATAATAGTGCCTCCCTTTGATATCCATGTCCCACTTCTTCTGCCACGACTCCCTCACTGCCGTTCTTATTAGTGATTTGGCTTCACCTTTTACAAAAAGAACTTTCAATATATTATCTTCATCCAGTTTCAATGCTCTCTTTGCAATCTAAGTTGCCCTTTCGTTACCCTCCACCCCAGAGTGAGCAGGAACCACTACAATAAGAGTAGGCAAAAAATATCAAATATCGTGCATCCCTGTTAGGAAGAGAGTGTCAAATTTGACATAGGTGTTAACAATTGATTAAAAAAATCTGAAAGACTAGGAGGACAGTGGTGTAGTGTTACCTGATGGACATGTCTATAAAAGATAACTGCATATTGCTGGTGACAACTTAGGATCACAGTTTTGGATGATTCTTTAATAACTTTGGCTTGAGTGTTAATTTCTGCAGATGCTGTTAAATGGACAGAGACATTTCAGGCAGACCCCCTCTGCAGGACCACTATTCACACTGGCAAATCACACAGAGAGCACATTCAGGGACTTGTAGGGGTAAATGTCCAGGTAATGATGCCAATGATGGAGCTTGTGAGGTGACTCCTAAAAGTGATAAGCTGAACAGGCATGCTGTTCATGCTGCCTCCTTAGGATGCTAGCAGTGCTGATAGGAGAGAAAATTAAATCTCAAGGTGAAAATCAAGCTCACTGACACTGGACAAAATGCATATGTGAGACTGCTTACTGATGAATAAAGTGTTTCAGAAACAAGCTTTCCCTGATCAGCGACTTAAGCCAAAGCATCAGTGTTTCACAAAAGGCTCTGTTTCTCCATGATTCAGGCATTCATTGAACATCAATTCAGGGCTTCTACTGTTGTGTTAAACAGGGAGACATGGTAAATTATTACCCTTCACCACTGTGTACTCACCGTGTGACATGCCCACAACTTTTCCACATCATTCTTTCCTTTTAAAAGAGAGCACTTGGGATCTGTTCAACAGCTTGTGATGAAAGGCTATAAAACTCTGGGTTAGACTTAGTAGAAGACCCCAAGTATGTGAAACAACATGACATGGCAGACGTACTACCTGTTATCTAACTGATTTTGGATGCATTCAAAAATGGTATGTTTGCTTACTATCACAAAATCAATAGAAAATATTGTATTATTTTACATTTTATATTATTTGCACACTTTATTTTAACATTTTTAAAGTATCTTTTACTGTGTCATTTGTAGGTATTAGTTTGGTTTAGTATTTTTATGTGTAGTTTTTACGTTCTGTGTTCTGTGTGGTGTCTTGACTGTTATTGAAGCTGCTGTGAGAGTGTAACTTCCTGTAAAGGATTAATAAAGTATCTATCCATCCATTATATTAATATCTTATATTTTGGTCAGTTTGACACCATTCTTCAGTCCGTCCTGCACATCTCTGACCTCCTGCTCTGAATCTGGTGGAAGTGAAGAAAACTGGTCAGAGCTCAGCAGTTGTTGCAGGTCTTTGATGTTTTGTTTATTTATATCTGCTGTTACAAGGGAATTTTACATGTAAAATAGTAGAACAATAATGACAGTTCAAAAAGTTAACAATATGTATACAGTGGTGTGGGTTGGGGGCAAGATTTTGGTAATAAACAATGGTAAAGTTAGTTTTAAGTTGGATATTCAACAGATATTCACTCGGGAGCCAGCAACACTTTCTCACTCGGCTTCCCCCAGAGTTGGTCGTAGGAGGACTGTTAGCTGAACTCAAAGCCCTCACACTCTACAGGCAGAGCCTGATTTAGGGACCATCAATAACTTACTGATAAATGGACAAAAACTGAAACTTTTATAATAAGCCCATGACTCGCCTATATCAAAATTAGAATTAAAAACTTATGAGGTCACGTGACTGAATGGCTCAAAATTAATAACAGAAATTAAAAATATTTTCTGACTTTTTTTTTTTCAATAGCTTACATGTCATATGACCCAGTGTCTTCAAACCAATGTTAATACTCACCTGGATACATAAGATACCTCATTACATTGGCTTTTATTGCTGCTAATATTTTATATTTATATTTTTATGGAAAATGTTGCGTTTTTTTCCCAATAGCTTCCGTGTCATGTGACCCAGTGACTTCAAATCAATGTCAGATGTTAACAATACCTTGGACAAATAAGACAAACCTCATTATATTGGAATTTTGACTCCTAATATTTTAGATTAATATTTTAATGGAACATTTTGTGATTTTTCCCCGATAGCTTCAGTGTCATGTGACCAAGTGACCTCAAATCAGTGTGTCTTTCAGTCATCACACTGCACCTGTGGATGTAAAAAAAACCCACTTTGGAATGTACAGTTCCCGGAGGTGTTAAGGCTGCACACATAGCACAGTTAGAGTGCTCATCAAAGACTGAAAAAATAAGGCTCAGTAATGATTTCGGCTAATGCTCACTAGTTACTGTGGACTAAAAAATTACTTAAAGTAATAAACATGTAATTAAATTACAACATCCAGTCGCATACACAATTCATGTGATAACGCCCTCTTCTTCATTTTAGATTTGCATCTTTAGTGTTGCATTACTGCAACCCTTAGGAGAATTCTGACCTACAGTACAGGAGCTAAGTGCCTCCTGTCAGTCCTGTTCTCTTTTGGAAGCTGACATTGATGAAAAAACATCTTATTTGTTGTTCACTACAAAACCATTCCAGTAACTTATGTTTACTTATCAGTATCACCCGGGAGGAAGTGATATGAATATTCGGTCATAGTTAAGATAATCATAGCAGTTCTGATATGCTGTAGAACATAATGACCTCGAGTGTGATATTTTATACACTTTTATACAGTTACACAAGCAGCAAATATTAGTAAACAGTAACAATCAATAACAGATTATTGTTTTTTTGCTCCACCAACTCAACTAGTTCCACATTTTAACTGAAAATGGACTGTTGTATGTATGTATGTTTTAATTTATCAAGCAAACAATGAAATAATATTATTTTATGTGAGGCGGAGTGATACACAGAGTGAAAAGTCCCAATGATGTTCTCTATATCAGCACTCATGGAATGCCTCTTGTCCAGTCAGATAACTTGGTTGGAACTAACTGTTGTATGAGTAAGGGCTAATGTATAGTGAGCAGGTTGTTATCGCAGAATGGAACCCTGACAGGATGAGGCAGGACTTGTCTCACCCTCAAATTTACAGGACTTCTTTTGGCGGATTGATATAAATGCAGTAAGTCCTCTGGATTGTGTAAATAGAGCTGAATACCTAGCAACGGTCTGTTCTTCATAGCAACTATATGTTATCGAGAAATAGCAGACCTCAGAATGCTGTGATTAACCAATCAGAATCAAGTATTAACACAGCCGTTTAATATTTGTTTATACAACATTCAACTACCACTGATAACCGTTACACATTTAGTAAGCTTCACCAGTCGTTTAATAAATGTGATGAGGTGTTTGATAAGCTCCACCAGGCTATTTTTACACTTGTGACAGGTATTTAATGTGACGTAGGCTGCCTGTGACTTTATGATTATTGCCCTTATTCCAACAAGTAGCAGATATTTAGTACATAGAGTCTAAATTCTGGTAAAAATATATCAATACCAAAAGGCCTTTTTTCACTTGTCAGCACTTCATAAGATCTACAAGGTAAAATCTTAAAATAACCACTCTAAATGGTGCCCCCTATTTGTAATAAAGTCAAGATTGCATAACATGTATCAGCACACATTACCATAAGATGTAAACCTGTACAATGACACAAGAACTATAAAACATCAACCGATCGAACATGATCTTCATTCACTCAGCTGCTGTATTTCTGCAGCAATAACCGTGTAAGAACAGTAGAGGGCACTGTGCAACCATTCAAAACTGCAAATTAACAATTCAATGGTTCCTAACACTTCAGCTTTTTTATGCAAGGGTGTTTCCTCTTTTTCTTTTGGATCTTTATTTAATACTCAGCATAACATTTACTTGACTTGGCACATCATGGATCAGCCATGCAGGTGACCCATTAGGCTGAGATATTGACTGACAGAGATGACTGCAGGCCACTTTTCTAAAGGGTTTGTGTGACTACACATAAGAGGATACTGGATGTAAGAAGATCACAGACTCTGATCAGTTGCATCATTTGTCAACATCCATTTCCAGTCCCTATATGAGTTGTGACCAAGCGTCACACAACTTCTCTCTGAAACTAAAGTCTTACCATTGCAGTCAGTACAGCCTATGCCCTTCAAAGAGGCAGTGCCCAGAGGCAGGACTATAGAAATAGCCACCTGAGGTCTCAGAAAACTAAGACTACTTTGACTTGAGTGGTCTTAGTTGAAGCCCTAGGAGTGTCCCTTATTATAAAGTTGAGTTAAACACACCATCACATCATCCTAACAACACATAAACCACACCTAAACTAATGTAACAGAGATCCATATAACAGGCAACTGTGTACCTGCCACTCAGCTGGGACCTCTGGCTGTGTATTGGCGCGTGGTGGCTGAGGGGCCGGGTGGCTCCGCCCTCTTCCAGATGTGCGCCTCTCTCTCCGGTCTCTCCAGTCCTCTGCTGGCTTCAGCAGAGCGCGGAGCCTCGGGGAGTCAACAGGAGGGTACGGAGAGTAACACTTGAAGAGAGAAACAAGGAGGCATCTTTTAGCTGTGATCTCACCTGCTCTAATGAGTCGTGACTTCACGCTGCTGTCCACGAGGCGGAGTTTGGAATTTGGGTGTTGTTTTGTACCTGAGCAGCCTGAGAGGCAGAGCTGATGGAGAGAGGCAGGGCTGAGTGCGGTGCCAGTCCGGAGCGCTGTTGAGCGTCATTGCGCGCAGAGCGGACTCTGCTGACAGGGAGCGGTCTGCCTTCTTCTTCTTCTACGACCTGTGCTGTGAATCCCCAGTTTGCTTTTTAGGGGTCAGATACTACAGTTGCTTCGAGAGAAAGAGAAAATAAAAGAGAAGAAGAAAAACCAAAACACCTCGGATTGTTTCTTTTTTGTCTCATGGAATGGGGATGTAACCGTCCACATGCATTTGAAAGTGGCGTGAGGTTGCCTCCACATTGAGAAGAGCAAACTGCAGGCGCGCGCGGTTAATTGAAATCGATCAAGTGGTCTCTTTTTGGATGTGAAGCCGCGACAGAGGGTCTTTCTCCTCTCCTCCCCCTCCTCCTCCTCCTCTCACCTGCAACATGACTTCACTGTCGGGGACCAAGGAGAGGTCTGTGAGCAGCCGGAGCAGAAAATATGGGGTATGTTATTGTGTACAGTCGCCAGAGGAGGGGTGGACACACCTCTGATAAGCATGAAACTTACACGTTCACTGATGCATGCTCTTCATCTCACACTAGCCTCCCATTCTGACAGTTTGCTCACAGTATAAACACTCCTCGTGCTGGTGATTGATTGCTTTGTGAAGATGACATTTCGCACATCACTGCTCATAGTGACACAACAGCAGCATGCATTTTCACTGATAGCTCTCCCACATCTCTTAATTATCACTAACCGAAGAGCAAACAGCTAAATCAGGTATATTACACTCACACCTGTGTCACTGCCTGCCTCCTACAGTCTCATTAGTGTTAATTTATAACGCAGGGCTGGCTCACATCATACCCACCTCTGCACTTGGAGATGATTAAGCACCTACAGCACCTGCCCTGCTCATATAGTTTCCTTATTATAGCCGTGTGAGCGATTAGAGCTGCTTCAGTACCATGCCTCTGCAGCCACCACCACATCAGTGCGTCTGGTCTCTCTGACTGGGTTTCGCCAGCCGCATGGAGATCTGATTTTGAACTTCTTGTGGCTCATTTGATCTTCACATGTGGCTGTTTGCATAGAGAAAAACAATCAACATGAAATTTAGCTTAATCCTGTTTAGACAGTTAAGGAAACATGCACTACGAAGACCAGCTTGACTTATGTTGTAGGGCCATTACAGGAAACGTGCGTGTGTTGATGCCATGGGATATGCTAAGCCTACAAGATCAAGGTATTCAGGTATTTGCATCAAACGAGACATCTACCCTCATCCCCTTCTCATTATCTTTCTCATCCCAACCTGTGCAACCTGTTGTGTGCACAGGGATGAGTGGGAGGCTGCAGATATTGACATATTACAGGCTGCAAGTTTGACTTTGCCAAAGCAGAAAATCACAGGTGGAATTAAGTATAATCTTAATAATAACATTAGTGCTGAGTCAGATGCATGCACTCTGAGCCTGAGTTGCAGGGGCCCTGGAAATGCAAAACGTGGGAAGTTTAGCCTTCATTCATTCACAACTATGCTTTTCCTGTCATTATAAGTCAAAATCTCTGCGCTTAAAAAGGCCTATTCCTCAAGTTCCCTTCTTTTCCACAGGTGCCTGACACTTCCCCAACCAAATCCGCCTCCTTTTTCCCGGACACATGGTACCGAAAGGCCTACGAGGAGACCACCCGCTCCAACGCACGCCCCGCCCCGGAGGGAGCCGGCTCCATGCCGAGCTCCACAGGCACACCGTCCCCGGGCTCAGGGATCTCCTCCCCGGGGTCCTTCTCTGGATCCCCGGGGACCATCTCTCCTGGCATTGGGACAGGATCGCCCGGGTCTCTGGGTGGCTCCCCGGGGTTTGGGACAGGATCGCCGGCCTCAGGCAGCGGAAGTTCCCCCGGCAGTGAGAGAGGGATATGGTGCGAAAACTGCAACGCTAGGCTGACAGAGCTGAAGAGACAGGCGCTGAAGCTGCTCATCCCTGGACCTTACTCCAGCAAGGTAAACTTGACTGTCTGCTATGTGCTTCTGCCTCATGGCTTGTTTGCCAATGTCATAGGACACTGCACTACCTGTTGTATCTCCAGGTGGTCAGCTGGTTAGGATCAACAGCCTCCAAAAATAATCTGCTCCTTTATTAACTGAGGTTGCTTGCTCATAACAGACTGGGCTTGTAATTATCGCCTTGCTTAGAGTAATTGTTCACATAAATCACAAGGATGCTGGGAAAGAGCAAACAGCCTTTTGGGATTTAGGATAATTATTGTATCTAAAGCTGCTAATCAATTACTCACATACTGGCAAACACAAAGTAATGACACAGAACAGACTCCATCTTTGGTTTCCAGTTAACCTCATTGATAATATCTGTTATACTACATGGCTTTTCTGGTTTGGACAGAAGAAACATGATGGAGTGCTGAAACACTTATATGAATCGATACAGATTGATGCTGTGTTCTAATTTTCCATGACGTTTGATTTATTCTTTTCCCATATAATCAATTTTAATTCCATCAGTGCAGTGAATCTGAAAAGGCAGACGATGAGCCCCGGTGAGAGTGTTGAACGTTGATTTATGAGTATGAAATCTGAACTATACAGTTGTAGATGGCTGCTGTCCATGGGTCAGACAAACATTAGGATGGAAAAAAGCGACATAGTGGTTTTCATAGTGTTTTGACTCGTAGAAAACAAGTTGTTATGCATCAGGCATGAAGGAGAAAAGAGTAGCCTCCTCTTGGCAGGGCTTTGACTCTGCATAATTTTCACGTTGCCTCTGGGTTCAACGATCTTCTGCTGCAGCTGACTGGGTTTTAGTTATGGCTACAGTGGAGCCACTCATCAGACTTGGAGTTAATTGGTAACAAATAAGCACACATTATGCAGCATGGGGCTAATAAAGTGCATCCAGCCAGAGGGACTCGGATATATGCAGGCAGCGGGACACAGAGACCTACTGTACAGGCAGCAGCACGGGGACTGAGGTGGAGACGGTGGGATCTCATTATCTCACCAACATGGCAGTTGGAAGTTGTTAAGAACAGTGGGGGTTAATGGGGACGGTCGGTGGGCAGACCACTAATTAAAATGTTAGTTGTGAGGTTTGGTCTGCTGATTAAAGCTACGACATTGTGGTTAACTTCATTGCAGAGTAGAATAAGCACAGGCACGTGACTTACAGTGTTGTAATCGGTGTTGCTATGAGCTTGTGTCTTTGTGTTGCTGTGTATAACCTGCATAGAGTATTCTTGCATAGAAAACAGTCAGTGAACCTAGTGCACAAACACTTAGGGGTGATCACAAACCTTAATCTTTCTCTTTGGCTCAAGGAGGAGATTAATACTAAATATGAATAAGAAAATGGACTGAGGAAGTGGGATTAGGAAAATGAGCAGGACTTACACGGTACAAATTGGATCTTCTCATGGTGATTTCACAGCCAGAGGAATGAGGGGGTGTGCCTCTCATATTATTTAATGGTTCTGATGCAGATTTCCAGCTTGGCTCTGAGTTAACTGACTCAGGATCAGTTGGTGGATCCAGCGTTTCACATATGAATGAATTCCATAGCAACAATTGTGTGAGTGTAAAACGAATGTCAATGTCGCTTTGATGGTACTTTCTATATACATTATAACGTATTACTTGGTGAACCTCAAAGACAGCTACATTGCCCTGTTGAATCTTTGCAGACCCAACAGAAAAATGTTCTGCTGAAACATCCAACATTATGATGAGTGCTGGAATGAGCAAACATGCAACACTTAATATCTAACAAACCCCTTTTCATCTGAGCGACTCTCAATTGCCATTAACCTCTGCAGTTGAGCAGCTGCACTGCATCAGCAGTGGTTAGTGCGGTCATTATCGAACAATTGCACAGTGTTGCACGGTGATTTTAGCCGGTCAGGATTTCCTCGCTGCTTTTTTTTGTGTCCGTGTGGTTTCGACTTCAAAGTCTTCTTACAAGAGTGAACTGACCTGCGCAGGTGGTTTGTGTCGAGGAAAAGCTGAACTCATGTCCTTTGTGAAGCAAAGTGACCTGATAATCTGTCTGCGGCAAATGTGCAAGAGCAGCACTTGAGCTGACTGTGTGTGTGTGTGTGTGTGTGTGTCCCTGTCCCTTCCTGGTGTGCTGTCAGCAAGAAACCTTTTGTTATACCCACAGGACGCTGGGACATGTGTGACCCCTCACAGCTAGAATTCAAAACACACATCACCAACATAGATGTATATGCCCCAAACACACACACACACACACACACACACACACATACACACACACACACACACACACACACACACACACACACACACACACACACACACACACACACACACAGACACACACACCTCTGAACCATGCCCCTGTCTCTATCTCTGTCTCTGGATATGAATACATGATATGTAATGCTTGACCCATGGCAGCCACACACACACACACACACACACACACACACACACACACACACACACACACCTCTGAACCATGCCCCTGTCTCTGTCTCTGTCTCTGTCTCTGTCTCTGGATATGGATATGTAATGCTTGACCCATGCCAGCCACACACACAAATTGTAACATGTACACAACAAACTGCCGCATACATGCTTAGTGCCCTACAAGCACACACACACATGCGCGCACACGCACACACACACACACACACACACACACGCACAGCCATTAATACTATGCAAATGTTGACCTTCACCGGCCCTGCTGTTGAATATTTTGCTGTTTAGATATCTAGTGTTTGTGTGTGTGTGTGTGTGTGTGTGTGTGTGTTTGTGTGTGTGTGTGTTTGTGCTTGCTTACGGCACTAAGCATGTTTAGGTGGCAGTTTGTTGTGTACATGTTACAATTTGTCACTGTGTCTAAATGTCAAGATTGCAGCGGCCAAACCAGCGCTGGTTTGTGCTCAAGATAAGCAACTATTAGACAGTGCTAACAAAGCGTTTTTTGTACATGTTCATTTGCGGTCTATTTAATGTCTTAAAGAATATAACTCATTATTTTATTTATTCATACAATCAATCAAACATTCAGGAGTAGGCTGCCCCCTAGTGGCTCTGAGTAGACATGATAGTCTACAGATGAAGAGATTGAAATGAGTGAAAGATTAACAGAAATAATGGTAATAAACCGTCATCCAATTAAACTTAAACCTGTTTAAGGTCATTACTGCTGCTGGAGATAGAGAGACAGAGAGCGACAGAGAGAGAGACAGAGTGAGAGAGAGAGAGAGAGAGAGAGAGAGAGAGAGAGACAGAGACAGAGTGAGAGAGAGAGAGAGAGAGAGAGAGAGAGAGAGAGAGAGAGACAGGTCTTCTGCCTGGGGCAGAAGAGTGGGATGCAGGTCTGTCGAGGGACTTCAATGTACAGAGAAGGTTTTTTCCAGGTTTAGATGCACACACAAAATGTACACACACTTGTAACCACAGGACACATCTGGCTACACTGCTGCACCGACTTAAGGCCTCTGTCCCTGCTCTACTGTACTGTGTGTGTATCCATGTGTCTGTCTGTTTATGTGTATTCATCTCGCACGGATCGTACCGATTGCAGGAGGATCTGTTCTGGGTTGGTCCAGCTCAGCTCAGGAAAGTGGGTCACTCTGTATGTGTACGTGTGTGTGTGTGTGTGTGTGTGTGTTCAGTCACCAGCAAAGAGTCTGTTTCAGATCAGCCAAAGTCAAAACCATGTATGTTTATAGAGTGAAACGTATACAGCCAACTTCAGACACAGACATGGGACCAAAAAAGGACGTGATTGTGATCACACTCTCTCCCTGAGGACCTCTTAGTGGACACATGAGATTTATTGAGATTACTTTCATCTGCACTTTGCTGTCAGCTGAACATGTTCGGTGATGTACGGGGTGCTGAGGGTGGGAGTTTTCAAGTCACATATAAACTGAATAAATGCACTTGAAATGTTTATGTAAGCAGAGCCACTGATGCCTACATTCAGCTGTAGATCAAACGGCTGTCAGCAGCTACAGATCATAGTATTTGGGCTGTATGCACATTATAACCGTGAAGCATGCAATGACATACAGGGGAGTCATTTCCCCTGACTGTTTGTCAGCCTAAACTGAGCCAGTTCTCTTGAAAGCCAGGGGTCATTGATCCAGAATTACTTCTCTTTATCTTTCTGTCCAAGTCACGATCAAAGGCTGCAGTTTTATCAGGTTAAAAGAAGTTAGTCTTTGAGAAAGAGAAACTAATTTCAAGAGTTGAATGTGCTTGAAGCAGCAGTTTTTAGGAAATATTGAACCTTCAATTGAAGAAACGGGTTAATTCAATATACTGGAAAAGTAATACATAGCTTGATGATTTATTGAGAAACAAAATCAATTCCACTCAATGTGAGGATTTGTTTTCTTCGTATCTTTGATTTTGGATTGTTTGTCGGCAATTTAAGTGTGCTACCTTGAGCTTCTGTAACTTGTGAGGACATTTTTAAACCTTTCCTGACATTTGACAGACAATAAATTGCTCAGAGCAATCAATAAAGAAACAACCTTTCATTGCATCCTCTAAATATATACTTTATGATACATTTTTTTATACATCAAATCAAATCAAGTTTATTTATATAGCACATTCCATACGACAGGCGCAGACTCAATGTGCTTAAGATTAGAAACATAAAAATCATACATGACAAGCACATAAAACAGAAACATAAAAAGACACTATGTACAGAATATAAAAAAAGCACAGACAACAGCAATCCCAGCACACCCCACCTGAGACACGGCACAATTATTGTTATCATCCAAGCAAAAAGAGCAAGACACCCACATCCTGGGCGGCTGTGGCTCAGTGGTGGAGTCGGTCATCTCTCAATCTGAAGGTTGGGCGTTTGATCCCTGACTGCTACACTCACATGTTGAAGTGTGCTTGGGCCAGACACTGAACCCCAAATTGCTCTGAAGGCATAGCATTCAGTGGATGAATGTCCATAGATCCTGACTGGAGATTGGCATAGCAGGCTTTGCCATCAGTGTGTGAATGTGTGTGTGAATGGGTGAACGTGACATGTAGTGTAAAAGTGCTTTGAGTGGTCAGAAGACTAAGAAAGTGCTATTTAAGTACAGTCCATTTACCATTTACCATCTTACATCCTTTCAATTACATACAGAATGACCCCAGGAAGTATTAACCCTTACACTGCCAACTAAATCCCCCACATGATGAGAAAGCCCCTCATCAGGAGACGTTACGTCTGACCACCAGCTAAACACAGACTGAGCTTAAGAGCTTCTCGTCAGATGCTTTGCAACCCTTAAAACATGGGCTTAACACACTTGTGGGTATAATCAATTTAACTAATCCCCATCGCTCTGCAATTATCACCCAAAGCCCGTCGTTTGTCAGCAATTAGTCCACTTATCAGATCAAATAGTGCAGCGTTACTGCTCTGCAGCTCCGAGGGATGTATTTCAGGACACAGGTAGCAAGCTATCCTGTAATAACCAAATCCCGTAATGGTACACGGGCAGGCCTCCGGTAACCACGGCAGCTGGTGTTGCCACGGCAGCGACGTGTGACAGATGTGAGGCGCATACATATCTCCATCAGCGATAATGGGCTCCTCATGGCTGCGTGCGTGTGTGAGAGCCACAGAGAGGGTGAAAATATGTGGAGTTCTCGTGAATAATCGCACGTGTTAGTGTGTGTGTGTGTGTGTGTGTGTGTGTTTTGGCAAGAGGTGAGAGAGAAAATATATAGTCGGTGTGATAGTGTGTGCACAAGTGTGTGTGTGTGAGAGAGAGAGAGAGCGATAATGCCCTCCTGATGCCTTTCAGGTGTGAAAGACATTACCATATAAAGAGGTGGCTTCATCAATAAGACGCTGTGGATGGATGTGTGTGTGTGTGTGTGTGTGTGTGTGCATGTGTGTGTGTGTGTGAAGGCAGGGATGCTGATGCAGGCTGAATTGAAGAGGGTCTCACTGGGTTTTATGTCTTTTTGACCCACCCCCCAGGCGCACACTCACACACATCATCTCAGGATCTGGTGTTACTTACTGTACTCTCTCTGTTTCAGTTATTTATCAGGAACAGGTTATCATGATTCTTCAAACCCAAGATATGATTTGAATTTAGATTTTAAGGTCACAAACTGATTGATCCTTTTTATTCCAACATTTTTTTATGCACTTATGACTTTATCAGTTAATACATTTGCATACGCAGTTTCTAGTATTATTCATATTATGACAATATTCCAAATTTGGTACTAGTCTTTATTATTCAGGTAATTTTTTTTAGTGGTAGTGCACATAACAAACATTAACATACATGTCACAATGTTATAATTTAATTTAGCACACGCTTTTGTTCAAAGCGACGTACATCTTTTCTAACCTTTATTTAATCAGGTAAGTCCCACTGAGATCAAGATCTAATTTTCAAGAGAGACCTGATGACATAATAGTACAATAAAACATAAAGCACACAATTTAAATCGATAATATCAATCAATAAATTACCATAATAAGTATAATACAATGAAAGTCATACAAATAATAAAGGTCAATTAAAACAAGTTAAAGAAGTTAAAAAAAATAACAATTGAAATCAATCAGACTTTTGAGAATATTTCTGAATTGACCCATTGGAACCAGAGTGTCAAGCTTTAAGGTGCACTGTAATTTGTTCCAAGCATTCGGTGTGAAGGATTCAAAAGCAGTCTTTCCTACTGAACTCTGGGGACATGCAGCACTAACCCCAGAACGAGTTATGTTTTGCAACTCCCCATCCAAGAAGGGATGAAAAATAAAGAGGTTATTTTTTAAGACGCCATTTATAAATAAATAAAAACAAATGCTGGTCTCTTCCAATAAAAAGAGAAGGCCAACCCACATTTTGATATAAAAGGCAGTGATGGGTCTCCAGTTATAAATCTAAGGGCTGAATGGTAGACAGCATTTACGGGCACAAGAGTGGATGTTGCCGCATGTCTGTAGATAACATCTTAAGAGTTAATACAACACAAGCAACGATCAATACAGGACGGAACAAAGTCAGGAAATGCCAACAAACAGCTTCAAGTGCGACCGGACACCGGTGCCGAAAGGCAGTGCACAGGGTTTAAAGAAGCCCAACACCCAACAACATCAACAAGGTCAATATCATCATGATCATCATCATGGATATCCTAATCAACAACAACATCCTCAATATCATTGTCATCAATAGCATCCACATCATTAAGTGCAGAGACATGAAAAGGCTGGGTCTTTCACTACATTTGCCAACATATTGTACACGTCTAGGCCATGTGTGAAGTTGGCAAGAATCAAGAATCTAGTTTAAATCAATGAATCATGATGTATGTTTACAGACTGCGCAGAAACAGGCAGCAATGAAGCAGAGCAAGTAAACAGCATATTGAGTCAGTATATACCTAATTAGGCCTCAATGTTCAAAACTGAAAAGCTTATTTCAATATGTTTTTGATTTATATTGAAAAACGTGACACTCCCATATCAGAAACACTGAATATTACACCCATATTTGTGTTACATGTATTCCATTAGTAATAAGCCCCTGTTCAATTTAATGCAAGTTCAACAATCCTGTTTTAACGTGTCTGGAGTTTAAAGAAAAAAATCATCTTAATGAGGTCAAACTGTGTCGTTAGTGAGACGGCTAAGGAAACTGGCAGCAGTCCTTCAAGCTACAGATGGGCCTGTGTGTAAGTGTGGAAATAACATGTTGGAACAGCAAAGATCAGCGATGAGCAGGTGGTTCACTGTATCTAATGAGGAGGTCTCTTCTCATATTTAATTATTAGAGAAATGTTTGCTTTCCACTGGTGTTCAACTCAAACGTGTGTGAAATGACCTTACAGAACACTAGCCGGCTTGAAGGCTGTTTCTGACCTCCTCCTTAGGACTAATGTGAGGCCTCTTACAGGTAGAGACTGTCTGTGACGTCATGTACCATGTCAGTCATGAAGAGTATGCACTGTGCCTAACAATAAACACAACAGCGACTTCACTCCATCATCTACACAATCTACTGATCTCAAACAGTGGGATGAGGTGGAACCAACATGAATGAGCTTCTTAAGATCCTGCAGGAACACATTTGCATCGACAAACATCCCTGCTGAATTTCCCCAGCACTTCTTCTATGTGTGCCTAGAAGGAAATGCAGTTATGAAGTCAAAAGAGGTGCAACACAGTGTCAGTTGTGACCAGAACCTTCTGCTCCTCTCACAGCCCCTCTGTGTCCTGTCTTGTCTGCATCTCATTTTGCCTGCAGACAGTGAAATGCAGAGATAAGATAGCAGCCTCATAGACACAACACACGACAGGAGAGGGAGAGAAACACAGACTGAAGTTTAGAGGCAGAGAATGAGGAACAGGAGGGAAAATTAGTGCTTAGAGAAAAGAAAGCAGATCTGTTTTCCTACTAGTGTTTTCATTGTCATTACAGACTCTGACCCACAGCGTAAAGACTTCCATAAAACATCCACCCCAGCCAATAGGCTGCCACTGTGTGTGTGCAACCTGTGTGTCTGTCCAGAGCTGGAGAAGCTACCAAACATCTCTGCCTGTTCCAAAACAGAGCAGATGATGATTTTGAGTTTGCCGCTGTGCATTCATTACAGAAATCACACATTAATAGATCCAGTAGATGGATGAACAAAGTGTTTGCACAGTTGTTGCCAGATTTCTTCCTTTTTTCTTTTTTTTTTACTACAGTTTAACTGCAAACGTCCCCACTGCTCCTGCACACCGACAGCACCGCGCTATAACAGGCAGATCACATGCATGAGTGAACACGCACTGGTGCATTACAGTGTGTGCAGACACTCACACCGAGGCCCCATGAGGCTCGTATGAAAACACACGCACTGAACACACTCTGGCATGTACACACACGCGCGCGCGCACACACACTGCTGCATGATGGTGAAAGTGGCAACAGCACCTGCTGCCATGAGGTCTGTAGCTACCATGGCAACTGCCTCTCCATCACCTTCACAATACAGGAATAAGTAGAAAACACTGAGCAGGTTTATGCATCTGTTTCTCTTGTCTATTTTCATAGTTGGTGTGTGTGTGTGTTTATATATGCATGTTTTTATGTACTGTACATTTAGAGAATGGGTTGAATATGAGCATGTTTATCGGTATGTCGGTCTGTCGGTCTGTTTCGCCACCATCCATCCATCCATGTATCTGTCTGTCAATCTGTCAGTCTGTGCGTTTTCAGACCCTGTTTCTCCTGCTGTGTGTTTTTCCTCAGACTCTCCTCAGAAGTTTTTCTGACATCCAGAGCCAAAATAAAAAGTGAAAATGTGCCGCAGGTGTTATCTCCTGCACTCTGTCACCCTGTGAAGTTTTCCTTGCCGAGCAGTTTTATTTGAAGACCTGCTAACAACATCTTTAACATTTGCCAAGCGGCTGTCACATGCTGAAATATCACACAGAAGCATGCGCATGCAGACACGCAGCACACCTCGCACACACGCAGCCACTGTCACAGGCTATCACATAGTCACATATAACACATCTATCTTCAGCATCTCACACCGGGAACACCTCAGCGGGCTGGGGTGTGAGTGACAGGGATGATGTGTGCGTGTTTGTGTGTGTGTGTCTGTGCTTTACTTTATCTCTGTGAAAAACTCATTTAAGTTTTTTAACTTTCAAAGTAAAAGCATGTGTAAAGTGCGGCCATATTTCTTCAAGGAACTTTTTTTGTTAGTATTTCAGGGTAACATTAGAATGATAAAGATGCAGTATGCATGTGTGTTCATGTATGTGTGGTTAAACAAATGATTGCTGCAGTACTACAGGAGCATTCTTATACAGTTGCGCAGCATAGACTGTATAAAAAGGTGGATGACGTGACAGCTCCCTAAAAGTGAAGCCAAACCCTCTCTAGCGCCCCCTGCTGACTGGCTGCAGTATAGGTCATAAAGCCCGCCTCCTTCATGTTAACAGATGGGACATGAGTCAAACTATAAAATCAAAATACATGTCAAATAAATGTTTCTCAAACATGGTTTCTGTCATTAAAGTTAGTTCTTATCATGCTGATTTACGTCCAAGTGTTCATTTTTCTGACAAGTTTATTTTTAATTACTTATTTGATGCTGTCAAAATGATGATTGACAGTTCTGTTGACAAATCTGGCTCCTGCAGCCAATCTGTTCTGGATTAGCAGAGTTGAGGACGATCCGCGAGTGGAAACGTTACTAAAACAATCACTACAGTCATTGAAGTTTCTATACCTGTGAACGTTAACCTCAGACCAACACGGAGAAGCTGTTCTGCTGTTAAACACGCCGGTGTGCGGGATCCATGCTGTTTTTTCGGTAAGTTAAGTGTGTGTTTGGGTAAGCGGAAGTCGCTCACCGATCTCTACTGCGCAGTCTCTGGCTCCATATGACGTCACCATTGCAAGATGGCAGCGCCTATCACAGGGGCTATTTTGGCATCAATTTCGTACAATGGAAGCAGATGGAGACGCGTTGTCCATCTATATATACATCATTGTTGCGCACAAGTTGAATCATTTCACTTTACTTTTGTATCTAATAATTAAACGTTGATTGACAAATAGTTAATAATAAAACACAAAAAGCTATAAAAACTTCTCCCACAGTTGATCCATTGCATAAACAGTCAGGTGATTCTGTGAGGTTGTTCGTGCATTCAGACTTAATGTTGGTGTTTGGATGCGTTGCAGTGAGTGATGAATACCAAAGAAGAGATTAAGTTATCGAGATTCATCAGCTCAGTAACAGCCGAAACTACAGAAGCTTGAAGCTGTACTCTGGCATGTACACACACACACACACACACACACACACACACGCACACACACACACACACACACACACACACACACACATATATATACATGCATACATGCACATATAGCCTCCTCCTGCCTTCTAGCAGTGCAGTGCGTGAGCTGGCTAGCAGGTTTATTTTGGGAGTATGATCTCACCATTGTCTGATACTGTGAACAACCGCTGCTGTGCCTTCATAAGCATTTAACAGGATTCACTCTGGGTCTCACAAGAAAGTACACCATTATAATAATAATCATAATGACTTTATTTATAAGGCACCTTTCAAAACTAGTTACAAGGTTTGTCACAGGCAGACAATAAAATGCAAGGGGTAAAAAACGGGCCGATAAAAGACAGTTATATAAGATGTTAAAATAACCACAATAAAAATAACACACCAGCTGAGAGAAGGCCCTAAGATGAAAGACAGTGTTCAGTAACTATTAAAAAGAGGACACTGACTTCCCAGCTAGCAGGGAACGTTCCCATAACATTGGCTAACATTACCTACAAATAAAGTTCTTGTAACGTTCAAACATAAACTAAGACAAAACATTTTAACTGCGACATTCTGAAGATATTTTCAGGATGTTATTGAGGTCTGGGATGTCAGAACAACTTTTATAAAACATCTGCTCGATGTTACATAAAAACAAAGGTAGAACGTGCTTACTGCAACATGCTGAGGATCTTTTCAGGATGTTAGTACGGCCTGAACTATCAGAACGTGATTTATAAAACGCTCCTGAAATGTGATTTGAACATTCTCCCTGCAACGTTCTGAAGATGTTTTCAGAGAACGTTCTCCTTCTATTAGAAGGAACATTCTGGGAACCAAATAAAAACTTCCCGCTCAAAACATTACCAGAACATCGCACGTAACATTCTAAGAGCAAAAAACTTCCAGCTGGGTTAGCTAACCTCTGATCGTCTGGCAGGGAATTCCAAAGCTTAGCGGCTCGAACAACGAAGGCCTGATCACCATTAGTAACAAGGTGAGATTCAGGAACGGACAGGAAGTTCCTGCCAGAGGATCTCAGACAGCGACCAGGCTCGTGAAAAGTTAAAGAGCACAAATATAAGTTGGTGCCTGACCATGTAAGACTTCAAAGAAAGAAATAAAACATTAAAGTCAACGCCACAAGCGAATGATTTCTAATGTTTTCATTTCAATTGATTTTAAATTGCTTTACACTTAAACTAAAGAGGACTTATGTTGCCTTATTCTATTGTTATATAATAAGTCTATAATTCTTAAGTTTTACTTTTCTTTTTTTTTAATGGTGGAGCCGCGAGCACTGGACATACTGCATACCTCATGACTACTGTAGTGGAGAGATATGGAAGCAGAGATCAGGAGATGATGCAGAGAGGATAACAGACAGAAACACAAGAAACAGATGAGAATGTGGGAAGAGATGACGTAGTGTTCTTTAAGGTGCAGCGGGCTTGTATTTTGTGTGTGTGTGTGTGTGTGTGTGTACTGCACGGACCGACCTTCTAGGGTCAAAATTAGAGCCAGTCCGTCGTTCATGTTTAACAAGAACTGTAATGACATTCCTGTTCTAAATACGCTGCACTGCTGGGCTGCAAAATAGTGTGTGTACATTCCTAGCTTAACTATATAGGTTAAGAGGCTGACTAATGCCAAAGATAGGAAGAGAAGAGACCTCCCTGTGTGTGTTAGTGTGTGTGGGTGTGCGTATTTTAAGCAGCGCTGTGAGTCTATTGTGTCAGAGCATTGTAAAGGGCAGGAGGTGAAACGAGAACAAGGTTGACATTTAAGCAGCGGTTTCCAGTGCGGCTCCGAGGCAGACTTCTCTGCAGTGTTTGTGGATCAATTACTGTGGTGTTTAAGAAAGGCTTTTACTCTCTCATAAGGCTCCAATAATAGAAATGTTTTTAAGAACGTTGGCTTTAAAGTATATCTTTCTTTCATGGTTATTTTCTGCAGAATTTAATGTGTTATAGGTGAAAGTGATGCAAGAGATGCCGCACGCTTCCGCAGAACTCGTTTGTTTTATAGTATTTGAGTTAAATAAATGTATCACTCATAAATACATCATAAGTAGAGGTTCAATGTTCTATTTCCTTCCATTTTCCATCACTAGCTCATCCCAAAGTGACTAACAGACACAAATATCACTCCACTTTCTCCTGATGTTTATCATCCGTCTCAGCCCAGCAGCCTCCCCTCTCTCCTCACATCATCCTTGCATCGTTCCTCCTCTCTCCACCTTATCAGCGAGATGGAGGAAGATTAAAGAGGGAAAGAAAGAAAGTAGAGGTAAATAGAGGTTTTTAGAGAAGTGAAGGCTCCACAAAGGTAGCAAAGCACAGATGGAAATAGACTATGTGTGTGTGTGTGTGTGTGTGTGTGTGTGTGTGTATGAGACAGAGAGAGAGAGAGAATTAAATTGGCTGTTTGTTCCCGGTCTGTGCTTCAATCAGAAACAGAGAATAGCCTCTAGCCGTTAAACTTTCCAATTACCTTGAGCAGATGGAGCCTGCGGGGCTCCATTTAAGGGGTTCGAAATGGTTGTTGTTTACTGTTACGTGCTATTGACTGTACACCCGGCTACATTGTGTGTCAGAGAGGAAGTCTAAGGCTATTAAAACAGGCTTCCTCCTCTTTAATCTTCTGGATCTCCCTTTTTTACACTTTATTCCTCTCACTCATTGGACACCTGACAAAACAGACACAACATCAGATCGATCAGTTAGTACTGCCAGCTTGTGGTCCGACGGTAGAAACCTGGATGAAAAAGTCTCCCCTCTCTCAGGAACAACGGCGCTCTTGAGCGAGGCCCTTCACCCTCAGCTGCTCCCTGTGAGGAGCTCGGCGGCTAACAGAGGAGCACTGTGGGTGCTAGAGGAGCTCCTGTGTATGAATGACTGCTTCTGTTTGTCTGTGAAGCCTCCAAAAGTGGAAACGCGCTCGATTGACTTTCATGGGTATAGGACTGTTAAAAAAATGTTTTAGTTTTAGAGGCTTTTGGGATGATTCGATCACACCCTGAGGAAGTTTAAAGTTTATGTTCAAACACATAAAACCTCTTTGTGCAGGCAGGGGGAGGCAGCTAACTAATATGTTTGAAGTCCTGCAAACATGAAGTCTACTGCATTACATGGTTTGTTCATTTAGTTAATTTACTTAGTTTACATTTGTTTTATAACAGCAAACATTTTTAAGCAACATACTCTGTGACAGATTCTCTGGTCTTTGAAAGTTCTCTATGTAATATTGGTGCAGATTAGCTAACACGCTAAAATTAGATAACACACATGAGCTGTGTCAATTCAGGGGCTACATCCTTCGAAGGACACAGGCCTCGAAGGATGAGTCATTTGTAGCCTGTGTCGAATGCTAAAGCTGACATGAGACGGTCTGACCTACGGAGCATTTCCTGTTTGCCTCACCAGCTGTTCCCGCCCTTAACCTTGTGTCACCAAACGCTGCTCCTTATGTCTAGTAACAGGTAGCTAGCTGGCTAACAAGCTAACATTACTAACCTCCCGTAACTTAACCTATTATTGAGTTGAAACCAAAAACATTTTAAAGTGTATTCCTCCGCCATCTCGTTTGATTGGCACGCAATTTTCGGGATACGTTGGGCCGCGAAGCATGCACCTGATGGATCCTTCGCAGCCCAGGAAAAGGAGGACGCATTCGTCGGCCTCATCTGAAGGAGCCTTCGAAATGGGACAGCCTTCGACACTCCACTGTGATGCAATCGGCCTTCGAAGGATGCCCTAAACAGTAGCATGTGAGTGAACATGTTAGCATGCTGATATTAGCATTTAGCTTGAAGCACCACTCGGCCTAAGTACAGCCTGTATTTGGCTTTTCATTTAGTTTTCATTAGAAATAAAGAAAATAAATATTTAGCGTTAGAGAGGGTAACAAAAGTTCCATGCAGGAGTTAAATGTGGGGAGGTTGTGGCTGCATACATGTCCCAACCACGTCATCAGGATGGCCTAAATACCACTTTTGTTTTCAGCTGTAAACTGATAACAAGATTCAAATCTTTGCCTTGTCTGTCCTGAACGGATTTTTCAGACGCAGACTTGAGCACACATATAACTGAAGCTGCTACAAATGAAGCTGCTTAGTTGTGAAATCAAGTCTTGTAGTTGTTCCTGCTTGGCATCCAAACATTTTTCCTCAGACTGTACCGCTGGAAAAACCCTTTCTGACTTTGTTTATTTGAGTTTGTGCATTTGTGAGCAAGAGTACAAACACTGTTTCTGTGCTCACACTGTTCACCTGTTTCCTAATGTGTTTTCACACACATGCATGAGCATGAGTTGTCAGGCAGATCTTTACCTTCAGTTCCTCCCCAGTGAGCCTCGCTAACCTTGGGAGGGACGGATACTGGAGGGAAGAACGGATGGAGGGGAAAAAAGAGGAGGTAAAAGAGGGGAGGAGTGAGAGAGAGAGAGAGTGTGTGTTCAGGTGTGGGATACGGCAAGATGGATCACCCAACCCAACAGGCAATTTATCACTGTCAGAGAGGGAGGGGGGAGAAAAAGAGAGGCAGGGTGAGGGATAGGGAGGAGAGGATAAAACAGGGTTTGGGGAAAGGAAAGTGGGAAGTAGGTAGAGGGCAAAAAAAGGGGGATACACAGTTGCACTGAAACATAACTTATGTATAAACAGGTGAAAATATTGGACTCCGTCTTTGGAAAGGATGGAAACAGATGAGTGAAAGGTTTGGAGGCAGCAGGTGTTTAGTGTGGTTCCTGAAGCATGATTATATTATATATTACCCAGTACCCAAGAGTGGGTTTAATTTTAGCACAGCTGTCTCTGTTTAGCACGGCAGCTCGTAAAGAAACCATGCTATGGACAGACTAACTCAGGAGGTGTGGATCCTTGAGTTTCAGTATTTGGAGCGTCACACAAACACTTGACCTTCTGAAATGACTCACTGGTATTAATTAGGACCTGGCGTTTTTCTCTCAGGCCCTGATATGAATGGACAACCCGTTTACTATAGGGTGCCAAGGTGAACATTCAGGCTTTCAGACCCTGTTAAGACTCATAAAAGACAACTTACCCATTAACATTTACTATAAATTGACTTTCTTGTTAAACAGGACGCCTACAAATAAGATGTGTTTTTAGTGGATGCACAAAATAGTTCCCTGAGATTCACCTCCTGCAAACCCCCCCCCTGTGAAAGCAGGCATTTACACAGACTGCTCTCCTACTTAAGTTAACCGGCACTGGAGCCAAGATCTTCATCAATATTCAGACGCCAGACGACGCTAATTGGGAGCTTACTAACACACTGTGGAGAATTATTTTCACATATACCTTAGGTAGCAAAGGCTTTACAATTTACAGCACAGCTCTGATGCAGATGGCAGACTAATTTAAAAGCAGACTTTATATGCAATTCATTTACAGTCAGGCACCAGCACGGGTAGCCAGATGATTGAAAAACAGGCACCAGCAGCAACTTCCACATAAAAATCTAGTAATTCTAACAAGTTATTTAATTTACAGCTGGGCAACAATGGAACAATGGACAGCTAATAAAAACCAGGCTCTCTTCCAGCCAGCTAGCCTTTTTTAAATTAGCTCGTCTGTAGATTTAAAACTTTACCAGATTGGCGGCTCAGGCTGTTAATGGCAGCATTTACAACACATAGTGTGCATTATATATAAAAATAGACACACTCTTAAATACGCATTGTGTGTACATGAAAAAGGCCCAAACACACACAAGCTGTTGTTATGCATGACATCATGACACAGACAGAGGAACCTTGTGTATTTGATCTTATCCATGCTTAGCATCTGTTTCCAGTATTTGCACCGTCTTTGATATGGTTTAAAATCACACACACACACAAACACACACACACAATGATCGAGCAATGCTATTTCTGTATATGTGCCTGTGTGTGTGCAATGAGGAAAACACAACTTTCTGGAGTTAAATGCCTGATGAGCACTTAACCCAGGATAATCCACGGCAACATTCAATTAATTATAGTCGTCGATCCCTAACCGAGGCTGCATGAACGTAGCCTCTGGCGGGCTGCAGACCAGAGTATGTCACAAGCGTGCTTCAAAGATTCTCCGAAGGCTCCTTTTAAAGACCTTCACACTGACCCTGCGTCATGGGAGTCGCCCACAGCCATTCAAAGAAGTTACATTTCAAAGGGTGAAGACGTCTATGAAGAGAGCAAAGCATCAAAGCATGTGAAGTCATCCTGTGAGGGAACCAAGCCTGCTGTCCTGCACTTACTGTAGCCTCTTTCACACGTGCGCTACACTCATGTCAGCATGAAGTCAGGGTGAGCCGATGTGTGAGCGCAGCAGGTAACATTTACCGAGGGCGAGTGGGCGGGATAGTGTGAAACCAGAAGAGCGACAACAAGATGATTTAAACAAGCAAGGTTAAAGAAGAAGGATCATATGTTTTGCCAGTTGCGGGGCCTGCAGCGTACTTTGTATGTCATGTCCTGCCTTGAGACACCCCCTGTCTCACAGGGTAACTCTCCCGCTGCGAGGGACAGGTGTGAAAGGGCAACTCTGGAAAATGTCAGGGGCAGACTGTCTCTCCTGGAAATTGTCAGGAGTGCTTGTGTGAAAAGGGCTTGAGAGAGTCAGGACTCCCCCGTGATGTAGGAAAGACCTTCCTCTTAATCGACGGACTGGTCATGGTGATAAGTTGAGTTCTTTTTACAGTTTGTCAAAGCGTTTTATATCAATCCATCCAAACATTATCTCTACCTCTTATCCTGTTCAGGGTCACGTAGGGGCTGGAGCCTATCCCAGCTGTCATTGGGCGACAGGCGGGATACACCCTGACAACCTTACACACTCACATTTACACCTACGGGCAATTTATAGACAGTGATGAACCCAACGAGCGTGTCTTTGGACTGTGGGAGGAAGCCTAGAGGGAACCCACACATGCACGCGGAGAACATGCAAATTCCACACAGAAAGGCCTGCTATGTCCGAACCGGGATTTGAACCAGGAAGTGTTTCCTTTAGTAACATTCGGCATAATTACCTGCCATGCCTGTCAGACTGAAGCTGTATTAGCTTAAGCATATACAGTAGAGCAGTGATTTCCAAAGTGTGGGCTGACTGGTGGGCCTTAAAGGTACTTCAGATGAGCCTTGAGGGGTCACTTACAATAAATACAATACAAAGTGGTGATTTTTCAATTTTACACTATGCAGTACACACTTATTTTGATGCTTATGTAATGCTGAGTGTATGTGGACAATTTTGTTTATGCTCTGCATTGCCTTTAGGCCCACTCTCATGCAGAGCCTCTGACATAAAAACGTATTGGCAAATGTAAAAGTTTTGTCTCAACTTGTGATGAAAGTTCTGTGAGGAATATTTTTAGATTCAAAATTGCGCTGCAGCATTCATAAGTTTGGGAGCGGCTGATATAGAGAGAGAAAATCATTGTGAGCTGCAGCACTGAGAGAGACAGACCTTCTCTGAGCGATCAATCTGAGCGTGTGTGCATGTGGGAACCAAAAGCACCCTCTCTTGGATGTTATCACATCTAACACCTGTAATATTATTTGATGTATTATTGATAGTTTGAGGCTCCAGCAGCAAACACACAGTATTATACAGAGCACACAGTGATGCACAAACACCCATGTACAAATACGTCTCCAGCAGACAGAGAGCAGCAGGTAATTTACATCCCCTATAGCTACTTAGCTGTATGCTGATTAATTTCTGCATCGCCATGGAAACACAAGTATTCTAATGCGTTTTTCTTTGTTATTAATAACGCGTGTCAACATCACATGGGAGCGTGTGTGCGTGTGTGCAGTCACGTGTGTGTGTGTCTGTTCACTGTGCATTAGCAACTTCTGTGAGCATGCGTGTGTGCAAATGTGTGTGTGCTTAATAGGCTGCCATTGCGTCCTCCCCAATCTAACTCCTACACACATTACTGCAACATATGAAGGAATGACCAATTAAAAAGGTGATTAAGGGAGACATACTGCAGAGAGGGAGGAGGGTGAGGGGTGGAGGTAATAAATGAGCGAGAGAGATAGAGAGAGAGGGGGAAACAGAAGGGGTGGCTTTCTTTAATGTCTAGACTCTCTTTGCTATTAAAGACCAGTTTCTGTTTTGGGTTATTCCTGCTGTGTGCAACAGAAGCACTAATCTGCCTCTTAGCTAACTTGTTACGTTAATTCACTGCTTATTCATTAAGTCTACATGTAAATATCTTATTCATCGTCATAACTGGCCATGCTGCCTCAGGTAGGCGTGTATGATCGATTTGAAGAGCATGAAGTCGTCTTCCCCGTTTCAGCCTTCCTTCCTTCCATTCAGTCGTCTTCACACGATCCCTGACTCTTTCTTTTACTCTCTCTCTCTCTGCCTCCTTCCCAGTAAGTAAAAGCTTTTAATCAACATTATAGGCTCAATACTATCACAGATTAATTACTATATTTGAAATAATGTGTTCTTAAACAGGTTAACATAAAGTAAAAAGACCTTTTTATCTTTTGTGTTACTTTGATACATTTATGCTTCCCTTCTTCTTCTTCTTCTTCTTCTTCTTTTATTGCGCACAGCTGCGGCCATTCACTCATATCAGTAATTCAAATCATGTCCCTGAAAACCATCCATACCAGTGCACAATACTGTAGAGCTCACTTAAGTATAGTGCACATTGAAACATACTTAACAAAGTGCTTCACAATCCGTGATTCCTTATGATTGGATCGGGGGAATTCTTTCGTTCAAGTGGACCGTGCTTTATCTCCATGCGGGTCTGCTACACATCACATGACTGGTGGTGAGATTAATGTTTCCTCTTCTGATGACAGTTTGAATGAAGAGTCACAGTACATTAGAATTGGAAAAGGCTTGCAGCTTTAAAGCCCTTTCACCTTATTAATGGCTTCTTCACTTATAAACAAGGTGCTGCTTTAATCTAGTTGTTGGTTCCACACCAGAGGCCAGATTAATAAACCACATGCATGAACAGGAACCACGTGTGCTCACCTTGCAGAACATAAACTGGTACTTTTATAAGAATAGGGCGCAGTGAGAACGTTACACAGACACAGACCAGCATACAACACTTACAGACAGCTGCAGGTGAAATGATGGTGAGAGATGGAACCTTGTTTTAACGTTGTTGGAGAACCCCTGATGTAAAACAATTGGTGTTACTACCAGTCAAAAGTTTGGACACACTTTCCAATTCGCATTTATGAGAAAATGTGTCCAAACTTTTGACTGGTAGTGTATGTTTTTGTGCAAACCATAGACTGTATATAAAAAGTGGACTGTGACTATCTATTTTTGCGGACAAGCTTTTTGATGCCTCGAGTGTGGCATTTTAGCTGTCCCCATTGTTATTTTAAGCCAGAATTTTGGCCATATTTGGACATGTTGGATGCGCATTAGTACACCTCTGTCCTGGTCGACAGGTCACCGTGGTAGCAATCTCAGATCCCATCGGCTGTAGTCTGAGAGGATATAGCCTCTGGGGACACCGGTGAACGTGCTGGGCAGTAAGCGATAAATGACTTCAAGTCAAGTCAAGACTTCCTGAGTTCTCTTGTGATTTACTTGTTATTAACGGGACTTACCTTTGCCGAAATTTCAACATCATGATGAAAATTTGTAAGAAGTAAAAATTCCAGCTTTGTAAGGTCTGTCCTCAAGAGGAGAAGAAAACTTTTAAAATGCTCGTTTGTTGAGGTCGGATCGATCTGATGCTTTCGAGGAAGTTGGGAAATCTGAACGCTGAACGGCTTTTGTGACACTGCGTCAAGGGAATTCATCTCAGGTTGAAAATTAGATCTAGAACGGATTGTTAGCTGAACATGCATATGTCTGTTTATAGAGATAATAAGAAGCTAAATCGTCGTCGGATGACGCTGATGGGAGCCAGGATGTCATTACGGCGGATTATGTTCCGCCTGCATTTGCTCTCCACACGGACTGTTTTTCCTGCTCAGGCCACAGCCTGCTGATACGTGATTGATCAATATTACTCGGACTAGTTCAAACATAACCAGAACACTTGCCTTCCCGGAAAACCACATCCCTGCCTACAGATTCTATGTAGACTATTCTACTATGTAGAATCTGTAACTAGAGGTTACCATGGTAGCGACTTGTCCATCACAGGTATTCATGCCCTGAAGGAGCCACTGCTTTATTGTAGATTATCCTCTAAATGGGACCATACATGACAAAATGAACATCATGCTGTGTTAAAAAAGACTTGAAACTAGAGATTGAGATGGTAAAAATATTTACTGAGACAACAATCTGACTTCTTTTTGCAACCCGTGGAGTCGCCCCCTGCTGGCCTGTAGAAAGAATGCAGGTTTAAAGCACTTCTGCATTGGCTTCACTTTTGACCCCAAGAGGCTACAGTCTATAAGGCGCACACACAGTTTCAGTAGTGGACATACAGAGAGTTTTTTTTGCATCTGTTTCTTTATATAAAACGTCAAAGACTCAAACGTCAAAGCTAATATGTCCTGAGAGTGAAATCATACACCAAGGGAGAGTGACTGAGAGTGACGGAGTGTGTTTTGGAGAGATAGTGAGAGAGAGACCTGTGCTTGACCTCTGTCACTGTAACATTATGTCTTATGTGTGTGTGTGTGTGTGTGTGTGTGTGTGTGTGTGTGTGTGATGTCATTTATAACCTCTGTGTTGCTGACCTTGCTTCTCAGTCGTTCTCAGACGCACACACACACTGTCACTCTCCATCATGAGACCAACGTGTGTGATCACAGGCCTCCAACACATGACACACACATGAAATGTAAAGTATCATTCTTCATCTTTGCATCATTTTTATCACTCTCTCACACTCCTGCCATCTACGGTGTGTGTGCGAGTGTGTGTCCTCTCAGAGCAGGTGCAAGCGACCGTCTGCATCCCTTCTGCATGAATTCACTGATCCCAGACCTGCTGAGAAATATGTGTGTGTGTGTGTGTGTGTAAATCAGAGTGTGTATAGGAGCAGGTAGCAAGGGGGGGGGATGAATGAGGGGAGGGATGAGAGGAGATGAGTAAATGAGTTTGGGGGGGAGGAGGAACGGTTTACCTTCCCTGGCCACTCATCTAGAACTGATTACACACACACACACACACACACACACAGGCGCGCCAATAAACCAGCGTCATCCTAGATTTAACCGAGTAAGAACGTTCTTCTCCTGTCCCCTGCTTTTTATGGAAGATGATCGTTTCTCTCTGATCTGCCATCGTCTTCTTCTTCTTCATTTTTGTGCGTCGTTCCTTGAACTGGAGCTAAATATAGCCGAAGTGAAAACAAGGAAGAAAACAGGTAGAGTGGGTTGCAATTACGCAGCTCAGTGTCAGAGTAATGGCTTAAACCCTGTCACTGATGGACAGACTGTGTGTTTATCCATTTATATGTGTGTTTGTGTGTAAGGAGGTGTTCTGTTGTGTTTGACAGCCCATTTTCATGACCCCCCCTACACAAAATCTAAGGGACAAACCGGGCCGAGCTGTCTCTTCTTATCAAATCTCAGTAATAGCATCCTTCAGTGTCCACACTAACAGTCTCTGAGGTCACTGTTCAGTTAGCCTGGGCGCTGTCCCCCCCCGTCTCTCTCTGCCGTCTCTCTGTTCTGTCGCTCACTTCATCCTCGCACGGCAGAGTCGAGGCAGTGTTTGTCTGCCCCTGTAGGAGGAAATGAATCACACACACTCATAGACTGTCTGTGGTGCTGAGACTGATTGAGTCACTCCCAGAATACTGATGAGCTCAGAGGTGAAGAGATGCCTCGAAGAGACGGTTAGAGAGGAAGGGAGCAGGAGATATAAAGGTTCACAGAGACGTTCTTACCTAACCACGGTCTTATTAAATAATCCTATTATATACTGTATATGATCATGTAAAATACTTCAATGATTTAAAACAATGTTTCTTATTAGATTTCCAAGTTGGACTCCACAGGATTTTTATTCTTGGACTGAACTTTAGCTTGTCTTGCAACTTAATACGACACTAATGAGACAGGAGAGTGTGTGTGTTTCAGTGTGTGTGTGTATGTGTGTAAGTGGGGAATGTAAACAAACTCCACAGAAAGATGAAATGGAGATAACAAAAAGGAAGCATAAGTGGGAACATGAAAACACAAACAGGGTCAGAGAGAGGCCGCAGACATCAGTGTGTTTGTGCAGGTTAGGTAGAGGTAATGTTGTTAAATGAATGTGTGCGTGTGTGTGTATATATATTTATGCCTAGTCTTTGCAAAACTCCATCTCTCTCTCTAAGGCCCAATCCCAATCTCCACCCTAAAGCCTAAGCACTGAACCCTCAGTGACTTTAATGACGTCAGGTGTGCAGTGTGTGAGTGTGTGAGGGCTTGATAACTGAATAAAAATCAGGAATGGGACATACTAACGTGACATCACACATTGCCTGGAAACAAGATGCACTATTAAAGAGATAATCTTGAAGATTTTAATGTAAATAAATGTCTGTTAAGTCTCTATCTATCGCCAAATGAGCTAACACAATGGTGATTGAGCCTATGGCCCACTGATGAAAGCCTTTGCATTTGCAGGATATATGTTTATTAAAGACCAGGTGTCTGTGGCGACAGTTAGTTCCCAGTTAGTGACGCGTTTTCCATCACCCAGCAGTGGTTGGTCTGCCAGAGAGGGTAGGCGGAGCTAAGCGGCTGCTTTTCTGCTCTCTGCGAGTGTTGTGAGTAAACAGTAATCTACTATGGCTGAACAAACAAAGAAAAGATCGATGACTACAGATACAACTTCAACAATAAGTGAAAATTCAAAGAGAAACAAACAAACTCGACGCTCAGATGAAGGCAAACAGTCTGAAAAGGAAATCGAATGTCAGGGAGGAAAATCAAGAGTTATAACCGGAGCCAACCGTGGATGTCACACATGCAACACTGTCTGGATATCTGGGAAGTGTGCTCCTGCAATAACCGTTAATTGCGAGGTGCCACCAAAGAGAACGAAACTGAGATCTTCGAGATTACCACTTTTAATAATAAGAAAAAAAGCCGACGTCCAGCATGTAATTGTGTGTCTTACATTACAGTGTTCACATATTTTAGCAAACTATCAATAATCAGAAACCATTATTTTCTCATCCCTTTTGAATATTTAACTGAAAAACACAAAGATCTCTAAACACATTAATACATTACCACAAAAGTGATGAACTACATGTTGTCATTCACAGATAAACATATTTGGACTTCCTGTCACCGTCTATGCTCACTTTGTTTGCATTTAGGTTTTTTGGTTCAAACTTTATTGAATACTACATAAATATACAAACTTTTGTTAACATTTAGTGCAGGGCTGGACAGTCAAGTTTATATACGTCACTGAGTTAACTGGTACATGGTGAATGGATATAGCGACTTTCTAGTCTTCCCACCACTCAAAGCTGCTTTTACACTACATGTCATGTGAACTCACCCATTTACACACTCACATTCACACACTGATGGCCAATCTCCAATCAGATCTATGCCCATTCATACCTGATGGCCACCGGGAGCAATTCGGGTTTCACTGTAGCAGTCACGGATCGAACCCCCAACCTTCTGATTGAGAGACGACCAACTCTACCACTGAGCCACAGCCACCTCATAAGTTTGCTATGAATTCTGGGTAACTACCAAAGGAAAGTCTACAGATATGTGGACTCACAGAAAGTCTGCAATTTGGCGTTGAAAAGTCTGCAATAGAGCCCTCACGCACTTGATGACTTGACAGTTGGACAGCACTAAGCACTCACACGCCTACAGGGAACGCGCCTCGAAGTCCGTGAGTCTGCAAGTGTGTAGATTGGGATTTGGCCTCAGACTCCCTCTCTTCTCTCCTCTGTCAAACACAGCTCTCCTTATTCTCTTTTTTTTTCACTCAGGCAGTTTGGCTGCTCCCCAAATCTCGGCTAATTGGGAACAACAAGGCCCTCATCTCAAGGACCCAACCCGGTGTCCACTCTAGTGCTACTTTAGTTGCTGTTTGTTTTGTGTGTGTGTTTGAGTGTGTGTGAGAGGAGATAAGGGAGATTCAGTGTTGCTTTTTCTTTTAGTTTTCGATCAAACTTTTGCCTACAGGAAAAGCAGTACCAGTGTTTGATCGATCAGAGGATTTCTACTTCTACAACTGTTCACTGAATGATGGTGCAAGACTCCGCGCTAACATTGGATTGTAACATTTCAATCAAATCTCTCCTGAAGCATCATTTACTCGTCATCCGTTCACCTCTGTGTGTTCCAGCTGTGTTCCATATTTTCACCATAATATGTGTAAACACACTGCTCGACTCTAAAGCCTTACACACACACACCTGTTGGGCATGTGAGTCTGCGTGTGCATTGGTTTGCACATGTGGCATCGCTCATTTCCTACTCTGTCATTTAGTTGTTTGATGGTGCATCGCCGCTCCCGCTGCCATGGCAGAGCGGCCAAATGCAGTTGACATGAAATTACATATTTAGAGCATGCGACAGATTTAGTCAAAATACTCGTTTTCATACCAAGCAGCAGAAAATGTGTCATGACCTCGCGGCTAAGCAGGATTATTCAACATGCAGTGAAAATCTGAGTGAATGCATGAATAGTCAACTCTAGCTCGGCTGTTATTACATGTGTGTCAGTCTGCATGAGTGTGTGCGTGTGTCTTTAAAATAGCTGGAGAGAGAGACAGGAGCTTATTTTATGTGGAGTGTGTGTGCGTTTATGGGTCCGATGCCAGCCAGGAGTGTGTGTGTTGCATGTGTGTGTGTGCGTACAGTAGGTATATTTTTAAAAGCCATGTTCTATTAGTTATGCTACTTAGTTTGCCTGAGTAACAAGGTAGTCTTTATCCAAAAATACACACAAACGCATACACACACACACCGCTCAGATGCTCGCCAAAGTTTTAGCTCCTTCCATGCTTGTGTGTGTGTGTGTGAGTGTGTATCTTGTGGTCTTGTGGTTTGTTGACACAGCCGAGCAGGCAGCTCTCACACTGAGAGGTTGCATTTTCCTGTTAGATGAAATGTTGCCTTGTGTGGACACACACACACATGCACACAGAAAGGCGCACACACAGGCGGTGTATTGATTGAGGAAAGGTAACAGGCTTGTTATTGATAGTGGCTTATTTGTGTTGCAGACAGTACGTTCACTCTCTCTTTCTTGCAAGCAGGCTCTTAGTCCACTATGAGCATATGGGCCACCAAGGAGGCCGACCACACACACACACACACATGCGTACAGTCCACAGTCTGCTATACAAACCCATGTAAACAGGATGTTTCTGTCTACCCGGTCAATCGTTCATTATTTACCCACAATAATGCCTCTGTCCTATCTGTCAATCATCCGTCTCTCAATGTAAACATCTGATTGTCTGAACCTGATGAGAGATAACCTGTGTCCATCACAGGCCTATCGATTAGACACACACACACACACACATATAAATTCTGCATGTCCATAACTCATGCATTGATTACCCTTCAGCAGACAAAGAGTGCTCTCCCATCACTTTGATTAATACTCCACATGCACAGCCTCTTCTCTGGCATGATGCATCCAGATATTCAGATGAAACTCCCAGCATGCCGAGCGACTGTTCAGAGGGACGTGTTTGCTGTTTGTATCAGCATGTTTGATTGGTGATTGTTTTTATGCACCCACTAATGTGACACTACATCATGTGATAGTGGTTAAACTGCTCCCTGCTTCCTGCTGTTAAATCAATCAGAGCTGAGCTGCAAATGTGGAGAGAAAGTGGATTTAATGTCTCGGGCTTCGCTGCTAATTGTAGCCATTAAAGAGAAAAGATTTCTTGTCAGCTGTATGGAGGAATGTGCACAGAATAACAGTGCATGTGCAGGTGCAGATGAGGTCTTTACCATCTAACACAAGCATGTAGAGACTTTTACACGTACCACACTTACCGGACGATGTTTGCCTTAACTATCACTTGTGCAGAAAACAGGTCCCACACAGATACCTGGTGTAAGTGTTACAGAAGAGGTGGCTCTTTTAGAAAGCAGGACGGTAATTACAGTTATCAAGCGAGTGGGCAGCTCCTACCACAGATGTTTGGTTGAAGCACAGAGCTCCACAGCAGACATGCACTTGATGATAATACACTGACACTACACCTACACAGGCTGACTATTAGCTCGCACTCGGCCATTGAATCCCACCATCCGTCTCAAGGGTTCTCGAGTGAAGCCAGACTTTTGTAGTGAAAAAAAAAAGTCTATTAAACCTACTGATGAAGTGCTTTGTGGAAAAATATGTCACTGCTGTAAAATGAGGTTTAGACACAGATCTGTATCTGTTTGTGTGTTTTGCATGTTAACTTTGATATTAAGAGCACCGAGACACGGTAGGAGATTTAGTGCGGCTTTGCTCTGTGCAAGTGGCTCCAATTAGTCTGGAGGGACAAATAACACATACCTGCATATGCACATTCATGCACACAGGCACGGATAACTGGAAATTGGACAAATATCCTCATTCCTGCATACAAGAAAGCACACTACTCACAAACATGCATGCGCACAAATACACCGGACAAACACTGACAGACAGACACTTAATGGGTGAAGAGAGAAAAGAAACACACAGTGGACCAACAGAGAGATAGGAGTATTTTAACCACATTAAGGCCCGAATTTCCCCCCGAGATTAATAAATTATTTCTGATTCTGATTCTGAAAGTGTAATAATTTAAGAATAGAGATACAAGATAAAAAAAAAGAAAAGTGAAGTGTGTATATGTGGTATTAAGTACTGTAGAGTAGAGTATGGTACAATTGATTCTTGCACAAATTATAGACCAGACACTCAGAGGGAGGAGTTAATAAAGTCTGATGGCCACAGGCAGGAATGACTTCCTGTGGCGTTCTGTGGTGCATCATGGGTTAGTGAGTCTGTCTCTGAATGTGCTCCTGTGCTTAACACGCTCATCATGGAGCGAGTGGGAGACATTGTCCAACATAACACGTAACTTGGACAGCATCCTCCTCTCTGACACCACCGTCAGCGAGTCCAGCTCCACCCCCACAACGTCACTGGCCTTGTGGATCGGTTTGTTCAGTCTGCTGGTGTCAGCCACCCTGCAGCAGACAGGATAGCACCAGCCACCACAGACTCATTAAACATCCTCAGAATCGTCCTGCAGATGTTAAAGGACCTCAGCCTCCTCAGGAAGTAGAGGCGGCTCAGGTCCTCCTTGTAAAAAAGACATGGCCGGGAATATTGCATGCTGAGGCTTCCCAACAGGAGTGTTTTTTGTCTCTGTAATCACATGATCAGCATTTACCAATTGTGTGAATGTTGATCAACTCTCTACTCAGTACTCAGAGCGTGCTGTTACTCAGGGTGAAGTCATTCTGGATCAACACATCTTTTCCAAGCGTCCGTCAAAGAGACTAAGTAACGGGATGAGAATAAACAGGATTATTTAACAGTGTTGTGACCGTCGTGCTCATAATGTCAGAGCATGTTTACTTGTTGAGTTCAGCTTCACCTGACGTAAGCTTAGACGTCATTACATGTAATGATTCCATCCAGGTTTATGAAGATTCACTTTAAATATTTTGAACTCTGAGACATGAATTAACAAGAAACAGTTCATGTCACCTTCACTGATCTATTCCCTCTTCATCAAATCCTTTTTAATTTCCCTTTGATGGGGAATTAATTAAGTTCTTTCTCCTTGTCATAAATTGGTAGTCAAGCAATTAACCTCTTGTACGTGGAGGAAATGGCTGCCTTTCATATATTATATGTTGCTATAAGATGCTTTACGGATGGTTCAAAGGTGCTGTGTGTAAGTGTCTTTTAACGTGTCCTCCCCCAGACTACAAGGCAACATTTCTTGGATTTTCTATTAATATTCGTAGTCATGAATTGTTCAATGTGCCTATCATTTCTTCTCCTCTGTCGTCTTCTCCTCCAGATAACAATTGAAACCCCATCTCTCTGTGTCTCTCTCTCTCCTCCCAGGATCCGTCCTTCTCTCTCCTCCTTCATGACAAGCTTCAGGTGCCCAACAGTTCCCGGCGGGCGTGGAACGAGCGTGACAGTCGCTGTGATGTCTGCGCCACTCACCTCACTCAGCTCAAACAGGAAGCCGTTCGCATGGTCCTCACCCTCGATCAGTGGGATTTGTCTCCCACCTCCTCCCCTACCTCCCTGATTGGACGATACGGATCTGTAGGAGCTCTGGGTCCAATCGGAGCTTCTGGAGGTCCTGGATCACGAGACTGGCCTCCTCCTTTCCTTCCCTCGTCCTCCTCTTCAGCTGCTGCTGCTGTTTCACTTCCTCCTCACCCATCCTCCCAGTCACCTTCCCCCAGCCCCAGCCAGACCCCGACGCCCAGTCCGAGCCATGGGTCGTCCAACCCCGCCCATGGGAGTCCGTCTGCGGGGCAAACGTCCAGCTCTGCTACTACAAACTCTCAACCTCCAGGTGCAGGACACAGACTGGGGTCCAAGCCCAGCTCCCTGGGGCTCGGGGGCACAGTGGACAGAAGGAATGGGTCTCCTGGTTCAGGGAAAGGTGGTGCCCAGCAGCAGCCAGTGACTGGAGTAAACAGCCCTGGCAGTAATGGTGGAAACAGCAGTAATAATGGGAGCGGAGCCGTGCTGAGTGCAGCAGCTCTGCAGGCCCATCAGCACCTCAACAGGACTAATGGAGGAGTCACGCTCTATCCATACCAGGTAAGACACCTATGGAGGGATGTGTGTGTTTGTGTGTGTGTCATGTGGCTTGTAGGCTTACTTCTCCTATGAGGACATTGCAGAAATCACCACAGGCAGTTACTTGTGTTCTTACACTATCATGCCAAATAGAAACAAACTACCAGCATGCAGATGAAGACATCTCTTGATTTCAGTCTGACAAACACCCTTAGTGCAACATTTACCTTTTCCAGTTGGTAGGTGTATTTACTAACTGTAGTGTGACCTTGTTAGCAATCAACCACTAACACGTCAGATGATGCCACCTTGCATTAAGCCCAGGCAAAGACTGTGTGTGTATGTGTGAGTCCAAACAGTCATACAGCGAAAGTCAAACAAGCAGTTATAGGTTGAATTGTAAAGACTGAACCATTTCAAACAGAGTTAAACATGAAACAGATTCATATAAAGTGATTATAACAACTGCAACCTTTTACTATTGCTGATATAGAGAACTGTTAATCTAAAAAAAAGTATAAAGGATGTTGGATTGATTCTAAAGTTCCACCCACAAATAAAAGAGTTGTGAGGCAAAGATGTTTCCTAAGGTGAAAGACAGTTAAGGTACTTTGAAACCCTCAGTGCTTAATACCCTGATTTGTGACAAAATGCATGCTATATGATATTTATTCCTGATGTTGGGAGCTGTCTTTCAGGTGTCTTTAAAACAGCTAAGAGATGTTGTGGAGTTTGTTTTCCCTAAAAAGGGCCAAAAACTTGGAAACAATAGCTGTGTCCCAATCCAGAGGCTGCATCCTTCGAAGAACGTATTTGAAGGCCGATTGCGTCACAGCGGCGCGTCGAAGGCTCTCTCATTTAGAAAGCTCTTTCAGATGCGGCAGACAAATACGTCCTCCTATTCCCAGGCCACGAAGGATCCATCGGGTGCATCCTTCGCGGCCCAACATATTCGTAAGATTAATTGCGCGCCAATTCAAACAAGATGGCGGACTCTTAAACGGCAGAGGAACACACTCAACCAAATATTGTAGCTAGCGATACAAGAGTAAAAAACGAAAGGGGCCTATAAATAAATTATTTAAAAAAAATAATAGGTTTGGTTACACAATGTAAGCTATGATAGCAAGTTAGCCAGCTAGCTACCAGTTGCTAGGCAATAGGCGTGGTGTTTGGTGACACAAGGGTAAGGGCGGTAACAGCTGGTGACAGACTGACAAACAGGAAATTGTCCGTAGACCAGAGCGTATCATTTCAGTTCGGCCTTAGCGATCTACTCAGCCTACGAATGACTCGTCCTTGGCAGACCGCATCCTTCCAAGGATGCAGCCCCAAAATTGAGACACAGTCATAAATTCACAATCAAAAATACTTGATTTTGAGTACCGTCTTTTATCGTGAGGAAATGGATAAAAAAAAAACATCTCAAGCTGGATCGAGGCAGGACTTTAAGTATTTTTTAATGCAACACAAACCATAATAGTGACTCAAGTTTAAAATAGAGACAACGGACGAGGTTTCAGGAGGAGACAGGAAGAGAGGGAGTGAGAGGAGACACGGGAGAGAGATGGCAGGAGGGAGAAATCGCCTCAGGTGACGTGTGGACCAGAGGTGTATGCAGGGAGACAGGAGAGCTGAGACTGCAGGGGAGATCCAGAGGTGTGCGTGTGTGTGTGTGTGTGCGTGTGTGTGTTAACATGCCTGTATGAACGTGTTCTACAGATGTAATAATTCATACACTGATAATTAGGACTCTGGGGACTCTATGTCACACACCCCCAGTACCCCTTCACTCTTACACTCTTGTTCACCATCTCCTCACACACACACACACACACGCAACCAGTCTACTTATTGCTTCTGCCTCGTTCTTGCCTTCTCGCCCATTATTTCTCCTTCCGTTCTCAGACTCTGTCTGCTTCATATTCACCAGCCTGCTCCGTCGTGTTGTTTCTCCGTCTCTCTATATTTTCATTCAGCTTATGACTTGCATCTGATACAGAGATATGGACTCGTAGGTGGAAATGACTTTGTACAATCTGTAAAATTGTTTCGTTATCTTGTTCTGCTGGTCAGAAACAAATCAGACGCAGAGCCTCTAAGTTTTCTGGCCTGCCTAATGAACATTGAAATTACATACAATTTTAAGTTGGAGTTGAGTAGCAACATTTATCTGTTTCAGTGTGCAAGTCTGTGTCTGTGTTTTGCAAACTGTGCGTGCACTTTCTCATATGTCAGCGTTAATTTGTGTATGCACATGGTTACACGGTATACAAATACTGGGTGCATGCTTGCAGGTGTGTGACAACACGACAGACACCATATGCAATTACTGTAAGTAAGGAAAGTGTGGCAAGGAAGAACTGCCTTTTCACAGACAGAAACCTCGAGCAGAACCAGACTCATAGGTGGACAGCCACCTGCCTCAGTTAGTAGGATTGAGTGAAAAAGAGAGTCAGAAAGACAGGCTGCATCAGCAATTATAACAATTATGAATATAATAGAGATAAGACTAGTAATAGTAATGCCAATTAAAACAAGACTAGGTCAAAACCTAGGCTGACCGCATCAGGTCAATGTGCGCTTTTGTGGGCAATGTGTTACAAGGACTGTCCTTATGAGGCCGATGACAATGTGTTTGAAAGCAGGTGCGAGAGTCATGTCAGTGGAAGTCCAATATGCTCCATGATCCTCCATTGCGATGTCACAACTCTCTCTCTCTACGGCTCTGAAAGTACAGTCACTTAGTCAGTTACTCAGTCACATACAGACCCATGTGTAGGGCTGACCCCGGCGGGCAGCCAATAATAATGGAAATTTGAGTCATGTTAGCCAACTACTTCTACAACTACTCTAATTATGATAATGGAAGTATAACTGGTAACAGTTGTAGCAGTCTGAGTGGAGCAGGTCCACAGCAGCAGGTGGTCTGCAGCAAAGATCCCCCAATAACAAGGGAACTCAAACATTCCCAGGAAGATATAAAGTTAGGAACATGCATTAATGGGACATACATGCATACAGATACCATGAATGCATACAGGTAGAGAGAGAAAGAGAGGAGGAGAGAGTTTGTCGGATCCCCTGTCAGTCTAGAGTAGTATAACCGGGGGCTGGGTCCTAACTATAAGCTTTATCAAAGAGGAAGGTTTTAAGCCTACTCTTAAAAGAAGAGAGGGTGTCTGCCTCCCGGACCCCGATTGGTAGATGATTCCAGAGGAGGGGGGCCTGATAATTGAAGGCTTTACCTCCCACACTACTCTTCAGAAGCAGGCCTGCATCCTGAGAGCACAATGTTCTAGAGGGGTAATACGGCACTACAAGCTCTTTGAGATATGATAGTGCCTGACCATTAAGAGCTTTGTAAGCAAGAAGGATTTACAGGACTGATATGATTTCCTTACCTAGGTCTTGTTAGTACACCAACTTAGAGAAGTACCAGGGCAGTAAAAAATGCATGGACTACTTTTTCCTCTATATTCTGTTGCGTAATTATCTGTGTTGGGAGGTGTGAAACAATAGTGAGCCTAAGAGTGTTTGTGCTCTGTGACTTTGACAGTAATGGTGTTTCAGCAGGAAAGGAGAAACAGAGCAGGATAATAAATCACCCTTGTTTAGACTCACCCCTGAGAGGAGGAGCAGGGGGGAGGTGCTGAGCGAGAGGGGATCAGAAAACGGTATTGGAAAGTAGAGTCGGATAAATGTGGAGAAATTACATTGAATGATATAGAGAGAGATGTAGGCAGAGAGGATGCTGGGAAGGTAAGAGATAGGGATATGTTGTTATAGGGGCAACACTTTGCATTTTAACATCCATATAGGACCACATTAATCCAGATGCTTGTACAGAGAAAACTAACAACCTCTGGAGCTGGTAGGAAATCTACTGAACTGCTGCTCAGCATAAAACATAAAAGAGTTTATGTTCCAGCATCAGTGCAGCTTTCAGAAGCTCTCTCAGTGGCAAACGAGGGAAAGCAGACCATAAAGAAATGTTTGATGAACCAACATGTTCATCAGAGTGAAAGAGAAACAAACACATGTGCAGCAGCTGCAGGGAAAGTGAGGGTTTAAGTGAAAGTCCAAAGAATCAGTGGGCTTTTTGGGAAACGTGGTCCTACACTTCAGAGACGCTGCTCTGGTCTTATGTGATTACACCGTTTAAAAATGATTGCAACCAACATTAAAGCCTTCAGAGGAAACTCTATGAGAGACAGAAGAGAGAGCAGAGGTAGACAGAGAGCAGGAGCGACCTGTCTGCTACTGTAGCTCACATTAAAATGTTGCTGGTTCAGCAGTCTGAGAGGTGACAGCCTCCATATTTTATTTTTATACGGACTTCTCTTCTCGGTCCCACAGGAAGTCTAGCACAATGCACTCAATGTCTGGAAACACATTCAGACAGAACGAGGAAGTGATGAGCACAGAACCTGATTAAAGTTACACTGGGATCATTTCAAATTGATTGTTAAATGTTTCTGATCAAACCCTGAGCTTACTCAATGTGACACCTATTTAGATAGGCGGTCAAATAAATCCAGCTTCCAAGGGTCTGAGGTAGAATTGATTGTTTCTTCTGTTGAGATACAACAGTAGTAAACATAGGAACAAAATTATGTTTCTCCTGCACAGGGGATGTACACAATAACAGATACAATTTAAAAAATCTAGTACAAGCACAGTTAAGTGTAAACAGGATGGATGTATAAATCCAGTAAGTGAGCATGGTTGTGAAACGTTCATTTCCTGGGTGCATTTACAGACCAAGATGCTGCTGAGCGTACGCCAAACGTCCAGGCTTTAAAAGCGATGCTTTCTATCAGACAGCAGCATGCTCAGTGATGTATGGGCCTTTTTAATTCGCTCAAAGAAACAACACAGAAACACATCCTTCCTCTTCTAACACACTGACCTGTGTTACATCTGCCATCACTAGGTCTCCTTCTCTCTCTCTGTCTCTGTCTCTGTCATTGAGAGAACAAACCCAGCATGGTGTCTCTGCCCTCTCTGTCCTTCAAGCAGCTAATTGAAAACGGGTTTATACAGTGGTGTGTGTGTGCGGCTCAGTGTGTGTGTATTACTTTCCACAATGGCTGGATTAGCTTCCTAATTGACTGTGTTTCTGTTTAATGTGTCACACACACACACACACACACACACACACACACACACACACACACACACACACACACACACAGGTTAACAATATGTTTGTGTCATACTTTATGCTAAATAAAATAAAGCCCTACCAAACGCTGTCAGACTGAGCAGGACATCTTTTAGGATTAATTAGGGCAGCAGTGGTGGCCTTAAGGTTAGAGTAGCTTGTGACCAAAAGGTCAGCAGCTCCTCCCCCATCATAAGCAGAATACATTTGGGTGGGGAAAGTGTATTATCAGCTCTTGCCACACTATTTTTCAGTGATATGATGCCTCTGATCTGGACTGTTAAAGGTATACTCCACCCATGTTACACACAGAAGTGTGACTTAGGTGATGCTCAGGTGTTCCATGGCCAGCAGGGAAAGACATGCTAATGTAGCCAAACTCACATGAATCACAGCATCCCCTTGACCTTTGAGAAATGAGATGTAGATTTATGCAGCCTAATAATATTTAGCATTAAGAGCGTGTTGCATGCATGCTTAGCTAGCAGCCATTGGGAAAGTAATGTGTGTTTTTTAGTATACTTTGAATCATGAGTGTCACAAAGCAAAACAAAGTCATCTGTAAATGCTAAGAAAATGCAGCTTAAACCGTGCTTCAAGCTGTTTCAGATTTGACCACACAACATGTTGTAAACCTGTTTATATGAAACATCAAATATTCAATCCCACCCTCCTCTGCCTCACCTTTGCCCTTTCTCTCTCTCGTTTCCTTGGTGTGTTGTCTTTCCAGGATGTGTCCTCTGTCCTTACTTGATTTCTTTTCCTTCCCTCTCTGTCTCACATACTCTCTCTTTGTTTCTGTAATTCTATCTCTAATATACAATAGATAAACATCCCGTTCCTTCGCTAACTATCTTCTTTTTTGTCTGCTTCTCCCAATAATTTTCTACCCCACTTTCATCCTGAAAGGGCAGCCTCTCTCTCTCTCTCTCTCCCCTCTCTTCTTCTACTCTGCTGCAGTAAGCATTTAGATTGTTTCACAGATTGTGTCTATCCCCCTGATAAAACCAGACAAGACCACACACATGCATGGACACACAAGCACACCATTTATCTCTTCACCGTCCTCACACACACACACACACACACACACACATCTGAAATTTCAGGCTCAGATCCTCCGTCTGCTGCCGGCCTGAGAAAGAATTGAAGAATAAAATAAATGTAAGAGAGACAGATGAGGGAGGTGAGTGCTGGGGAAATGGTGCTTGAGTTGTAATGAAGATGAATGATCCGGCGTTTACCTGTTTCTAAGAGCAGAGACGGGCGAGTGAGGAGAGGTGCTGTGGTGTGGAGGGAGAGGAGGACAGAATCGGTGTGTGGGTGTTTTTTTATTCCATCACTCTGAGGAAATCTGATCTCACATTCATCAGAGCTCCACACTGACAGGTACAAGCTCAGGAGCAGGTGTTCTTTAAAAACACGGTCAAATGCGATGTTGTTTTTATTGATTTGCTGAATTATTCTCAACAGATTTATCCTGATACATAATCCTGGTATTGTGTCCGTGTTTTTCTCTGCTACTGTGATGACCTCTTATCTTCATAAAGGCAGACAGCACAGGTGCAATTTGTCAGACTTCTTTCTCAAATCCGTTGAGAGTGACACGTTTATTACAAAATACACATAATATGAAAAACACTATGCATTGGCTTTATTTTCCGTATTTTAAACTATAATGTTGTAGTCATACACAATCATCCGCTGAGCATCTGCTGTCATCCGTCTACTCTCATCATGCGTCATGCACACACAACTTCTACATGAGCGCCCTCACCACCTGTGGCCACTTAAAATGCACAGAAATCTACAAACTATGTAAATAAAAATAAACAAAAATGTGGCTCCTACAGGATCAGTTTAGTTTCATTAGTATCTGACAATAACAACCACTGACGACAGACTTTTCAGGCCTTCCTGTGTAGCCAGCGGTTAGCTATAACGGAGACTTCCTTTACCGTGCTCTGCGTTGTTTACTGTCCGACTAACTCGAGAAGAGTCTACTGAGACTGCCTGCTTGAGCAGTGCGTGTCGGTCGTGGAACCGTTAACTTGTTAGAGCGTTCATACTGCCCGCTGCTCACACCCTGCTCATGTGCTGCTGCAGCACCGAAAATCCCCTATTTGCACCTCTGGTCGTGCGTGGTTTTTAACCTAAATAGACTGTGAATATGATATGTGGAGAGTCATTGAAAATGAAAATAAAAAACATTTCTGCTTTTCAAATTAAAAGCCCAATCCAGCATTTCAAGAGACTCCTCTTGTTTGTACACATAGCTTTATTTTAATGTGCTTCCAGGGCAGATGTTTGGTCGATCAAGTCACTTGCAAGGCTCCCTGTTGGGTTCTTGTTTGATTTTATGTAAGAAAAAACGTAATAAGTCATGAGTCTCACAAGGGCCATACGTACATCATGTTAATAACAGAAATAACATCAGGTTACAGGGATTATGTCTCTCTCTCTCAGTATGATATTTTTCCTGCATATAACAGAGCCTGCTGATACGTGATTGGTCAATACTACTCAATACACCTACATATTCTACATGCCTTCCATATTTAGTGTAATTGAATATAATTAAAGTTAAATGCAGAGATACCTGCTCCTCCTTTACGTTCTGTTTTAAACACAATTGATTAAAATGACTTCTTTACCCAGAATGCCATCCATGTAAATGCACTATCCAGGTGAGCATGCAGAGATCTAGTTTCAAATAGGAATTATCATGCTATCCATCTATTTTCTGTGTGCACTGGTTTAGTAGCACAACTAATTAGACACCTCTTTTACAGCTGCTTTATGAGAGGCATGAGCACACCGCTGTTACAGATACAGAGAGGCACAATAAACCTTTTTAAATCCCATCACAGTATGAAATGATTCAGGACGTGTTACTGCACTTTTTGGTGACACTGGGAGCTGCAGCAGAGTAAAACATAGCCTGTCCACCCCCTGTGGTTTGAACTGCTGACCGCCTCATAATATCCCACCTCCATCAGCTCATGTAATAACCCTCTGAGGGGCACATTTCTCACACACTGTGCTCGGTTTCCTCTCCACATTTATCAGGACAAATGAGCAACCTGCACAAAAGCACAGGTTTGCCATGTACCTTTATTCTGTTTGTTCACGACTCCTTTAATAATGTATGTGTAGCAGCGTAGGTGTGAGCATTTGGAATGCATGTAAACGCACAGGAGAAGGATATATAAACTATAGAGGCGTCTCATTTACAATAGGTGATTTATCAAGGCAGCAGGCTGCGTGCCTGGACCCCAGAAGCCCTCAGCAGTAAATATACACACATGGTGGAGCTGATTTACACACACACCTATAAACACACAGGTAGTACAGACATGCACACACACATACAAGGACACACTCAGACATTCTCACAACAGCATCACACGCTCTCAGACTGACTCTCACACGAGCTATACTTCCTTTACTGGAGCGTGAGGTGATGATTTAGCTGCTCTGCTGACTGGCTGCTGGCAGCACATAAAGAACTATAATCAATAATCCATATCTATTTCACGAATGAGTCGCCTGCACACGCATGCACATGGAAACATACATGTCCATACATATACATCCATACACACACATCTGTGCACACAGTGTTGCAACACATACTTTCCGACAAAGCAGTTGAATGTGTCATAAAAGTTCACAGACAGACCAGTGCACACCAAACAAAGACTAAGTCCATTTATATTATATATTATTATATAGCACAATTTAAAAAACAAAAGTGCTGCACAGTGAAGTTAAGCTAAACACATAAGGCAACACAACTTTAAATATCTCAGTTTGTTCATATAAACAAGAGAGAGAGGTTAAGATGTGTCTGACAAGAAACATTGAAATCTGAAAGAAATTGACATTTTTTATGGGATTGCACCGAGGATTGATATTTGGTCCCTTTCTAAGATACCAAGACACACAGACTGTAGATAGTGGGCCTCCAGTGGCCTACTGCAGCTGTTCCCAAACTTACGAGGGCTGCAGCCCAACTTTAAATCAAAAAGTATTCCAGGGCCTGATCAAATGTTAAATCATAAAACACTTGAGAAAAAAATATTCATCATGTAGCCTCTGTACATGGGGCGCCTGCTCTACCAACTGAGCTAAACCATCGCCCATGATTGCAACATTTAACTAGTTTCAGAGACCTTTCTTGTTTTTTACACTGCTCTTGATTTCTCCACCTGTCCTGTCCAAATCACTGATATCACAGCTCAGTAAAGGCAAAAAATGATTTTAAAGCGACTATAACGAACTTTTGGTTTGTGTTGATTTTGGCGCCCCCTTGTTGACATAGCGATTTAAATCCTCCCGCTGACTTTTAAACGTATCACTCGCTGTGAATCTTTTCAATGGAAATTGTAAAAAACACAACACTAGGTCAAAACCTAGTATGTGGCTGACCGCATCAGGTCAGTATGCGCTTTTGTGGGCAGTGTGTTACAAGGTGTGTCCTTATAAGGGCGAGGACAACATGTTTGAAAGCAGGTGAGGACAGTGGACGAGTATCCAGAGCCGTATAGACAGAGAGTCGCATCAGCGGAGGTCCAATATGCTCCATGATCTGCCATTGCAATGTCGCAACTCTCTCTACGGCTCTGACAGTACCGTCAGTCAGTCAGTCAGTCAGTCAGTCAGTCACATACAGACGCATGTTGTCTGTAGGGCTGACCCTGGTGGCACTTAATGCAGTTAATTGCTTCATCTGATACCAACCCTTTGGCTGTGGTAACTTTTGTAGATTCGGTATTTATTTCAGTCTGTTTTATTACCAGTTGAAACTCCTCTGTAGGTTTAAAAAGCTAGCCAGACAAATAGCTACCTGTACACCAAGATAAAATTGTTTCATTTACTGTATGATATAATGAAAATGTAATTCACACAAGGTAGAAAATGTCATTTCTTTACAGTGTTAAAAGTTCAGAGGCCTCTCGCTCCGTCCTCTCTGTCCTTTTCCCCTGCATACAATCTAATAAAGGCCATGAATGCCATGAAGGATGATCCAATATTAAGGCACAGATGTGAACTACCTGAGGTAGCAGGGGTAAGGGACAGAGGGAATGAAATTGAGAAAGTATTGAGTTAAAGGAGAGAAACTGAGGCAGGAGGGAACGTTTGTTTTTTTATTTCTGTCTATCAGGGACCCAGACGACAGTCTGCTGCTCGTTCACTGTGATCAGTAGAGAGCTTATCTTCTATCTGTCTGCTAAGGAAAACACACACACACACCTGAAATGGAATTATGCCATGCTGAAGATAAGAGTCATATATGGTAAATCAGTTATCATGCTCCTGCAATAACACACCACAAGAAACAGGAAACCAAATGTGTGTGGGAAACAAACTGTGGTCTCTCATCTGACCATCATGAAACCACATGAACAGAGATTGACTGTAGTGTGTGTGTGTGTGTGTGTGTGTGTGTGTGTGTGTGTGTGTGTTTCTTTCCTCTTCCTCTTCTTCTTATCAATCATTGTGAACGTGATGTTAACATTTCTATCCTCTCCCTCTCTCGTCAGATCTCCCAGATGGTCTCGGAGGCCTCCAGAGAAGGTCAGACTGAGGCTGCCCTGAACCGCTACAACACACACTCCCCCTCACACACGAACTCATCATCCCACACAAACTCTCCCTCTCACACTCCGGCTGTAACCACGGCGGCTCCAACCACCACCACCTCCGCCGCCGCCTCCTTCTTTGCCAGGTGAGACACATTTTATAATTCGGCAATAGCCTTACATGTGGAGTCTGTCTCCCTGTGGATGGATGTCAGGAAGATCACCTGACCTGTTTGGTCTCATCTCTCTGCACAGTGCCAGCACGCTGCTTTCTTAGTTCTAAAACTTGAATATTAATGTTGAAGGGCAGCATGGTTATTAGTAATATAGCCACAATTGGGATTTTGATGTTTTTCTACAAAAACTCTCTTGCCACCACTCAAACATCCACATGTTCAGTGTTTTTACTCTTTGTATTTCGGCTAAAATGTAATCTAACAACTATAGAACCTGTATAATACAATGTACCTGAATGGGACAAAACAAGACTCTTCAGTGGCAGAGGACCACGCTGTGGTATTCAAACAGTTCTGGCTACCAATTCATCATATATGGCAGCTTGGCCAGTGGCAAAACATGTCAAAATATAAAGCATTCGGTACACCTTTGGCATCATTTCTGGACACTGTTCTCTAGCTTATTGTTTTGATGTGCTGTTGAAATCAGGGGACATAGTATAAAAAGTTCAATAGTCTGGTAGGGGTTGGGGGTTCTGGCCATGGATGCATCAAACAATACAGGATGTTCATCCGGGGGACCTGGGATTTAGTCCTGTGTGAAAAGCTAATGTTGCCTTTTGGGGAAGTTGACTTCTTTTAGGTTACGTGGTGTACATTTTTTACCTAGCGCATGTTCAGTAGTTACATGACGACCTACTGACAGGACTACGCTAGTACTTATTGGCTGACGACCGGAGTCACACACATGGGTCTGTATGTGACTGACCGACTGACTGAGTGACGGTACTTTCACTGCCATAGAGAGGGAGAGTTGTTTACATCGCAATGGTGGATCATGGAGCATATTGGACCTCCACTGACGCAACTCTCTGTCTATAGGGTTCTGGATGCTTTGTTCAGGGAGTAGGCAGGGCTGCTCCTCATCCGCACCTACGTCCGCAGTGCGCACCTGCTTTCAAACGTCATTGGTCTCATGAGGACAGTCCTCGTGACACATTGCCCACAAAAGCACACATTAACCTCAGCTACACACTAGGTTCTGACCTAGTCTTGTCTAAACCCATACACTGATCTTATTCCAAAATATAACCAATTAGTTTTTATGCATGAACCTAACCACACTGCTACCGCTTTACAACATTCACTGCAGGTGAATTATCGTTGTATGTCTAAACTATAGACTGTATAAAAAGATGGAGGACATGACAGCTCCACTAAAGTAAGACTAAACCATCTCTAACGCCCCCTGCTGACTCAGGGACATGGGTCAAGGAGACGTAGCTAACATTAACCCTATAGTCTCACTACAGTCATTGAACTCTCCATAACAGTGAATATCTGCTTCAGACCAACACAAGAAGCTGCTCTGCTGTTGAATGCACCTTTTTTTTTGTTAAATGTCTGTTTTGGTTTGCGCTGATCTCTCTCTCTACTGTGGGCAGACTCTGGCTCCAAATGTGCAAGAAGGCGCCTTCCAGTGCTATTTTAGCTTCACTTTTGTACAATGAGAGGAGGTGGGGACGCTTTGTCTGTCTTTATATACAGTCAGCCAGTCATATTGAAAGTTAAACCAGACACTGTTTATATCTGCAAACTTGAAACAATTTATTTTGAAAGTCTAACTGCACAGTGCATTTTTATTATAACTCACTTGACCACAGAGCCGTGCAGATTTAAAACAGATGGTAGAGGGGTACAAAGGTGGCCATATAAGGTCCAGAAGACAGAGCTTTGCAAAAACAAGAATCTTATTGGCTCATTTGTTCATCCTGGGTTTAAGTCCAGTCATCTCCACAATCCTTTATGCTGATGTCCTTTAAGACGCCTTACACAGCAGAAAGAATAATAGAATAGACATTCAAACAATTACATTGTAGGATGTAACAAGATGAAAGTGCTTGGAAATAATGAATACTGTTGTTCAGTGTGCCTGTGCCTATATCTTTTGGGTATGTTTATTAATAAATCAATTGTCCAGTCACTTGTGGTCGATAAGCTGCGTAATCAAATCCAGAGAAATGCAGAGCGACACAACATAAATAAGACAAGGGGAGTATGGGTAAATAATTGATGAATAAACATGGCAGGCTGAAAATGAATGAGTAAATTATTCATGAGTAACACAAGGCGATGAGTGTGTCACAGTGTCTGAAGTATTGCTGACATGTCGGATCTAATGAGCTGCTTTAAATCACGCCCGAGATGATACCCATGCTCTTCACCATCACATCTTCTCTGCTGTTGTGCACACTATACTCTTTAGCGTTTGTGTGTGTTCTTAAAATCTGCAGCTAATGTAATGTGTGTTTGTGTGTGTGTGTGTGTGTGTGTGTGCGTGATAAATGAGTGACGGGCTTCAGGGTTAGCGGACACAGCGCTGTCTGTCTTTCGAAGCACCGGTGACCAGACACAACTCGTAAATTGTAAGGGAGCAAACATATGTGCACACACTCTCTCTTTAGCTTTCTCTCCATGACCCCTGAACTGTCAGGTAACAAGGCCATTTTACACAAACACACACACAAACACCTCCTTACACAAACACACACACACCGACACACATCTGGTTGACATTCCAAACATACAACCGGCTGTCTGTGGGCCGATTTATGAGCATTAACCTTCTCAAGGAAAGAACAGGTGCAGGTGTCACTGTGTGTGCGTGTGCGCGTGTGTGCAGCTGTCAGTCTTTCTCTTCTGCTGTAGGCTGAATAATTACAGGGGATTCTCAAGGATATGATTTGTAATGTCCTCTTAAAATTCAAGTGTTTGTTTTGTTCGCTGTTTACAGTTTGTCTGCAACTCATTTGCGTGTCTGTGTGTGTGCGTGCATGCATAGTTGGATTTGGGTTTGATTGACAAAAACGTGCACATTCTGTCGCCATTATTTTTGACTCTAGTAATTTGTGTACACGTGTAAGTGTGTGTGTGTTTGTGGTGAATGGATGGATGCAGCCATGCAGTTCTGGTAAATCCCATGGCTGTCTTGGTCTTTAGTCTCAGACGTGGACTGCATGCAGACATTCCCATTATACACACACGCAGACACACACAATCTGCTCAATGCCTGTACACAGCAAAATCCCTGCCTCCACATCTTCCTCTTCTCATCCCTTCTCTCCTCCTCAGGTCTTTCCTTCATTCTCCTCCCCTCTGTTTTCTTTTTTAATTGCTTTCTTGTTGTCTCTCCGCTTTCCTTCACTCCTTCGCTATCATTCTCTTATACCTTTCTCCACCTCTCCTCTCTTTTTCCAACAATTTCTTCCATCTCCACTCTGACCTTTTCCTCACCTCTGCTAATGTGCATGAGAGTAATATCTTGCATTAGTACCGATCTGTCTGTGAATGTGTGTCGCACTCGCGCAGTAGCGCTGCAGCTTCCCGGGGCTGCTGCAGTGGCCCTCTGGGGACTCTGGGCTGGAGGATAGAGACACGCTGTACATGCCTAGGAGTGAGTGTGTGTGTGTGTGTGTGTGTGTATGTGTGTGTGTGTGTGTGTGCGTTCACCCTCACTGGGGGAAGGGGGTTTCTATCAGTGCAGGAATTTTTTACTGCATGCTCGGAGGATTGGATCTTTGGGGATTTGGCTCTGCGTTTGCGTGTGTGTGTGTGTGTGTGCTGCCTGAGGTAGCAGAGTAAATGAATAGGTCCCATGTGAATTGGTGAATTGGGAAGGCATTGTTATTTTGGAAGGTGGATGGCATTGAGGTGTATGTCTTTTTCTGCCTCTGTTTACCTCTCTTTTCTTTCCTCTTCATATACATTTGATCATATTTTAATTAAGGCACTTAGGCACTATAGCAATTAGCCACCACTCATAATGGGTGATTGATGATTTAAATAGGTAACAGTTGGTAAACAAATTATCACATCAACTGCGTGATCACATTAGAAACCCATTTGCTGGGGTTGTTTTTTGCCCATCTCTCATTTAGGCGTAATTCAAAATTGAAAGTCTTTTATGTTGACGGGGAAAGCTGCAGAGTTTTATTGCTTGTTTTTAGAGTTTTAGTGGGAATTTAATCATTTCTATTTCATATTTTTAACTGAGAAAATTAAAAAAATCCTGAATTTATGAGCACACACCAACATGTAATATGCATGTTAGAATACACTTTATTTTGAAAGTCTAATCGGACAATGTGTATATCAGCAAACTAAAAACGCTTTATTTTGAAAGTCTAACTGGACAATTTGTATATCAGCAAACTAAAAATGTTTTATTTTGAAAGTCTAATAGGACAATGTGTGTATCTGCAAACTTAAAACGCTTTATTTTTAAATTCTAACTGGACACTGCTTATTTCTGCATACTTAAAACGCTTTATTTTGAAAGTCTAACCGGACAATGTGTATATCCGCAATCTAAAAACGCTTTATTTTGACAGGGTTCGAGGCATACACTGTTATTGAAACACTATTTCCACACGGTTCAGACGGATTAATGAGCAGCTCAGTTATCTACAGCACACACTAACATGTAATATGCATGTTAGAATACACATGAGCCAGAGGTATTGTGTGTCCAATTCACCTCCATGTTGAACACAGCAACGTATTAATATTTTATTGTTCAGGCTGGTGTGCTGCAGTAAAGCATGTAAGATGGCGTCTTAATAGGAAGCAGGAAGTGTGTAAATTGGAGGGTATATGTACATGTAGTTAGATAGATAGTGTCAGTAAAGCAGTCTTATGTCCATTCAAGTCTTACTGACCCCCAAACACACACACACACACACGCACACACACCATCACTCTCTGTCTCTGCTTATATCTCCCTCCACTGACGGCCTGTTAAATAGAATGTAATTAGCTACTGAGGCAGCAACACAGCCCAGAGACACCAGTCATAAATCAGCTGTGTGTGTGCATGTGTGAGTGTGTGTGTGTGTGAGTGTGAAGTGAGTGTTTGTAGTCGTGTGGAAGAAGGAAGGAAACAAAGCAACAGCATGTTAGTATCAGGACTATTTCTGACCCGTGCTGCTTTTTAACAAGAGCAAAACACATGAAGGGACAGAGGAGGTGGAGAGCGAGAGAGGCGCGGACGGATGAAGGATCAATACGTGTGAGGAAGGCTGGATGGATGGTGCAATGGATGGGTGGATATATGGAGGGCAGAGAAGAAGGCAAAGGATGAAAGGATCAAAATAATGAGGGAGAGGGGAATACAATAGAGGAGGAAAAACGAGGGAACGGAAGCATGAGGATGAAGATGAGTGGAGGCAGTAGAGGAGGGGTGGGGGGTGACAGAGGAAGAGCTGATGGACGCAGAGATGGAGAAGATGGATTGAAAACAAGGGTCCTTCACTTTAGGGTTTGATTGGAATAGATCCACTCAGCCAAATCCCAGGCCACTTGTCATTAAACGCCACCACTTAGGTCCTGTGGTTGTGTGCATGCTTGACTTGTGCCTTAGATTAAACCAGTCAGGGTGGGAAAACACAATAAGAGGCTAACATTACATATACACACGCATAGATGCACAGCATGCAACTGATGCAGCTGATGAATATGAAGGATTATAAAAAATCTCTCTGGTATTCAGAGGTGAATGTCGCCTTTGGGTCTTTTGGGTTAGCCCTATTGAATAGTTAGATTGCTGAGTAGTTGGAAAGGGATTTAAATCAGTGGAGAGTTTTGAGTAGATTTTACAGTGTTACTTAAATTTGGTGTAGACAGTAGCTCAGTCTGTACAGATTTGGCTTGGCCGGTTCAAGTCCCGGCATGGACCGAGCATGATAATTGGGGCTGGTAGCTGGAGAGGTGCCTTGTCATTTCCTGGGCACTGTCGAGGTGTCCTTGAGCAAATAACCAAATCCCCCAACTGCTCGGGGCGCATGTCCATGTGCAGCGCCCTGATTCTGACATCTCTCCATTAATGCATGTCCTGAGCCCTGTTTGTGCATGTGTGTATTTTGGACCTGTGTGTGGTCCTGATGTCTGGTTCACATCTGTTGTCCAGTTAGACTTCAAGATCATTTCATCAATGCTGTCGATGCCTTATTCCATTTAATGTGAACTTAACTTTTTAATGTTTACAATAAGAATTGACCCCAAAGAAGTTACATCATGTACTGTTTATTTAACATGACAAACACACAGCAGTCAACACAATATTAACAATTTTTTGAATTAGACAGTTTATGAACTTTTTGTCCAGTTTCAGATTTTTTGTCTGTACATCTGGCTCATGGAGTTGATTAAACAAACTAGGTATCAACTTGCGCGAGATTTGAGAACAAAACCACACGAGACTAAGAGTTATGGGGAAAGGCTTACTGTACAACAACATGCCGAAAATACACTCAGGGTCAAAGCACACACTAACAGAGAGTAACATAAACATCAGTGCAAAACTAACATACATATTCATGGACGCACACACGATAAAATGAGTCCTTTGGCGATCACTGATGTCTCTATAGGTGCAGTAAACAAGTCCGGGCATGTCTCCCTCATTGCCATGTGTCGGGGGGGATGCGCTGAGTTGTGCTGTGTTCAGGAGCGCTCGGAGACATGAGTGATCAGACAAGTTTCTACACATATTTTTAAAATCGATCCCAGGATTTATGAATCGATACTGGGTCATTCAAATGAGAACCGATTTAGAATTGGAAAAATCAATTTTTTAAACCCAGCCCTACTTTTATGTGCTGGGTTGGGGACGTTATGGTAAGCCATTTTTGTAGTACTCTGAGTTGGAGCTCCCTGCAAGAGTTCCTGACATGTAGTACTACACTTGAATTGCGAGATAAGTAGCTACAACATGTGCATGGATGTCATGTGTTGCCTCATCATTAGTGTGTAGTGTGCATTTTTTCATTAAAAAGCCAAAAAATATTTGAATAAGATCAAAACAATCCATGAAAAAGCAAATACATGTTGTGCCCAGGGACCGAGCGGGACTGTCCAGCAGCAGAGTCGCTGTGCGTGAATCCATCATTGTCATGTCACATCAGCACTGAAGCCGCCACTGCCGCCTGTTGTTCCCACTGTTACACTGGAAAGGGAGATTTTAATTCGAAAGTGTCTTTTATAACAGGATCTTCTCGTGCTTTCTATTGGTGAAAATGTATGCACAGTTAAACGTGCACCCGAAACAGTCTTTTAATACTCCACTGTATGAGTACAGTATCTGCGTGCATTGGGAGGCTCTGAGCATTGTGAATGTACGCTTAGCTTGCACACAGTGAAAAACCAATTAGTGTTCTTCTTATGGAGCTTTGTTTCATACACTATATGCTCTCACACACACATTTACTGCCACAGCCACAGCACACACCTACACACACAGATCCACACACAAATCTCCAGGGAGAGCTAGTCAAACGGTGAAACGCTTCGTCGTTCTTCGGGTCACTGGATCCAAATCTCTCGCTCCGTCCCTCCCTCTCTTCTCCGTCTCCCTCCCCCCTCCTCGCCGCCGCCTCTCCCCCCCGCTCTCATTTCTGTAACCTGCTGCAGTTAATTGAAAGCCAATGGTGTGAGAATATGGCTCTTTGACAGAGAGTGCGTCAGGGCACAAGGTCTCCTCTCTCTCTCTCTCTCTCTCTCTCTCTTTATAATCACAGAAATATATGTGAGGAGAGATTAAAGCAGAGCGGAGCAGAAATGTCTGCCAGCAGTTTCAGAGCTCTTTTATTTTATCATATCGTTAACACCGCTGCTGTGTGTAACTCAGACTGTCAGGAAATCTGTTTGATATGTGGCTTCATAAATCCCAGACAAGGAATTACACGGACAAATGTGAATACTTTTACTCATAACAATAAATCACTTTAGGTGAGTTACTGTCTGCAGATTTACTGTCTCTGGGTTTCCCCCAAGACCCCTCATACTGGACCTCTCTTCATCTGTATGCTCCGCCATGGTGGGTGTGCATCTATACAATTGGGGCGCTGTGGCTCAGTGGTAGAGTCAGTTGTCTCTCAATCGGAAGGTTGGGGGTTCAATCCCTGACTGCTACAGTCCACATGTCGAAGTGTCCCTGCATGAATGTGCATAGATACCGCTTGGGAATTGACATTGCCATCTGAAAGGGTGAATGTGACATAAAGTGGAAAAGCGATTCGAGTGGTCGGAAGACAAAAAAAGCGCTATATAAGTACAGTCCATTTACCATTACCTGGGTAGGCTGCATGTGAGAACACAATTGCCGAATCTGATGAGCCATCATTAAACAGTCTTTAACCTGCGTGCCCCTAGAGTGTGTTTAACGTCCAAGGGAGTCAATGTTTGAATGCAGCAGGTATTTGTCTGGAACATACAGCGAGCAAAGTGTCACTGCCTTATACTCTTTAGCGCTCAGCTCAGTTGCCTGTATCATGCTTCCAACTCTTGTGTTCGTTGGTTTTCCAATTGTATTTGGAATCACATATAATAACAGATGGTTACACAGTCATCGTTGGTTAGATAACTTCCAGAGCGATCCATCTTTTCATTTTTTACAGTTTTAATTTATTAAGAACAAAAAATACATAAAAAAATATAATAATTAACAACATGGTGTTTTTCCATTCATAAATGAAGGTAAACAATATCAACATTTGTATGTAGAATTCCTCAAATCTGGTTTTCTGAAGCCTCAATGACAGACCAGTCCTCTATCGGTAAGGTGGGGTGAGTTGGGTTATTGTCTTTCGCTCAGTATTCCAATTAAGTATTTAGATGTATTATTTGTAAATTTCCAACGCTTAATTTCAAATGATGCAGATGTTTCAAATAGAATATGAAGTCTTAATCATTAAAGTGTCCAACTGTGAGATGAAAGTAGTAAAAGCATGATGTTTCACTCTGAATTGTTGTGCAGTAAAATTATAAAATAACATCCAATGGGAATACTCAAGTACCACCTCTCCATTTGGAAATAACTTCTTCACCATAAATTCTTTTGATGTGGACTAAAGCTGAATTTCGCTCAGTTATAGGTATGTGGTTATTCTGCTGGAGAAGACAGACTGAGTTTATAAAGAAAAAGAGAGACACTGAAATGATGGAGAGGTGTTGTTCTGAGAGAGGCAGACTGGAGGAAGCTACAGTGTCGATGTAAGAAGAGATGGAGCGAGGAGAACAGGAGGAGAGAGGAGAGAGATTTAGAAGTTAAAAAGAGAGAAGCACTGAGGAGACGCTGAGTGCAGACGAGATGGAGTTTAAATAAATATAAAATTCAGTGGCTCCTTTTGAGCTCAATGCTGCGGGGAATTGAGCAGCAAGAAAGCAAATGAACCACTCCCCATCCAGATGTTGCTACATATGTAAACAGCAGTGTGTGTGTGCATGCGTGTGTGTTGAAGGGTGTGTAATCAAGTTAAGAATCTGCAATTAGCATATTTGCCATGGTTGTACTGTGGTAAACTACGAGGTTGTGATTATAGACCCATGTGTGCATGCACATGTGCCACCATCCTTCCTGCCCTCCCTCATCTTCTTTATGTATCCATTAAGTTTTTATGATGATTTTTACACTAAAAAACAGACTCCTCACCTTCTCTTCCTCCTTTTCTCTCTCTCTCTGTTCTTCTCTCAGAGCTGCACAAAAGTTGAACTTAGCGTCCAAGAAGAAGAAGCAGAAGACCGCCACAGTCTCAGCTCCAGTGACATCATCATCCCCGTCATGTGACCCCCCTCTGTTCCCCACCAACTTTAGCGCCGCACTGTTGATGGCCCCTCCCCCGGCTCCGCCCTGCCTGCTCCGTGCCGCCAACAAAATCAAAGATACCCCCGGACTTGGAAAGGTAACGCAAAAAAAATCACTTTAAACACTGTCTATGGTAGTTTGGCATTTATAATGTAGTTTATGTAATATCACTTTCTAAACTAGGACTTGAGGACAGTTAGCGGTGAGTGTTTGGGATTAGCTGTTGCATTGATGTTGGACGCCTGGATGTGATGGCTGACATTTTGCTTTGATGTTTGTCCATGAAGTGACAGAAAGTGTAGTTTTTCCCTCAGGCCTGAAGTTGGTCCGACAGATTACTTTTGATTCACAGTTGGGTCTTCAGCTGTTCTGCAAATATCTCATCTCAGTTAAGACTGTCTTAGACACATTTGGTATGTTAAATTGTTTATTATTATAGATGTAAACTTGATTTTCATATTTACCTCATGACATAACTTTGTCACAGCACCTGAATCCTGAAGAGCTTTATAACAGATTAAAGACAAATCCAGTCTTTTGGTAATACGTCTGTTCAGTTATTGTTTGTTAATGTATTACTTTCTTTAGTGCGACTTTATTTTCAATTGTATTAACATTTCAGTATTAAAACGATGAGACCTATTTTATATATTTTATTGAGTTGCCTATTTAGATGATCCCAAATGTTTTGCTCAATATTCAAACCAACATCAGAATCAGAATATCTTTATTTTCATTGTAACAGGTACAACGAAATTAAGTGCAACCCTCTGTAGTGCAAAAGAGCTTATAAATAATAAAAAAGAAGAAACACATGGAAAAAACAAACAGTATAAAACAACCCACTCACTCATCCACAAAACAATTTTTCACACGGTCCTTAAAGCGCATATCTAGTGTAAGACAGTGTAACAACATGAAAACACCTGCTGATACTTCAGAGAGTAAAAGGACTTAGGCACTGTCTACATTAGATAACGTTACCTGCTGTTATTTCATTACAATAAAATGACATCACAAAAATGACTCAACCTTAATTAAACTTCAGCACACTACTTTGTTAGTGAACATGATCTCTGCCGGAGTTACGTTAGCTAGACTTTCATGGACATGGTGTTTGTTCAATAAAAAACAACAACTCCCACAATCCCTCACTACTTTTCTACGACATCAAACTGTTTTTTACTGGAAACAGACTGAAATTAATTCTGATGACTCTATATGACAGCGACAACATTGATTGTTTCTATATAGTTATTTTCAATACCTGAAACCGCTGGTGGTGATTAACTGCACGCTGCCTTTGTTTACATTTTCCAGGGGAAAAAATTAAAGTGAGTGATACATATGACTTAAAGAAAGAAGGATGAGATTTTTTTTGTTAAAAACCACCACTTAAGCATGTACAGGACAAAATCAGCTAAGAAATACGAGCTCCGGCTATGTCCACAGGGGGCGCCAGAATCAACACAAACCGAAAGTTCCTCACAGCAGCTTTAAAGTGATTTAGTTTTCTGCTCTTGAATCTTCCAAAACAACGAGCTGTTGTGTTTTAACATGACCTTGGCCGGTTTATCCCAATGCATGTTCTGGTATGTGTGTGTGTTTCACCCCATACTGGTATGCAGCCTAATGGTTACCACGGTAACACATCTCAGGCTGACAAAAGTCATCTGTCACCGTTGCCAACGCTTGGTGAAACGTTGGTGTGTGTGTGTGTGTTGTGGATGAAGGGGAGGGGTTCATGCTTCTCAAGTGTGTGCAATATTGATCGTCCATGTAATGAGTTTTTAGTGCCCCCTCCTCCACAGTTTGAGTGAGGGGCTCACTGCCTCACTCTCTCTCGCTCTGTGCTTGCGTGTGTGTGTGTGTGTGTGTCACTGATAGAAAAAGAATGACTATGGAGGACAAAATCAAACAGACATCAAACAGCAGTGTGTGTTTCACAGAGCAGGAGGGGGACCCCACACAAGTCTTGATGTGTTTTGTGTACCTGTGCACACTGTGTGCATTTATTGTGTCTGAAAGCTCTTGTCAATCAAGAAAGTCTGTGTGTACTTGCACATGAGACAATATTAGTTTTTTGTCACTTTGTGTAGTCACCTTTGTAAGACAGTCGACAGTGAAGATGTAGACAGAAAAGGGGAGAGAGGGACGTGACATCCATTAAAGGCTGCTATCAATCAGGGAAGATGTGACACAAACTGTAACCATTCATCTCCCAGGGGGCTCCCTCACATGTATGTGATGAGTGACATTTATATGATGAGAGGACAAACATGCTTTTTTGTCTCTGTGTTTATTTTTTTAATTAACAAAAAGAAACACAATTTTAACAGTAGAATAAATGTAGCCTGCAGTGTGATTAAAACCTTATTCTACTTCTAGAAATCTCTCCATCACATTAAGTTGTGTTGTTACATATTTCATTTTCCCTTTTGTCTAACTGATTATATTTCGAGTTGTGTTTTTGCGCTGCGCTCCTCCTTGGAGCCTCAGTCTTCATTTCTCTCCATATGGAGGTGACAGATGTCCCCTCAGTGTTCAGGGAGACAGATTAACACTCACATACTTCCACGCACATTCACAGACACACACACAGCAGCCATTATACACCCCTACACAAAAAAACACATATACAGTATACACTTTGAGCCACATACACAAAATCCCTCTTCACACAGTCTGTCTCTCCTCCTGTCTCGTTTCATTGTGGCTTCTGTTTCAGTCCACGTTGATCTTCTGTGATCTTGTGAAAGAAGTGATTACCTCTCCTGGCCCGACCTGCTGTGTACAAAAACCTGCTGCTGCTACTGTTTAATTACAACTAACACACAACCTCCTCTTCACCGTCATGTGGATATAATTAAAATGAATGGTTACTACATTTTTACTTACACTGTATTTTGTCCCTAATTTAGAAAGGGTAACTATATATGTTGATAAAGATTGCCGTAGGGATATTATTTACAACAGGGAAGTGATGTGTTACAGTTGTTGTCAGTGTTCAGTTGTCCTACGTTGGAGACAGACATTAAAGGTGTATCAAGTGACACACTTGAAGTTGTCCCTGTGCTCTGGCTTTACCCAAGATATGTATTTAAATATTTTAAAGAGGGGGTGTTATGCTGTTTCACATTTTAAGACATATATATAATGTTACAGTGTTGGATGTCCAGACTAAACGTGGGTGAAGTTTCAAATCTGTAGGTAAAATTTTGTTGGAGTAATCCCCAGGCTTCTCAGCTCAGTGCTGTGAATGCCAGGTTTCACACTTTTTTTTCTACACGCTGCACTTTGTGACCTCAGCAGGCTTCGGAGAGCTGGCCAATCAGAAGAAAGCAGGCTTGTAGGGGCGGGGTTTCTTAAAGGGACAGAGCTGACTGAGTCGTTTCAGGCAGAGGCTGTATGAGGGCCTGCACAGAGCACCAGTGGGAGAAGAGTTTTTTTTAACTGTAAATTATGCTAAACTACTCCACAGGTATCACAGATTGAAATATGAAGCTTAAAATGAGCATAATACCGCCCCTTTAGGGTTAAAGTTTATGCGAAGAGAATCCAGGGTTATTCTGGTGGGAGCATTATGTTATTGTAGTAGCCTAATTGTAGTTTTTGTATTGTATTTTACATTGTTAAAGTAATAAGATAAGTAGAATGATAGCTCTACCATTAAATAGATCGACAAAAATAAAATATGAAATATGAAGCTACAGTAAAGGGGATGCTAGCTTAGCTCAGAAACATTGCTAGCTAACATTGAAATAGCCAGAAATAGCCCATAGAACTACAACTCTTTTTTTCTTTAAACTTGAGTTTTGTAACATACAAACTGATAGCAAGTCAACATGTTGGATTTTGTAACCTATGGATTGAGCCAGGCTAGCTGTTTCCCCTAATTCCAGGCTTTATGCTTTGCTAGTGATGCTAACATAACCTTCTCTTGCCATTCATTTCTTGAACTTTGAATGTTTACATTTAAATACATTGTGTAAGTATTCTTTCTGTCATGTTTGCTGATATGCTGTGGTTTGTAAAGAAATGTGGGTGGGGGGAGCGAACATGGGACCAAGGCAGGAAAATGTTCCTGTATTTGGAACATAACAAGCTTTCCTGTGAAATCAATTGAGGCTTGCTAAGACCTAATCAAACACACACACACGCACACACACACACACACACACACACACACACACCCTACACACATACACACACACACACACACACACACATACAAACATGTGGGGAGAAAATGGCTTTGGTGACATTTCTCCAGTAAAAATGTCACCTGCAGTGGGGGTCGGCCCCATGCTGAAATGGCATTTGCACACATTCTCTTACACACACACACACACACACACACACACACACACATGCTCACAAATTCATGGGATTAGGGTATACAATGAAAGATGTCAGGGAAGCAGCAAAGCCCCTGGTGAAAGCGTGTACGACACATTACATCCTGCAGGATACATGGGCCTGTCTGCAGTGTGATGGGGGGTGAGTGTTCTCCACGATGTTAATATGGCAGAAAACAGATTGAGACATCACAACTAAAGCCAGGGGAAATCAACCTGCACAGGTCAGATGCACGTGTGTGTGTATGTGTGTGAGAGAGAGAGAGACTGTTGAGCCTCTTTCCTTCCAGGGATGTCAAATTAAACAGAATCCCTCCATGGATCTCTCTGACTGGCATCTGTATCTCAAACTCCCTTCAGTTATTTCTACACACGGTGCTTCTCTACATGTTGTTGGCGGGCGCCGTCTCACTTTAATCAGATCAGCCAGCTGGGAGCGATCCATTCAGACCTCTGACTGCAGAGGGGGAAGTGTGGCAGCCAATGAAATGAAGCCGTGTATGTGTTATCACTTAGAAAACCAACTGCAGGGTTACACAGAAATACAGCAGAGATGGCAAACCACACATGTATAAAGCTGTCACATAGATCTTTATCTGTAATTAAGAAAGAAATCTGATCCTGTCAGTAAGTGTATCTTAAATATCTCAGCAACTATTGGATTACAGTTTGACAGAGATCTGTCCCCCACTGGTTAAATTGCAACACCTTTTATGACTTCAAAGCCCCTGCTATGACTTTATACCTGCAATACTAATGATGACGCTCCCAGCAAGCTCTGCTCAATTTGTGTTAGTGCGTATTAGCAAATACAATTATTTCAGAGCTTAAACCTACTAAGGTCACCTTTCAACACCGTGGACCTCATGAACGCAGCATCTTTATTCATGCTTAATTTACAAAGGAGGGATTACGCGTCCTTAGAGCTAACCCCAAGCATACTGACAGGTTGTGTCAGAAAGCCTATAACTCATAGATTGAATAAAAAGATGGACAACATGACAGCTCCCTGAAAGTGAAGCCAAAACATTTCGAGCACCCCCTGCTGACTGGCTGTAGTATAGGTCCTAAAGTCCGCCTCCTCCATGTTAACAGATGGGACATGGGTCAAACTATGAAATCAAACATGGTTTCTGTCATTATAGTTAGTTCTTATCATGCTGATTTACGTCAAAATGTTTTCAAGTTTAGTTTTAATTAGTTATTTGATGCTGTTAAAAGAATGATTGACAGCTCTGTTGACAGTTCTGGATTAGCAGAGTAGAGGAGGAACGGTGAGAGGAGACGTAACTAAAACAATCACTACAGTCATTAAAGTTTCCATATCTGTGAACGTCTGCTTCAGACCAACACAAGAAGCTGTTCTGCTGTTAAACACGCCGACGTGCGCAATCTTTGCTGTTTTTTTCTCTTGCTAAGTTAAGTGTGTGTGTTTGAGTTAGCAGAAGTGGCTACGCCGATCTCTACTGCACAGCTGTGGCTCCAAATGGCGTCACCATCGCAAGAGTCCCCGTCATGGGGGGTATTTTGGTTTCAATTTCGTACAATGAAAGTACATGGAAACGTGTCATCCATCTTTATATACAGTCATTGCCTATGAGTCACAGAACAGCCTTGACAGTGACACATTGACATACAGACAAATCAGTGTTTTACTAGGCTTGGTAATGATGATCAATGTAAGAGCTGAAACTGATGGCTGAACGGCACAATGTGGGAGTGACTGTTGAAAATCAGGACTTTTGGATGTTTGTCTGGACTTGTGACACCCAGCTGGAAATTGATGCAATGTGGAACAAATTGAGATGACCCCAGGAACAAAAGGACATCTGATCACTGTAAACAAGCCTGACTAATATGGTGAATATGATGCCCTCTAAACCCGCCAAACATCAGCACACATACCATTGTAATTTTAAGCACGTTAGGGTACTTATGTCTCAATTTCAACTCTCTCTATAGACTCTTAGATTGTTCTAGGTTGACAACAAACACGTGTCACACTTGCCCCGGGGCTAACAGAGGCCTTAGAGGGGTTTTGGTAAAGATGTCTCGTGTAACATCTATGAAGAGATATGAGACGTATTAATACAAATGTTTTGAACACTAATATGGGGAGCTTCCTCTTCTCTACTCTTAAACCCATCTTCACCTCATCTCTCTTATCTAGTGATGGAGTAATAGTCTAATCTTCTGCCTTACCCTCCTTTATCCCCTCCCTCTCTGCTCCTCTCCATATCTGAATGACAATGAAGGACTGTGGGAGAGTTTTTTTCACCTCTTTCATCTCTGCAGCCGACATTTCACACACACACACACGCGGGCACGCTCACAGATTGCGTCTTGACCTTGGGGGGAAAATGATGCTATGACAGCTAATCAATTTTTAATAGCAGCTACGACGATCCCTCTCAGGCCACAAGCTGTGTGCGTCTCTGTGTCACGAGTGAGCGTGTGTGAGGGCATTTTCCATGGGCGTGTGTGTGTGTGTGTGTGTGTGTGTTGTTTCTTCATGCCTCTCTGGGTGTCTGTGTGTCTTGTATCTAAATGAGTGAGTGAGTCTGTTATGGGAATCCAGTGGCCGCTTTGTTCCACCTTGTAGCTGAAATATTAATGCTGTCAGTATTAGCAGGGCTGCGTAACACACACACACACACACACACACACGTAGCCAGCGTTTAGCGATAAGGACTTCCAGCCAAGACTTCCTTTTCCGTGCGCTGCATTGTTCACAGTTCAGTTAGCAACTTGAGAAGTGACCGTGTGTACAGATCAAAAGTGAAGCGACTTTCTCCCCTCTAGATATGTCTGCAACATAAACTGCGTCATTTCTTTTTCTGGCCTGTTCATCTGTTTGTGGTGAGTCTCAGTTTCACTGTAAATAGTAAGTTACACAGGGGCTTCACTCTGGCTAACTACTGCGGTATGAACCCAAAAACAAAACAGATTTTACTTGTGATTTACTTTAATTAACAGGTCTTACCTTTGCTGACATTTCAACATCATGATGCAGATTTGTAGAAAGTCAAAATGAAGCTTTGTCAGGTCTGTCCTCAAGAGGAGAAGACAACTTTTAAAATGCTCGTTTGTTAAACGGAGGTCGGATCGATCATTTCTGATGCATTCAATGAATTTGGGAAATCTAAACGCAGTCAAGGGAATTTATTTCAAGTAAAATTTTTGATCTAGAGCAGATTGTTAGCTGTTAGCATGCAGATGTCTGTTTATAGAGATTAATAAGAAACTAAATCGTCATCAGATTGCGCTGATGGGAGGCAGGATGTCTTTACGGCAGATTGCGTTCTGCCTGCTTTTGCTCCACACGGATTGTTTTTCCCGTCTACGCCGCAGCCTGCTGATACATGATTGGTCACTACTAGTCAGACTACAAACGTACAACAAACAGAAATCAGAACACTTCCCGCACTAAATTCGGGTCGCATGCCGAAAGAATCTGTAAATAAAGATTAAGTCAAATTTGTTAGACATTTGATTTTGTTCGTGTATAAAATTAACTTAATATATTACAGAAAATTACACTATTCTTACAGTATTCTTCTTTCTTATGAAGTTTCTGTTAGCTCATCCTTGTTGATTTACACACAAATTCAGACCTCACAGTTGCCCACCTCTGCAGCACATCCAGCTGAGAACAGCCGACATGGATCTCAGAATCTGTGAGCCGAGCCGAAACAAATAAATTAGTGAAAATTAGAATTGATCCAAAGCCTGTACTTGCTATTCCCGTATGGTATTTTTATCTCTCTGTATATGTGTATTTGCACCAATGTGTGTTTCATGCAGTCTGTGGGAACCAATTAGAGCTCAGTCTCAGTCTCTTATTGATTTTGCAGCCAATAGTAATGAAGCACCGCTGTGAGGGACTATTGAACAATCGTCTCTGGGCTGAGTGTTTGTTGCTGTTTAGCTGAATTCCTTTACTGAAATTGGCTCAAAGACTTCATTGTGTGGAGCGTGGTGTATAAAGTGTATGAACAGGAAGCTTTACATCCATATGGAGTTTTAGAGGCCGGGTCACTTTCACACAGATAAAACACCACTCTGGCCTAAACATCTGTCACAGGATGTCGCCTTTAGTACGGGACGGAACCCTTATGTTGCTCTGGGAATCATCAGCAGATCTTTATATTTGACACAGTGTCATGTAACTTATACAGCTAAAGCCTACACTTTTTTATAGTTAACATATTAATTATAGATGCTCAGACACATATTACTAGGGTGGTCGACGGGGGCAAAAGCCCTGTAATGGCCCAAAAGCTTTTCATTAGAAAAAACAAGCTGCAAATTCAGAAATGATGCAAATTCGAAATCACATACAAAACCAAGGCAACAACTGAAACATGTTGCAAGGACAAAAGTGCAGAAACAAGTGCATCTCTGCCTGCTGATTCCCTGAACATCCCCAAATCCTCACAGCCCTGACCGGGCAGTCAGCTCATAGTACCACTAACTAACGTAACTGGCTGCATAACAGTAGGTCACTTTAGCAAAGATATCCGTCCATGAGAAATTATTTCTCCCTAAAATATGATCCTGTATCTTCGAAATCTGAGACTTAAGTTGGGTAGGTTTTTTTTGTAAAAGTAATAAAGCTGTGTTTTTGCACAGTGAGGCCCTGACCTCAGAAATGTTCAGGCTCTCTCTCTCTCTCTCTCTCTCTCTCTCTCTCTCTCTCTTTCTCTCTCTGATTTTAGTGCAGAACAATTAACACAGAACAAAACAAAGACAAGTAAAAGACTTGAATAGAACAAGAAAAAAGGTAATAAGAATAAAAATATAAAAAACAATATATAAAACAAAATATGTAAAACAGGTGTGATTAAAAACCATACAGATATGCAGGATATTGGTGAGTGCAAAAAGCGTACAGTATAAAGTTAAAAATAATGCAGTGAACAGATAATATAAAAGTCAATGTAACGCATGGAGTCTGATTTAGAGTCTTGACATACGTGAGATGTTGGGTGACTGAGGGGCTGGATGAGAGACCATGTCAAGTAGGGGGGTGGGGTTGGGGCCTTGTTGACGAGGCTTACAGCAGAGGAGAAGAAACTGTTCCTGGGTCGGGAGGTTTTGGTCCTGATGCAGTGCAGCCTCTTGCCAGAGGGGAGGGTCTCAAAAAGACTGTGTCCGGGGTGAGAGGGGTCAGCCACAATCTTACCTGCACGCCTCAGGGTTCTGGAGGTGTACAGGTCGTACAGGTCTCTCCCTCTCACCCCTCGCAAGCTTTGGACATGTTATTGCTCCTATGCAATAGGAAGATAAATATTCAGATCGAGACTTGGAGGAAAAATCACAGAAACACTTATTTTTCCAGCATCTCGGCCTCTTCATTCATCATCCTTCCTCATTCTTTTTTTTTTCCTGGCCTTTCTTTCAGCAGCTCCCCATCTTGCATCAGTATTCACTGCAGCATGAAGAAGAGAAGAACAGAGGGGGGAATAGGGAGAGGCTGTGATTTGTCTTGTCATTTGTTCTGAGGCAGGGAGAGAGAGCGAGGAAGAGGACGGAGATGAGACAAAGAGAGAGAATCAGAGGAAACCGAGGGAAAAGAGTGGGTGGACAGTGCTATCGAGCAATACGATGCTTCTCACACAGAAGGAGATATGGGAAAGGTCTACAGGCATTAAGGACGTGGAGGAGGAAGAGAGGGATCAAGAGCGAGATGGACTGAGTGTTTCATCACTGTGAGAGAGTTGTGTTTGTATCTACAGAGTTATTAATGACTTATTTCTCATTATATTCCTTCATCAGTCTTTTCTGAGACATCACAAACTCTCTTTTTTTAATCCGAACAAAGTCTGTAACAGCTGTGTTTCCTTCCTGTAAACTGCACATTAAAGAGGCCCTTTGCCACATGTATTGATTGATGAGTTGGACTAGGCCACGGATCCTCTGAGTATATTGTGGGTGTGGGATTGACAACACAAACAGACACGACGGAGCTGAACTGGAGGCTGCAATAAAAAGAAGAGTCCACATTTTTAATATTTCTAACAGCTCGAATAAAACACAACTTATCTTAAAAACTGGGATAATTGTGGGTATGCTTCATTTTCCCTTGATGTTGTTTGGTGGCCATCACCACGGAGAGCCCATCAAAGACTCTCGCCATTGAGGCAACACCCTCAATACTTTCAGAAACTGACATGCAATCACATTATGGCCCCATTTACACCTCAAACACACACACACACACACTCTGGCAGCCCTCTTACCTTTCACTCTCAGACATGAGGATCAAATGGGCTCTCAAGGGGGGAAGACTTTATGAGTTACGCCTTGTAAAGCGTGCATCGCTGAAATCCTTCCCCCAGGCTCTCACTGATGTGATGGGCTCTTTTATTGGGGTCAGGAGAGGGCATAACACTGAGCGTGTGCGTGTGTTGTACTATGAAACACTTGACCTGACATTAAGCCACAATGCACAACGCGCCTCAGGTCACCATGGCAACAGACGTATTGTATTCAGGTGGAATCTCAGTTTAGATACACTTTGAAATTTACACACTCACGTACGATTACCTTCATCTGAGAAAGACAAACACACATTCACACACACTCACACGATTTATTGAAGTAACTCTCGTAAATGGCCCATGGTCATTCAATGATGCAACCGAAGGAAAGCCTGTTAATGTGCTGTAATGTGTGCGTGCGTGTGTGTGTGTGTGTGTGTGTGTACATTTAAATAGCTCTTAGAGTGCCTTTGTGCGTCTACCATGACAGTATATTAGATAGCAGCAGGCTGTTGTGCTTTTATTTTTATAAAACATTTATAATACTCTGTTTGTTCAGGCTAACATGACCTTGTTCTGATTGTTTTAGGCCATGAAATAATTAATAGCAGGTAATTTGTACCAAAAAGGAAACAAATATTAACCTATTTTATAGAAAATTGTTTAAAGCTCCTGTAAGGAGTTTTTCGCTGGTTATGAAACAGACTGAAATTAATTCTGATGACTCTATATGAGCTACAAAAGCAAACCAGACCATCAGCAACAAGACTGATTATTTCTATATAGTTATTTTTAATGCCTGAAACTGCTGGCGGTGGGTAGGTGTCAGACGAAGAGATTAACTGCACACTGCCTTTCTTTACATTTTCCAGGGCAAACATTTAAAGTGAGTGATACATTTTTTATTAAAAAACACCACTTAAGCACAGGACAAAATCAGCAAAGAGATAAGAGGTACGGCTTTGTCCATAGGGGGCGCCAAAATCAACACAAACCAAACTTTCCTCACAGGAGCTTTAACATACGTGTGTTACTGATATGATCTTGCACCACAGTAATGTAAAGGAAGATAATACATTTATAATCCAGTTAACTTGAGTAAAAAGGCCCAGACATGCCCATGCTGTGCAGTATTTGACAGACTCTATATGACCCAAATACATAAACATTTGTCATAGTTTTCTTTCTTTTTTAGTCTTCATGGTAAACTTTTTTATGTATGATCCCATCCCTGATCAAAGCTAAAGGGTCTGTGAGTAAATAAATACATAGTTTAAGTGGCTAACTGTCTCGCCTTTCTTCTGTGACGGCTCTATCTCTGAGTGCAGTGGGGTTTTGGGGGTGTTTTGGGATTACAGTGTGATCCGTAATCCCGTGGTGGTGTTTAACTGAAAGCGTAGATTCAGACTTCAGACGATGATTCAACTGTGCTAACAAGCACCAACACACAAAAGATCTCTCCTCCTCTCTCTCTTCCCTCTTAGGAGCTGCATAAACACAGACGTTTCATCTGCCCTGCACCTCCGAGCTGACGATAAAATAATACCCTGTGTAGAAAAACTGAGTTGACTATGATACAGTATAGTATACTGACATACTAAGCCTCTCCCACCATGCATTGCAGAGATGCAGGGTACAAACGGATGCTGCAGACTCCATCAGGATATGGTTATTGGATGTGGTCCATACATTTGTGTCCTTTCAATAACTGAGGGCCAAACTGAAGCTTTACTGTCTCCCGAAACGAGGCAGTCTAGTCTCACAGAGGCCAAAACTAAACATGCATTTATTCACTTCCTGTCAGCCCGTAACATCGTGGATGTAAGGATGAGAAATTGCATATCTTCTGCCTGTCAGCCTGTGTATTATATACTGTCAGCTGATTTGCTGTTTATAAGACACTCAGCTCTCTGCGTCTGTCATGCCTTAAACCGTCTTGTCCAACGCAATCCATGTATTATGTGCTGTCAGAATTTCAAGCTCTGGCCAATTTACCGTGAACTACTACTGATTCTGATTTTACAGTCATGTTAGAGATCAAACTCCATCAGAGCTCAGCTCGTTACATCTCGGTTTTTACATTTTGTCTCAAAAGCATTATGCTTTTTCTGGTATTTGTAAGTAAAGAAAAGGAAATGTTTGGCCCTTTTGATCCTTTGACAAAAGAGTCACACAGTGGGGTTTAAGCCTGTAGCCCACTGATGAAGGGCCTTGCCTTTGTAGTAGCTATTCTTTGGTATTTCATAATGGGTGGTCGTTTAAATTTAATAGGAAAGAGTTGGAAGAAGCAGTGCAGTGTTTTCTCTGGTCTCTGCTAAGTTGCAAGTAGATATTGACATTGGCTAAACAAAGAAAAGATTGATGTCTACAGGCCAATGAACTCTAAAACAAGTTCAAAGAAAAAGAAACACATTTGAAGTTTGGATGGAGACAAACAGTCAAAACCACCAGCAAGGACCCTGTTTGGAGTGTAAGGCCCCAAAACACAACTGCAATGACCACTTCTCACCATAGGTGGCGCCAAAGGAAACCAAAATTAGATTTTGAAACTGCTCCTTTAAAGCATTTTTATGCAAGTTTTCAGAGACCAAATAATTAGTGAGAATTACTCATTATACATTACTAATTGGGCTAGTCATAATAATCTTGCTTGAAAAATGACAGCAGCAGCAAAGTAATGCATTACATTCCTTTTTACTTCACTGTCTTTTGTCAGCTAAGCTCTGGTCCCTAACTCTAGCTCCAGATCGTCCACACCCACACATGTAATCTTTTGCATCCATCATGTGTAGAATTGGAAAACAAGTGGATTAACAAGCAGGTAGGCAGCCAGTAGCTAGCTTAGTCTCTGTGACTGTCTCCTCAGACGACCTGGCCTCAGAACCGAGGCCACACTTCCTCCAACTCCAAAAAAAGTCAGTCGACTCTGTAGCTAACGTTAGCAAACATGCTAAGAACACACAACATGTGAACAAGACCGCTCTGTTGACTTTATTCCTTTCCCCGAGCACCTCTGAATCCCTGTAATGTCACAGTGTAAATATAAAATATATTTGATGAGCAGGGCGGCTCAGATCAGACGCTGAGACAGTTGGTGAGGTTTAGACTGAATCCATGAGGAAGTCATCCACCTGACACTCTGAACCATTCGTCTGCTTTAACCAAACCGCTTTCCCAAATGTCAGAGGAGAAAATCTGTGGTAGATCTTCTTCATGTAGCATGTAGCAGGAAGAAAGATTTAGTGGCAAACATGGAGAACGAAGACAGATGTAATGGAAAAAAGAGTGCAGTGAGAGATAATAAGAAAGACTTACTCAGCCAGAGGAGGCGGAGGAGACAAATAATACACTGCTGGAAAGTACTTCAAACTTTAAATCATCTCAAACTAACAGGGAAAAGGTTGTTTATATGTTAAAATGTTCTGGAACCGGCTCAGATTGGATGACGCAGCGTTTTTTGCTGCCTCTGATATCAGAGAAAACAACAGCAGCTGTCAGGTGGTGAATTGCGGCTGCTAACAGTTTGTGACAGGAGTGGGAGGAAAGGTAGAGCGAGAGGAGGAGAGAAAGCTGGAACAGGATTCCTGCACCTCAGGCTTTTGATATGTGGCAGCGCGCTGAAGGTAGAGAGGAGGGGCGAGGAGAGAAAAAAGAAGGGATTTAGGATAGAGGGAGAAGGAGATAACAAGAGAGAGACAGATAGAGGAGGAGAGGGAGGCAGGGTGAATAAGATGCTGACAGAGAGAGAGAGAGAGCGTGCACATATTCATGTAAGTCTTAAAAGAGCTGAAAAGCTGAATGTTGGGACTCTTTGGGAGTCTTTTGTCGCGGGGAAGGAGCAGAAGAGTTCAGACGCCTTCCAGCAGAAATCCCTGAGAAAATCAAATCCTTTCATAGATTCAAGTTTGGAAGTTTTTCTCAGAAAATATTTCTGTGCTCAGAAAGTGTGAGTGGGTAGAGCAAGCAGAGATGCCAACATGGTGACAAAGGAAACCATTTATAAACAGAGAAGCGTAGAAAAATAAAAAGTGACCCGTCTGTATCTGTTTTGTGTTTTCATCAAGGATTAAGTTCCACGTGTATTTTTATATTTAGCTTTCCAGTATCTGAGTATCTGTGTTCTGTGTCCTGCCCTCAGGTGAAAGTGATGGTGCGTGTGTGCCCAGTGTCTCAGTCGGACGCAGCTGAGTCCAGTTCTTTCCTTAAAGTGGATCCCAGGAAAAAGCAAATCACCATCATGGACCCCTCAGCCAATCAGACACCAAGCACAGCCTCCCAGAAAAGGGCAGGAGCCAATCAGGTCCCTCCAAAGATATTCACCTTTGATGCTGCGTTCCCTCCGGATGCATCACAGGTAAGAGAAAAGATTGTCAGTTCAGAAAACAAAGGATGTCATTTTCTTTCATTACACCACACAGTTTTCTCAGACAAAGCAATGTTTTTTGGAATAATCAAAGATAATCAAATAAAAGCTTTAATTTGGCCACTTTAATTTCATAGTAAGTGTTTATGTGGATCAGCCTGAAAGTTGTACTAGAAAGTCACAGATAATTTTTGACACAGATTTTTGACAGCTAAAATGTCTCACTTGGGTAAAATAATCTACAAAATTGTCAACTGACTGGTGACAAACAGGTGACATGCTGATGACTATTTTTGGCACTGTGACTCTGTAGATCCAATATTAATAGTTTCACATACGCTTATTCACTCTCTAGCCACGAGTTAGATGAGATGAGACCGCGACCACTCTTGTGTCTGTAAGATAAACCAGCACCTGTTGAGCTTAACTTGGCATATTTGAAGCAAGGGCTAACAGCTAGCCTAGCCCTGAACAAAGTTGAAAAAAATCATCTACCAGCAACATGACGTCTCTGCACTCAGGAAGAACTAGTAGATAAGTAAAACCCTGTAAAACCACAAACTGTAGGTTTGTTTAGATTTCTGTTTGTGTACCTCATAAATAAACAAGATAGAGCATGTTTATTTGTGAGCTTTTCAGGTGCTAACAGGTGGGCTTTGGACAGAGACAAGCTAGCTAGCTTGGAGCTAGCAGCTCCCAGTCTTTATGCTAAACTAAGCTAGCTGTCTCCTGGCTCTAGCTTCATACTCAACTCAGACAGAAGAGTGGTACTGACTTTATCTTTTAACTCTTATAAGTAGCCTAGCATTATTCCTAGCATATTTATTTTACTATTTTAACCAAACAGCTGCCACAAATGTGTAATTTAATGCTAGCAAAAAGATTAACTATCTTGGGCTAATACACAAACGCACCCATATTAGAATTAGTGTAAATGCAGCAATAATTGCACTAATGAGGAGCACATTCATCATGTACTGTCATTGTGTTTCAATCTACTCCTAGCTGGTCTGTCACTCAAAACACCCTTTATGGCTTCCTGGATATAGTTATGTTACAGACATTCAAAAGACAGAAAACACAACACCATTGCTCAAATGGACCAAACGTATCAATACATCTCTGTATTTATGCTTTTGACTGCCTTTGACCCTCTCTCTGCGTCTCTCTTCATTTCTCTCTCTCTCTGTGTCTGCCTGTTGCTAGGCGGAGGTGTGCGCCGGAACTGTTGCTGAGGTGATTCAGTCGGTGGTGAATGGAGCAGATGGATGTGTCTTCTGCTTTGGACACTCCAAGCTGGGTAACACACACACATAAATTCGATACAAAATCATAGGAAGTGTGGCATATGAGTCATCTGTGGCGTGTGTGTGTGCGTGTGTGTGTGTGTGTGTGTGTGTGTGTGTGTGTGTGTGTGTGTGTGTGTGTGTGACAGTCAGTGTGTCAGTCTTTCACTCGGCTCTCATCTATCAGAGAGAAAGAGGAGGATTAGTGTCTGCTGGAGCTGAAAGCATCCTCAGTCTGCTCGGTCTGTGTTTCTGTCTTCCTTTCTCTCTCTCTCTCTCTCTAATCCTTCTGAGACCGCTTTTTAGAGAAGCTGTCTTAAAAAGGGTCAGGACCTCTTGCTGCAAACTGCGAGACCCACCACACACACACAAACACACACACACACACACACACACACACACTTACAGACATGTTTTCCTCAACCCTGTGTCGGCCCCTGTTGTGTTTATCCCTGTACATGTAAGCAGCATTATCCTTCTTGGCTTGTGATCTCTATACTCCCAGTTTCTTAGTCCCCTTGAACTGCTGGCAGAGGACAGGAGCAGAGATTTAGATGCTGCTGTTCAGCAGGGAGCCCTTCAGTGTTAATGGCTGAGCTATTTACTGGAAGAAACACTAATGAAGTTTGAGGTAGAAACATGCAAACCACTGGGTTTACTTGTAGCACTGCAGGGAATTTGACTCTTGTTAAGTCTGTAGTGAAAGCAAAATGTTATACATTAACACTTTTTCATTTGGCTACAAAATCTGATTTTTCTTGTTTTTATTTTTATAATTGCTGCTATTTTTGTAATTTGTGCTGGGAAAACCATCAGTTACTATAACCCTTTTTACATTACAATTCTACCTCAGCACCGTGACAAAGCTTCGCCGTTATACCGCCTTTGTCATTTTACATTGAACCAAGCAATGCCGGCGTAAAGCCGTCCCAGTGTGTGTTTTTACATAGGGTTCCGGCATTGCAGAAGCAAAATGTGCGCAAGGTGTAAACAAACAGCATGTGCTTCAAATACACACAGACGGCGCTGTTCTGCCCTGCTGGCTCGACTGTTGACACATACGCCATTTCCCCTCTGTTACGCCTCTGTTACTACCTCCAATCCCGGCTCAGAGGCGTAATAATCCCGCCTTCAACTGGCAGTGTTAAAGGGGCTTATACCCCATTGCATTGATTGCTGAAAAAGACAAAGAACTTATTAACTTAAAGTTAAGATAATACCTCCGTTTTATCTCTAAATAAAACGGTTTAGCTCCCAAAAGGTTAAATTGAATGATATAGTTTTTCTACTTTAAACGTTACTGAATTAATCGGATCAAATTCACAACACAAAGAGTCATTTTGGGGTGTTTTTGATGAGTGAGACGGGATACTGCCTCACAGCCCATCACTTGTCCTGACAGCTTGGTTCATTCTCTTAAAAAAAGGAATAAAACACACCTTTTATGTTGGTAAAAAGCCCTCATTATCCAGGAAAAACATTAGCGTACGCAACTGAGGCAAGCACAATAAGTCAAAACTTAACCAGGAGAAAGAAAGAAGGCCAAATACAAGACGCAAACAGGTGATAAGCTTTGTATCAGTTTCTTATATATTACATAGAAAAATGCTAAAAGGTGTGCAGATTCTGTCCACTTCTCACTTAATAAGGCTGGTTTATAACACATCATACAAACTCTCCTAACATGTCGTACACATCAGACAGCCTGTCCAGATCAGTGACATGTCTCTCATCCTATTAACATGTTTTCACTCGTCTTTCACACATGAAATGCAGCTGGTGTCATAATTCATGATGATGATCCGCACTCTGTAACACGGCCATGAGTGGAACCAGGACACCCCCAACACACCTCTGATTATCAGCGTTTGATTGGATGATAGGTGTACCTGAATGTTCTGGCCTTTATAACGCAGGTGCTTTTATACGACTGAGTAATCCATCAAAGACAGTTTGCTCTTTCAATCAGTTTTACTATCACGTTAATGCCGTGGAGCCGCTCTGGCCTCGCTGGTTTCACTTTAAGCCGCGGCTGGAGAAGCAGATGAGATCATTCTTTGTGATATGGCTCACCTAAGGCCATGGATCTTAATGAGGCGGCATTATAACTGTATTACCTTTTTCATAATTAAAACGGGGAGAGTAACACTTAGCGCATTTATCTTCGGCCCTGTGGCCCTTGGCTGTAGACGCTCAGACGCACACTCATGCACATACACACACACACACACTTTCACAAAGCATCCAGGTTTTATTGAACGGGAAGAATTAAATAAAGTCCAAATGAAACTGAAATAAATGGATGAACTTCAGGAAAATAATTGAATCCTTTGACTTTAAGTCATGTCTGATGGATTTGGTTATCGGTTATTGGATTATTGGCCTAAGATGGATCATCTTTTAATAATGATGAGCATGTGTGTGTGTGTGAGCTCATATGAGCATGTCTTTGAGCTGGTGATACACTGCTGCCTTGTTCTCCCTCCTTTTCTCACCCGGCTCACTTTCTCTCTGACAGAATTGGCAGCTCTGCTCGATGAGACCAATTACCGGGAATATACACACACGCACACACACACACTGCTCTAGATCCTATAGCTTACATCACTATGTTGCAGTGTCGTGTTAGTCAGTAGAGGAGCGAGCTATATGACCATCTCTTGACAGCCTGGTGAAGTCAGAGTAGAAGGAAGCCTTGTATAGACACACATATACCCACATAGATGTTTAATTTAAAGCCCCCCTCCAGTGAAAATCCAGTGTTTAACCTTGTGAACATCTCCATGTGGTGATTCTCATGTGCTACAAGACATATCAGGGACAACATAAGCAGTCATCTCCATGGCTGGGCCTGTCTGCTTTTAAACTGCAGTGTACCAAGGACAGGCTGAACAACAAGTTTTCAGATTGGCAGGTTTGAGACGTCACAAACCTAAGGAGCCAATCCCGTTAATGGACGGGGTGACACTATGCATATCATTATGTGCAACCTATGGCAACCACATCGGCGATGTGCGAGCCAGCTGTAACCGTCATTGTTACTACTACGAACGTTAACGTTACTACTACTAATTACTACATTTCATGCCAGCTAAGTTTCAACAAGTTGCCACTAAACGATGGCAGAGACGTGTTTTGTTTTCGTGACGGAGGGGCCAGTTGGATTTTTTCATAGTGGGCGGGGACTATGCAGATTCAGGAATTTTTAATGAGGGAGAAGGAGGAGATGCCTTGGGAGGATTTTTAGAAGGTAATAAAACATATTTTTCAGGAAAAAAAACATATCAGACACAATTTATATGTTTTAAAACATGACTGGAGCTGCTATTTAAGACAAGAGTCTTGCACATATAAAGTCCTGATATGAGGGAGTGAGACTGAATGGAGCCATCATAACTGCGAGAGTGTATCTGATAAATAAGAGGAAATCAACTGGTAAATCAAAGTAAATGGCCCAGTGTTGCTTTAAACGAGCTGCTTTAATACAGCTGACAGTTAGATTTAATGCTCTCTTTAACATTTCTTCATATCTAGCAGAGTCTGTGCATGTAAAAGGTTTAATTTCAACCCAATATTAACACTACTTTAAAGGTAGAAAGCTTTCCTGATGAAAGGTATTACCCTCTTTGTTCAGCATGTTTACTATTTCTACTTGGAACATTTTTGTATCAAATCATGAAATGCACCTTTGTTGTGACAAATAAGTGGAGACGCTGCAGGAAACATTCAGGGAGAACGATGTAAAATTACAGTGTTGGTGACAACCTCCCCTCCATCGTATGTGTGAACATATCTGAGCTCATTTCTCCTCCCTGCATCACTGCAGTCAGCCTTTTGATGTCCTCTGTTTCTGTGTAAGCGTTCCTGTCTGTGGGATTCTTTGTCGTGACATATGGCTTTGTTAGGTGTGTGTTTGATCTCCAAGTCCTGACAGTGAGAGCAGGTGTGTGTGTGTGTGTGAGGGGGAAATCATCATCTTATGGCTCAAAGCAACACACACACACACACACACACACACACGTATACTCATATAAAAGCACTTCTGTCCTTTTGTTGATATATCTCCATCTTTTCCATCACCCCTCCCTTATTCTGTCTTCCTGTCCCTCTCCTCCAGGTAAATCGCACACAATGATCGGCCGTGATGACTCCCTGCAGACTCTGGGAATAATCCCCTGTGCCATCTCCTGGCTGTTTAAGCTCATCAACGAGAGGAAGGAGAAAACAGGAGCGCGCTTCTCAGTTCGTGTCTCCGCGGTCGAGGTCAGTGTGACTGACGAGACCTTAATTTAAAACACTCCCTGCAGAGTTAAACGGATGCCATCGATAACAAAGATATTCAACAAAAGAGGCGACTAAGTAGCCATGGCAGCAGCTGGAATGCTATTGGTTTAGTATCAGACATCAGTTACCTTTAACTGTAATATATTTAACTACTGACTCGCCATATGACTAATGAGGCCAGAAAATAAGAATAGTGCGGTTAGTACTATGAGTCATCTGTGTGTACCCTATGTGTGTGTGTGTGTAGGTTTGGGGCAAAGAGGAGAACCTGAAGGACCTGCTGTCTGAAGTAGCTACAGGCAGCTTACAGGACGGACAGTCACCTGGAGTCTACCTGTGTGAAGACCCCATCTGTGGCATGCAGGTATAAACACACACACATTTAAACAGGCTGCAGCTGGAGGCTGATATTAGCTTATGTAATGCAGCTGCTGTAGATTGAATCCTCAGTGTGTGCATGAGCAGCCTCAGGCCTTGTAACAATAAGCTTCACACCTTTGTTTTTTAGCCTCAGGCAGATCTCTGTTGTCTTTGTTACTGTGGGATGTGAACTCGTGCACTCACTCACCTCGGGGCAGCAGATGCAATATTAGAGTTTTATTATGCTATTAGTGTCTCTTTTCTTCCAACAACAACATCTTTCTTTTAGAATGCAAGGTTCAGAAATATCTGGCTTATTTAATCATCATGTTTTAATACAAATATACTAGTTTGCTGCTTGTGACTGGCAGAGTCAGAATCAAAGAACAAAATAAAGAATAAGTAGAAAAAAGGTATTTATTACAGAAGCCCTAAGCGGACATGCATCCATTCATTTTATTTACTCCGTTTTCCTGTGATAACGAGTTATTTCTGGTCGTTTTCTCGAGATCTCGACTTAATTTTCTCGTTATCTCAAGATATCAAAGCTTGTTTTCTCGTGATAACGGGATAATTTTCCAGCGATCTCGAAAACGAAACAACAGGCTGGTCACTGTGATATTACAGACCAGGACATGCCATGCTGCCATTGCCCTCACTAATGATTTAAGTTAAGCCTGTTTCTATGTTCATGTTGTGCTTTCACAACTCTGGAAATAGGAGTTATGATCATCTGATGTTACGATGGTGCAGCATTGTAATCTTATAAGGTGATAAGTAAGTTGAGATTTTGAGAAAACGACCAGAAACAACTCGTTATCACAGGAAAACGGAGTAAATATGATGTATGGATGCATATCCACTAAGAGCTTCTGTAGTTTATGTCAATCAAGCTATTTTTAAATGGACTTTTGAATATTGGCAGGAACATTTCAGAAACAATTCTTCCAAAACAAAAGTATAAAATGATCTATTTGTTGACAACATGAAAAAGCAGTAATATCAGCAATACTACAACAAGAAATGCGAAAATCAGATTAACCTCATCATCATTCATTTTCAGGTAGTAATTGCAAAGCAGTCATAGGAAAGTGTGTGTTAGAAGAGCGCCAAAAACGACTGAGTGACTGAGGGTGAGCCTGTGTGTGTGTGTGTGCCTGCAGCTATATGTTTATAGGATTATAGGGTCTGATACAAGCACATCTGTGTAATCCTTAACTAATCTGACATAATCTCATCAGTAATGATATCCTGCAGCACACACACATACTCACACATACGCTCTCTCTCATCTGTGCGTTCCTCTATCTCTGCCTCCCATACCTGCAGACAAATTAGAAAATGCTTATTTGAACGTGCCAATCCGCCTCGTGCATGCAGGATCCTCATTGTACACAGTATTATCAGTGTTTGGACACTTCTTGGCAGGTAAACCGAGCCCCCCCCCCTCAGCTCAGATGAAACAGCTCCTTCCCTCTCCTCTGTCTCTCTTTATTGTTGCCCATGAGGGAAATACACTGAATATTTCTCTTCCCGCATGTTCTCCAGCTCCAGAACCAGTCTGAACTTCGCGCTCCGACCCCAGAGAAGGCAGCCTGGTTTCTGGATGCAGCCATCGCAGCGCGCCACAGCAGCCAACGGCCCAACACCACCGAAGAAGAACACAGGAACTCACACATGCTGTTTACATTACACATATACCAGTATCGCATGGAGAAGACGGGCAAAGGAGGCAGTAAGTGCTGTTTGTTCTGACACTGTTAATGCGATCATTAGTGACACTATTTATAATGTAACATTTAATACTCAACACTAAATTAACTACTACAGGTAATTCTACTGTTGCAAATACCACACTATTAGCACTCTTTTTATAATAACACACATTGTCTGCTGTGAGTCCAACATCTGTCAATCATAGCAGAATGAAACAGGACACAAACATGTTATTTACTGTCACAATATTTCTTCACCTTATTGAAATAAACAACAATGATTGACTGATCAATGTATTTACCTATAGACACTATGAATACATAATAAACAGCATCAGAATTGTTGACAGACTGTATGATCCCGATATAGATTCTGTGTTTACATTAATCTACATTCATATCAAATATGCACACATGTCTACATAAATTACTGGCTGATAATGGATGGGTAGCATGGGGTCCTTTATGTGTGACCAAAAGAGATTGTGACAGATAAAGATGACCAAAGTATGACAGCTAATCATCTCTTATTGCTCATGCAGGCATACGCACATGTGAGAGAACAAAGAAATGTTTGTGTGCATGTACACAGGCACTTATATCCTGCAGGGTAATGAGGATGTGGTTTACATTAACAACTAAAGTGGGAACGCACTTTAGTTCACAACATGTTTGCAGCTCTGCTCACCTAATTACAGTTTTTAGGGCCTTAACCTTTAGAAAACCAGGCTGCAAACTACTTTGCTAAAGAAAATGAAAATGTTTGTTCATTTTGGAATACATTCTTCCCGATTCATTTAGGACACATTTACATACATTAATATACATATAATACTGGAAGGCTAATCTATCAGGTCTTCTCCCTAAGACATGACTGACCTCTTTATTGAGCACTGAGGTTTTTTTGTGGTTAAAGCTCCTGCGAGGAGTTTTTCATTGGTTATAAAACAGACTGAAATTAATTCTGATGACTTTATATAAGCTACAAAAGTAAACCAGACGATCAGCAACAAGATTGATTATTTCTATATAGTTATTTTTAATGCATGAAACTGCTGGTGGGGGGTAGGTGTCAGAGGAAGTGATTAGCTGCACGCTGCCTTTGTTTCCATTTTGCAGGGCAAAACTTAAAGTGAGTGACACATATGACTGTTAAAGAAAGCAGGATGAGATTTTGTATTGAAAACCACCACTTAAACCCGGTGAACCACCTGTTCAGGATTTGGATGTCTGAATTAAGCAATGTTGCGGCATATAAAAGAATGACCTCTAGGATGCAGGACAGGACAGAAAAATAAAATCTGAAGTGGGGCATGTACCTCGCTGCTATATATGTGCCAATGTAAAGACTGAGTGGATGCACATGATTTGTTTTGATTTCATTGTCATGCATTATTTCTTGGATGATGATTTGCCAAATACGCCACCTTATAAGTAGGTTGACCCCTTCTGGTGAAGGTTGTTGGGGCGGGGGGAGGGGGGTGTTATTGTTGTTGTTGTTGTTGTTGCACTGCATAATGTATACCTATTGCGTGTCCCTGTTCATAAAAAAATAAATTATAAAAATTGCAAGTCAAAAAAAAAAAAACACCACCTAAGCATGTACAGGACAAAATCAGCAAAGAGATATACAGCTTTGTCCACAGGGGGCGCCAAAATCAACACAAACCGAAAGATCCTCACACCAGCTTTAATTAAACTTGCAGAATAGTGATTATAGAAACATACAATTAAACGTTTCCTTATTCAAGCTCTTCTTTGACTTTATCCTGTTACTTCTAAGTCCTCCTGTGTCTCTTGTCTTACATTCTTATCTCCAACCTTCCTCTGTCTTTTTGACCCAATTTTTTTTCTTTTGCTAGTGTCAGGAGGACGCAGTCGCCTACACCTGCTGGACCTGGGCAGCTGTGATGTCAAAGTGCTTGGAGGAGTAGGAGGAGGAGGAGGGGGTGGAGGTGGGAAAAGCAAGGAGAACTCTTCACCCAGCTCGGCCCCTCTGTGCCTCTCCCTATCTGCCCTCGGGAACGTGATCCTGGCCCTGGTCAACGGGAGCAAGCACATCCCATACAAGTAAGAAGGCAGTGTGTGTGAGTAGAGGAGAGGAGGAAGGAGAGGAGAGTAAATGTGCTTAGATGTTTTGAATACTGTGAGGGGACTAATTTGAGGTAGAAAATGCAGAAGAAGACAAGAGGCCTGGTTTAAAGGAAAAAGCAGTGAGGAGAGAAGTGAAGGATTAAATGATGGAAAATAAGGGTGTTTTGGAGCTGAAAAAGGAAATTGGAAAGAGGATGAGAGATCGCTCAAGTTGTTTTAGGTTTGGGGGACTTAATGTTATAAACAACAACAGCTGCTGTTACATATTCATCATGTTCACTTTGCTGCTTAACTGACTGGCAATGAGAGCAGAGGAGCGAGAGAGGAGAGATGGAGAGATAATAGAGGCAGGGAGTGTAGCCAGTAGAAAAAACAAATACTTATAATGGTGGAAACATAATTGTTTTAGTAAAGTGTAGTATTCCCATGCAGTAATGAGTATGTACAGTATGCACCAAACTGTTAATGTCCCCATTTCACCTTTCACTCTGTTTAATTCCTCCCTTCTTCCTTCCCTCCTTCCTCTCTCCTGAAGGGCTCTGTGCTGCTTGCTGGGTTAATTTAATCACCAGCTTTTGCATTTACATTGCAAAGCAACCTGCCACCTACCTCCTGAAGCTGTAAGCAAAGCTGTGCTGAGTCTCATTTGGCACTGTTGTTGGGGATTTGGACTGGTTTAACAATGTATGCCGTGTTACTGCCACTTCTCTGCAACCGAGCAGCAAACATGGATGTCAGTGGAGACGGGTGGGGTGTGTCCCTGCAGGGATGGAGTCAGCAGGATTTAGGAGTCCAGTTTATAGATGTTAATTAGTAAAATTGGCTGTTGGTATTTTTAAGCAGCAGGTAGCCATTAGCTCAATTATTTTCTTCCTTGGAATAGAAGATAGAGACGGGTGGATGTCATCGTACAGTAGAAGAATTTGGAGGTAGCATCAGGAGACAATGAGAGACAACCTAAACAGCAGCTCCAAATTTTAAGAGACAAGATCAGAGTCAAAAGCAGACTGCTATAATGCTGGGGCTGATGGGAGAATCACTACGTTTGCAGGTGTTTGGTCATAATGCAAATAAAAATGTGAGGGGTTGATTGATCTGACATTATTGTCAGAGTTTGCACTTTATTTTGCATCACATCAGCTTCGAAACTCTAGCGGTCGTGTCGGGTTTAGCTAGCATCTAGTGATAAGTGACTTCTAGCTAAGACTTTTTCCACACGCTGCATTGTTTACAGTCCAGTTAGCAACTTGAGAAGCGACCGTTGTTTAAAACCCTATCCCTAACTACTGCTGAATGAACCCTAAATAAGAAACAGATTTTCCTGTGATTTACTTTAATTAACGGGTCTTAAGTTTGCTGAAATAACATCATGATGCAGATTAGTAAAAAGTCAAAATGAAGCTTTGTCAGGTCTGTCCTCGAAAGGAGAAGAAAACTACTTTTAAAATGCTCGTTTGTTGTACGGAGGTCGGATCGATAATTTCTGATGCATTCAGGGAAGTCGCGAAATCGCTGAACGCCTTTCATGACACATCGTAAAGCGGATTTGTCTCAAGTCATGTAGAAGGGATTATTAGCTGAACTTGCTGCAGATGTCTGTTTATAGAGATTAATAAGAAGCTGAATTGCTGTCAGATAGCCGCTGATGGGAGCCAGGATGTCATTACGTTGCATTAAGTTCCGTCTTTTGCTCTCTACAAACCCACGTCCCTGCCTACAGATTCTACATTTCTATGGAGAATCAATAGAGATTACAGCAGCTCCAATGTTTGCAACATAAAAATGAGAGACAAGATACATTTGACATAACACTTCATAACAAAACGCAATATTCAAGGCCCTTAAACGTACTTTGATCTGGGATTAAGCTCCACATTTCTGTGGGGAATCTGAATGATCAAAAAGATTTTGGAGATGCTTGACAAACAAAGTAAAAAAAATGATCCTCAGGATTCATCCTAAGGGCACCATGAATTTCTGCACCAATTTTTGAGGCTATCTGTGTTATAGTTGTTGAGAAATTTCACTAAAAAACAAAAATTTCAATGTCAATGTGGTGCTGGAGGATGAGTCAGGGATCATCGGCAGGTCATGATTGTCTGTGCAGAACTTCATGTTGATCCAATGAAACATTATCTGAAGCAACAATGAAACCAAAAATGTGTTGAAATCCAGTTTGCGTCCAACTTCATTAATTTCCTCACAGTGAGAGGCTCAGTCTGCCAGCGCTTCATTTCTTCTGGGATCTGCTCTCACCATGTTTTTATAATCCCAGTCCTGTCCCAGTACTGTTGCTAGGTAACCACTGATTCTATGCCAGTCCATCAGTAAAATATTAGATATTTGTAGCTTCCCAGTTAAAAAAAAAAGAAGTCCAGACAGTTGTCTGTCACCACAAAATCATCACTTTGGATCCAATAATGTCCATGTGGTGCCAGACAGCCGAGAGTGTAGCCGTACTCATGTTTCAGACACAACATGCTCATGTAGATTTAAAGGGTCTGCACACATTCGCTCATCGGGGACGCTGTACAGCTCCTTGTCCAAAATTAGACCACTTGCCATCTGGTTTGCTGAATCTCTCTCCTGGCAAGGTCCTGCTTCAGTCACACAGCTCCCTAATTCCACTCACACCCCTGCTCCTGCACTGTCTGCAGTCTCTCTGTCAGACCAGGGCCACTGACACTTCTTTGTGTTTTCTTCAATTCTAAATATGAGCAATACATACATAGAAAATCAGTTACACTAGGAAAGTCTTTGAATCTCTTGGTGAACGATGTGTTTAGTCATGTGGCTTCTTCAGGTATGCTCTGTAATGTTAGTAAAGTAAATGTAGAGATCTAGGAATATAGAAAGTGTAATAATTCTCGCACTAGTTTTAATCATAGAGAGCATCACGTTACACACCGTAGGCCCCCCTTATAAAATGAAATGGTAATAAATTTAGCACAGGCTGAATTAACATGCAAATGAATACTTCATGAGTCACGAATTTACCTACATTAATCCCAGGCAGAGATATACAGAGATGGAGAGAGACTGAGGCAGAGAGAGGAGGGTTTGTTGAAGCCCGAGGCGGCGAACAGAGAGAGAAGAAACGAGAGGAGCAGAGAGGAGAGGAGTACAGCATCGATGAGAAGAGGAGGTCAAGATAGGAGTGTGTACATACTGTGTGTGTGCATGTGAATGTACACATATGTGTGTGAGACATGCCTGCAGGCTGTGTTTTTAGAAAAGGGGGACAGCAGCGTGAGGCATTGGGCCACAGAGGAGCTTTACTCACTGTCAGCCTGCAGGCCCTAACACACACGCGCACACACATGCACACAGCACACACAAAGGGCTGTGAATGATTGCAGTGGCCCACCCAGGAGAAAGTCTTTTCTTAAACACACAGCCTACTTTTACTCTCCCATCTGCTATTATAATCTCTCTGAGACTCCGACCGTCTCCCAATATTAGACTACATAATATCCAGAGTGCTGCTGTTTAAGACTGTGTTAGCTTTAGGCAGGAATAGAAACCTTTCTGTTAGCATTAATCAATCAAAAAACAATTATTAGCATTGCTATTGACTTTTAGCTTCCTTGATATAAACGTGTTAAGCCAGTGTTTTGTCATTATTACACAGGCTATCCTCTACAACTTGTAGAACATTTTTAGTGACCAAGACGAGCCATTAATAATCCTTTGTCATGTGTGGGCAGCTGTTGTAAAAATGAAACAGTGTTCATTACGTGTTTGAGTGACTGTGTGGGAGTATCATTAGGTTTGCAGGTTTGCAAGAAAAGTACTGAGAAGAAAAATCCATCCTGTGGGGAACTTGAATGTCAAAGTTTGAGCTAATTTGTCCCGTATATGTTGACCTCACTGGCCACTTTATTAGGTACACCTTGCTAGTACTGGGTTGGACCCACTTTTGCCTTCGGAACTGCCTTAATTCTTTGTGGCACAGATTCAACAAGGTGCTGGAAATATTCCTCAGAGACTTTGTTCCATATTGACATGATAGCCTCATGCAGTTGCTGCAGATTTGTCGGCTGCACATCTATGATGCGAATCTCCCATTCCACCACATCCCGAAGGTGCTCTATTGGACTGAGATCTGGTGACTGTGGAGGCCATTTGAGTACAGTGAACTCATCGTCATGTTCAAGAAACCAGTTTGAGATGATTTGAGCTTTGTGACATGGTGCGTTATCCTGCTGGAAGTAGCCATCAGAAGACACTATGGTCATAAAGTAATGGACATGGTCCGCAACAATTCTCAGGCAGGCTGTGGCGTTTACACGATGCTCAATTGGTACTATGGGGCCCAAAGTGTGCCGAGAAAATATCCCACACACCATTACACCTCAAGTAGCAGCCTGAACCGTGGTAGGGTGGATCCATGCTTTCATGTTGTTTACACAAAATTACACGCGGCAGAAATCGGGACTGATCAGACCAGGCAATGTTTTTCCAATCGCTTATTGTAACAAGTGGTTATTTGAGTTGCCTTTCAGCTAGAACCAGTCCAGCCATTTTCCTCTGACCTCTGCCATCAACAAGGCATTTTCGCCCAGAGAACTGCCACTCACTGGATATTTTCTCTTTTTCAGACCATTCTCTGTTAACCCCAGAGGTGGTTGTGCGTGAAAACCCCAGTAGATCAGCAGTTTCTGAAATACTCATGCCACGTTCAAAGTCACTGAAATCACCTTTCTTCCCCATTCTGATGCTCGGATCATCTTTACCCTGTCTATATGCCTAAATGAATTGAGTTGCTGCCATGTGATTGGCTGATTGGATATTTGCGTTAACGGGCAGTTGAACAGGTGTACCTAATAAAGTGGCCGGTGAGTGTATTTTTCTGGATAAGTCAGCCTCCGTGATGTTGAATGTCAGGAAAAGTCTTTAGAATTTATCCTCGGGGAACCATGAATTTCTGTACCAAATTACATCTCTATATATCAAATAATTGTTGAAAAATTTCACATAAAAATACCCCAAAAATTGTCAACATCATGGAGGTGCCAGAGCAGTCAGGAACCATCAGAGTCATCAGGTTTCGTCATCTGGGGATCGTGACTCTCAGAATACAGAACAGAATTGTACAGATTTCTCTCTGTAAACAGTTTTTATAACATGTCTGAGTAACTGTGCCTTTCAAACCTGTCTTTAGTTTTACATCGCGGTGTATGTGTGTTACCAGGGACAGCAAGCTGACCATGTTGCTAAGGGAGTCGCTAGGCAACATGAACTGCCGGACCACCATGATTGCTCACATCTCCGCCTCACCCGGAGATTTCTCAGAAACCCTCTCCACCATCCAGATCGCTTCTCGAGTGCTTCGCATGAAAAAGAAGAAAACTAAAGTGACTGTGGTGAGTTTGAATCGACTGATGCTTTGTTAGAATTTAATCTCAGAGTTCAACTTTAGGTTCATTAAGGTCAAGATGAAGACAAATACAGACACAGGTATCAGTTTACAATGAAACATATTTGAAACATATTCTGTTGTTGACCTGACATTGCTCTGCATGATGTTTTATTTGTGTTGTTCATGTGGAAATCTTAATTTTGTATAACTTTATACAAATACCTTTAAATAATGGCACATCACACGTTTCACGTCTCACCTTTTCTCCTTTCCATCACCAAATGAGCCTGCTGATGCCTCACCTTTAAAAAAAAATGTTTTAAAAAATTAGCAGAGGAAAAAGGTCTGAGGGCTTCAGAGCTCTAAAAATAAACTCCAACTAGAGAGATGAATTCATAAGAAACCTTAAAGAGCCAGTCTGTAATACAAATAGGAGTTGCTCAATTTAATTAGTTCTTATCTTAAATCTGTTTACTAAGTTGGCTCAGACATATAGATGGCATCCTTCCCCTCTCTTCTCAATCGTTCCCGTCTCTATCTAGTGTGTACTGTCAATTAAAAGCTAAAAAAAATCCATCTCTGCACATCTAAAAAGGGAATATTCTCTCTCTCATCGCCCAACTCTGCCTCCTCCTCTTCTGTCTCTCCTCAGCAATACACCTCCAGCTCGTCTGGAGGAGAGAGCTCCTGTGAGGAGGGTCGCATGCGGCGCCCGACCCATCTGCGACCTTTCCATCATCGTGGCAGTTCCGACTCCGACCTTCAGTTGCTGCGGCTGTCCAGTGACCCTGACGAATACTCTAGCAGCGAGCAGTCATGTGACACGGTTATCTACGTGGGACCGAACGGGGCTGCGGTGTCAGATAGAGAGCTGACGGACAATGAGGGACCGCCGGAGTTTGTACCCATCATTCCTGCTTTGCTTCGAGGCAAAACGTCAGAGCAGCATCAAGCTCAGAGTCAGGCAGCCGGAGCCCAGAACAAGGTCATTTAGATATATGTAAACAATCAGCAGGAATCAAATGGAGATTTGTTAGAAAGAAACATGAAGATTTCTTCTTCTCTGTGATTTCTACTCCAACAGGTGCAGACTCAGCCTGAGGAGCAGCCCAGCGGCCCACCGCAGCCCCTCCCTCAGCCGGCTCAGTCATTACTCGGGCAGCCGCTGGCACCCGTCCCAGAGGAGGGAGCTGAGTGCCTCAAATGCAACACCTTTGCAGAACTGCAGGAGAGACTGGACTGCATAGATGGCAGTGAGGAGGTGATGCAAGACTTTTGGCCTATTTTTGTTGTTAAAAGGAATAGGATGAAATGAAATGAAAAGGAATACATTAGTTACATATACCAGAGGACACAATTAATCTGCAATTGCATGCAAGTCACAAAAAGCAAAGTAAAAGTGTTGTTAATAATGGGTTCTGCATTTCATGGGGTTTCAAAGTTTGAATGGATTTTTAACAAGTTGAAATTTGAACAGGAAATGGATTCTGCTGCTCAAAATTCTGTACGCTCTCACGGCTTGTGTTTGCACTTGAAATTGTCTGTCTCTTTCAATAAGCATACAATTTCAATTCAAATTCTATTCAAAACAAAACATTTGAAAAGGCATTGCCCCATTGTTGTTAAAATATTTGCACAGCAACTCGTTATTCCAGTTTAATGATGCAGCTTTTATGTTGTTTGCAGCTCAGGTGATCTTTTTTTCCTCATTACCACCACTGAAGTTGTCTTGGATAACTCTGGGCTCTTATTTTGAAATATAGGGGACATATGTGGAGTATTTACTTTGTCAGAAGCTACCTCAGGCTTTTCTGTATGAAGAACAGAGATGCATCATCAATCTGTCTCCTTTTTCAGGTGGCAAAATTCCCCTTTGAGGAGGTTCCAGCGAGCAAACAAGGTGCCAAACAAGAACCGTGTCAGTCTTCAGCCGTCCCGTCCTCCACTCCCTCTGCTACTGGATCTGCTGATGCGTTGGATACAGAAATCAACACAGGTTAATAAGTGAATCACTTAAGGTGTATGTAAATGTTGTATTTTGTACTTTTAGTTTGTGGGCACAGATATTTTGTGAACAAATTAAAAGTGACTAAGTTATTAGGCTTCAGTAGATGGTAGAGACAGTTGTAGTTCTGTAAATCAGCATCAAATCAAAACCCATTCTGCAGTTCTTTTAACCTTTTTACCTGGATTTTAAAAAACATCGTCCTGTCCATCACCTCACAGGCTCTGCATGTTGTGTAGGCGGTGCAGTGCAGTCCTCCCTCTGCTCAGCAGCAGCAGCAGCCCCCAGGAGGAGGACCAATGACCAGCAGCTGCAGGAGATCAAGGAGGTGGTGGAGGAGGCGGAGCTGGCAGGGACCATGATCCACAACCTGACTCAGAGTTCTGGTTCCCCCATAGTGACTAGCACCAGGAGCATAACAGGAAGTAGCTGCATCACCTCCAACCCCCTGAACAGAGCCAAGAGCTCCCACATGCATGACAGGTCTGTATAGACAACTGTGAATTTGATTTTAGTTTTTCATTAGCCTTTTATTTATCTGACTTTATTTGACGAGATGTCTCTTTTATTGTCTGTGAGCAGCCATGAGAGTCTGAATACATGCAGTAACACAGACGGGAAGGCTCGCCCACTTGGATCACCACGCCTCGGCATCGCCAGCCTGACCAAAACCTCAGACTACAGGTAAAGTACACACACAGGCACATGAGTCATTCTGCAAACTGTGGGATTTATTTAGTGTCATTCTGTTTAAATAAAAGTAAAACGTCTAAAGAAACTCAAAATATGTTTGTTTTATCAATAAATCAAACAAGTTAGAACCTAAATTGATCAACATTTTGGCTGATAAACAGTTTTGATGTGTGAGCAGACAACCGAACCATACGAGCACCATGATGTCTGACCTTGTGTTCCTCCTCAGGCCTCCGTCCTCGCCGTCCCAGCGGTGTAAAGTTTACACCCAGAAGGGCGTGATGCCGGCAACGCCCCCTCTGTCATCACACACTCTGGCTCAGGACGGCCAGACCACAGACGCTCTGACCTCAGACAGTATGCATCACTCTACATGTTCATTAATTAGAATCCAGCTTGTACTGAAACCTTGAAATACATGTTTGATATTTATGATTCTGATTTTACTTTTTTTATTCAAATGATTTAATTTCTAGTTTTTGCTTCCTTTCATTCTCCATTTAATTTCCCACTATAATTTTACATTAGATTCTTCTTTTAAAACATAATGAAGGGCCTGAATCGTGCTTAATTTTCTTTTTTAAATAGCTTTTAAAAGAGACACACTATAACACATTTTTTTGGTTGTTTTTTAAAGTGATTGTTGTCCAAATTTTCACCCTGGAACATTTCTTTAAACTAATTTGTAGCACTCTTGTTGTAAAATCACAGATATGTAAACACTTCTACGATCAGTCTAACTTTGGCAATGTCCAAAGTCTGTTATTAGGCCTCTTTACGTGCGTCCTTCCACTGCAGCTAATGGTATTGCTATTTGATATCAACACCTTGACAAGATGATTACAGGGTCCATGTAACTGAGCACAACACAGTCAATCAGCATGATAAAAACATGCTTTAAAAAATGGCAACACAGTGTGATGCCAATTGTTATGTATTCTGTATTTGGATAACACAACTAATAACAATGCCAAATGTGTGTTTCTGACTGTGCAGACAGTTTGGCTGCAGACAGCGGCCGCTCCTCCACAGAGTCTGTGCTGTCCAGGACCTCTCCTGTGGGCATGAGCCCGCAAGTCCGAGAGCCGACTCCTTCCCTGTCTGCCAGCCTGGGCTCGGCTGAGACCCTCTGTGACGACGACGTCCCACCGATACCTCTGGACACGCACAGGGATGGTGAGTTGAAGTCAAACACAGCTATTTTTACACAATGCAATATATTTAATATGAGTCACAAATATCTATTACACTATGCAAGACCAGCTCGGAAATGAACAAACCTGGGTCTCATATTGTGCTCCTCCTGCAGCCTCAGGGCTGCCTGTACCAGTGGGAACAGTCGGACCTCTTTCACATGTGGAGGATGAGCTGGTGTACACTGTGGCTCCTGGAGGTGAGGAGGACCTGGATGTTACAGCGCTCATGGACACTCAGGGCCTGACCTGTCATCCGACCAGCATCATCAGCTTCAACAGCAACTGCTGCACCATCACCTCCCTCCCCTCGGGCTCTCAGGCCCTCTGCATCATCAGCGACACTGCTGAGGACGGAGCTGTGGAGGATTATCACATGCCTGCAGGTCCTGTAACAACCTCAGGGGTTACAGAGGTGGTGGCAATGGCAGAGGTTAGTGTGACTGACTGGCTTTAAATTATACAATAAGAACAAAATGCTTGGCTGAACACTGAAGGGGAAACTGGTGTCATAAATGCCATTTTCTAATTGGCTTATGGACATAGAGGGACAATTACAAGGTACAGTAAAGGTATTAATCATAAGTAATGAAATGAATAGCCATCTAAATTCAAGTTTAGATTAAAATTCACATTTTAAGGCAGATTTTTTTCCCCTAATGTTTCCTAGAACCCGGATGCATGATTACATTGTGTCCTGTTGCAGGTGGCGATGGCCAAGCTGCGGATGGAAGGTGAAGCCTTAGCCACAGTGTCTGGCTGTGGTTCACCCATCTCTTCCTGGATGAGTGACCTGAGCATGGGCAGCGAGTGTGACCAGTCTTTGCACAGCTTCAGTCAGTCCCAGAGCCAGCAAGGGGAAGCCCTGGCTGAACCTGAACCCAACCTTTCATTTGCAGTGGAGGGGCTCGGGGGTTATGATGGCTGTGGCAGCCCGAGGAGAGGAAGTCTGGACGGAGAGGTGGTGCTGTCAGAAAAAGGGAGCAATAAAGGAACTCCAACCAAAGACAGGCTGAGGAAACTGCCTCCCTCCATGGCTAAAACTAACATCCAGATTCTGGCAGGACCCGGTAACCTCTCTCCGTTTAAGACCACCATCAGTGCGCACCCATGTATGGCAGTCAAACCCATGGTTATACAGGAACCAACCATCCTCTCTTCACCGAACAAGACCAGCTTAATGAAAGACCCCAGCAAATTCAACACACCAATTCTAGCTTCTATTTCCAGCGAGATGAGCTTTGAGGACCCCTGGTTGAAGCGAGGGGTTGAGGAGGGGAGGTCTAGGGAGCTTGTGTGTGAGGTGAAGCCAGGGAAGAGGGAGGCAGAGCAGCCAAAGAGCAAGACTGGAGCTGGAGAGCACCGGAGCTTCTGCAGAGAAGGTAAGCAGGGCCTGACAGGGATAACAACTTAGGATAGGAATCTAATGTCAGCCCAGGCCACATACACATTTCTTATTTGCTATTCTTCCATCATCAGGTGGGGATCATGGCAGCTCCAGTTCAGGAGGTGAGGTTGTGTCGTCTCCCGATTCCTTTAAGCGAGTGGTGGATGGCTGTGAGATGGTGGCTGTTGTTGCCCAGGGAGACTGCCTCTCCAGTATCTACAGCACAGACATCCACCGTACTGCCAGTCTGCCACGTGGCTGGCACCGTCTCAACCGCCACGACGGCTTAGACAATGGAAACGAGTACCGTAACCTTGGCGTCACCACTTCAACTCCATGCAGTCCCCGTTCTACACTCGACCGCCGGGGATCAGCTGGAAAACAGGGATTCCTCTCCCACAAGAAGGGAGGAATCCCACCTCTGCCACCTGTACGGAAGTCCAGCCTGGACCAGAGGAACAGGGCAGCCAGCCCACTCCACCAGCTGAGCCACGGAGTCTCTTTACTGAGCTCAGCAGATGATGTAGGGGTATCTGGATGTGGCCCCGCAGGTGTCACCAGACAACGAGGCTCCAGCATCGACAGCAGCAGACTCTTCAGTGCCAAGTTGGAACAGCTCGCAAACAGAACCAACTCTCTGGGCCGGGTCCACAACTCCCACAGCGGTTCCCACCACTACGACTGCTTCTCACTGGAGAGGGGGGGCAGCCTGAGAGGGGGAGTAGGAGGAGGAGTAAAGGGGGACAGCACCATGCCTCGTACTGGTCGCAGCCTGACACGCGCTGGATCAGTGTCTTCCCCGACTGGAAACCCCAGCAGCCCCAGTTTCAGTGCCAGTCCTGGTCCCAGCAGCGCTCCACAGTCACCGGCCAAAACCAGCAGCCAGTCAAAGATCTCAGCCGTCAGTAAGCTGCTGATGACCAGCAGCCCCAAAGCCAGGAGTCTGTCTGCCTCCAGCACCAAGACTCTCAGCTTCTCCACCAAGTCTTTAAGCCAAGCCACCAGCCGCAGCTCCAGCCTCCCTCCTAATGGAAAGGTAGGAGTAAAAGTACATAATTCTGCTCATCAGGCTCAGTTTTATCAAAGCCTGTCTCTTCTCTATGTGCACAAGAAAAAACACACTTTATATATCACTCAATGAAATAAATTCAAGCCGTCATGGTATTTATTTCTCCTTCATCCGCCTAAGCCATTTATCTGTCCCCTCAGCCCCAGAGCTCAGTGCAGGGCCCTGTGCAGCAGCAGGGACCCGCCCCTGTATCCTGGTCTACGCAGTCTTTGAGCCGCAGCCGAGGGGGAAGCCTGGCTGCCAAGCTGCCTCTCCGGGCTGTCAACGGACGGATCTCAGAGCTCCTCCAGGGAAGTGCAGGCTCCCGTTCCAGGAGTCATGCCCAAGGAGGAGGCACAGATCCAGCAGAAGAGAGAGGAGTTGGAGGGGCAAGGTCAGAAAGTTGGACTGTATTTAATTCTAAATTCTAAGTATATTGCAGAGCATCCTAAACAAGAAAATTAGACCATGTACAAGTTCATTGCATGACCATTAATATGATGCACTCTAAGTTTCTGAGGTATTCACATATGATAATGATGTAATGTGCCAGCGGCAAAACCTGCAGTTTACCGCCATCAGTGACTTTAGTTGCATGTTATTCCCTCTGCTCAGTATTAACTATTAACTAAAGTGAAACACAATTTAATGGTTTAAACTTCTTTATCATTTTCATGTTTTCAGTGGAGGAGGAGCAGCAGCTGCAGCAGGAGCAGGAGCAGGAGCAGGAGGAGGTGGTGGTGGAAGTAATGTGGGAGAGGAGAGAGCAGCAGTGGTCCAAACGCTGCCCTCTCCCTACAGCAAGATAACAGCTCCCAGAAAAGCACACCGCTGCAGCAGCGGCCATGCTAGTGACAACAGGTATGAGCTCAGGTTCACTGAGGAATGTGAATTTAAAAATGTTTAAAATGTTTGTATAATTTTTGTATATTTTTAACTGTGATGTCATTTTGCCTCTAACAGCAGCGTACTGAGTGGCGAGCTGCCCCCGGCCATGGGGAAGACGGCCTTGTTTTACCACAGCGGAGGCAGCAGCGGCTACGAGAGCATGCTGAGAGACAGCAGCGAGAACACAGGAAGCACCTCCTCCGCTCAGGACTCCCTCAGTGAGCACAGCTCAGCCACCACCTCCTCCAGGCGGAGCTCCAAGAGCAGCAAGAAGAGCAGGAGCAACACAGGTTACTTTTGACCTTTTATCTATATATATTGTTTATAAGGTATTTTCACCTTATTGGATAAAGAATCATGGAGGAAGACCGGATCTGCTTACTGAGGGGCACATGATTGCAATTTGAAATGCATGTTCCAGAAGGATTCTGAGGGCTTCTTAAATCATCCATATTTGCTAACTTCTAAATGTGCCAAAATGTGAAGTAATAGGTTATCTTATTGAGAAGTGGGTTATTATCTGAATTGGTGGAAAAACACATTATGCATCACTAGAGAGAAAGCCATGAGTGTGGTTTAAATTACACATATGAGGAAGTCATTAGACTGCAAACACCCTGTGGCTACAAGAACAGAGCCTCAACAAAATCTAATGAGAATGACTCATGGTTAGCTTTAATGAATAAATAATTAACATCTGAATCAGGGACCAGCAGCTTTGTTTGTCTTCTCAATGTGTTCATTTTTTCTGTATTCATGCTTTAGACCTTAAAAACCCTTACACATTTATTTTATTAGTAGAGGTGAAACCTTTGATAAAATGTTTTCATCAGAAGGCTACTCTAACTTATAAAAAGAGAAAAACAAACCTGAGAGAAGTAAGGCAGATTTAATAGAACTCTAAGGGTAGAATCTACTGGTAAAAAAAAGCACAGTATGAGAGCAATAAGAGGTAAGTGAAGAAAGCTGTGGCTGCAGAAGGAGCCAGGTAGGAAAGGTGACCCTGACCACCCATCTGTGAAATGGTAAAAGGAATCTGCTGGTGTGGCTGTAATGAATATATATTCACCAGCACACCACACACAGAGGCTGCTAATGCGCTCGCCAAATCACACTCTACTGGTTAGCCATGAGGATGGATATGTGCATAAAATCAGATTGGACAGAGTCGGCTCTCCCTGGTGCGCTTAAATCGGGTAACCCTTTCCATGAATGTGTGCAGGGTGCAGCCTCGCCTCACCATAACGTCTGGATTTACTTTGATTTTTCTTTCACCTCTACTGACTCTCTGCTTCAGCAAGGGCATTCACTCTGTTTTTGTTGCACATGCTCAAGAAGGCTACAATTCAGTCCCGACTCAGGCGGAGAGAGTATAAATAGTAAGAGGAAGAGAGGGCAGATGTGCAAAAGACTGTAGCCACTGAAATGTCAATCAAAACTCCAGCCGAGTCTCTCTGTGTGCTCGATTTCCATTAGATTGCATTCACTAGCTTGCTCCCTCTCTCCTCATCTCTTCCTTTCGCTCTCATGCATAACTCATTCCTCCAACTCTGCCCCCTTTCCCCTTCTCCTCCCTGCAGGCCCTCATTCTTTCACTGTACACCTATATTCCACTTGCTACTCCGTAATGAAATACAAATGTCTCTGCTTGACCTCTCAGTGCCACATTGAAACCAACAGACAGCTGCAACCTTATTAAAATCCCCCACTTCCTCTCTGCTCTCTCTCTCACACACACACCTTTATCTCTCACTTCCTGGTGAATGTGATAACTCTCATTCCTGTCGACATCGCCGGCAATTTCCATGCGAAGCACGTGTGCATGTACAGTCTGAGTGTGTGTGATCATTGCAGCGTGGTGGGCAGATTACAGAGTGACCTGCTGCTCCTATCTATGAGCTTCATGGACAGAGACAAAACTTTTTATCTCGCTTCACACTCCATTATCTGTTTTTCCTTGCCTTTCTGCTTTTTCAATCACTCAATATTTTCCTGTTTATCCTCTCCATTCTCTCTCTATCTCTAGTTATCCATCGGTCTCTCTCTTCTCCCTCCCATCATCTCATAGTTTACAGTATTCTGCTTTTTAGTGGATCTAGTATTGTAATTTAGTGGTGTAAAGTCTGCTGAGGGATCCCAGCCGACACATCCAATTGGTGTATACGTACATGGGTCAGGGTACCTGGTACCTTACCTGGTATAGGTAGGCTTCATCTGGGCGTGAGCTCTGATTGGGCTTTTAAATGGGTTGGTGTTGGGAGCCACATGGGGGTAAACAATTTAGACAGTGAAAATGGGCCCTGGCTGGATATCCAAAGTGGGCTAAATTCGTTACATACAATACATTACTAGCTGCATGGAGCCCAGCAGGACCCTTTATCAACCTATATAGGCTGACACATGTGGGGTTTCCATGGAAACAGAGGACAAAATTGGCTGTGTCCCAGTTGGGTATCCCATTTGGGGCCCACATGGGTGTGCTGGATTTGAGTTTGCCTATAAATATGATGAAGAATAGCCACTTATAAAACAAACAGCTGACTACATCCATCACTTGTAGAAACTTACACTACCTACCATGTTATTCAATAAATTAGTAAGAGAGTTTAAAGACTACCGTACATTATATAGCACTCACTATGCTTCTATGTCTGAGAACATTTTATGATGAACTCAAGTGATGTGTTCTCTCTTATTTGCTCTCTCAGGCCTCCAGCGTCGTCGTCTAATCCCAGCACTGACCTTGGACTCCTCCTCCACCTCACCCTCTCACCGCTCCTCCAAACAGACCATCACATCCTCTTCTTCCTCCTCCTCCAGCCCAGGTGCATGCTGGGTAGATGGTCCACTGGGGCCCCCAACCCCCTCAAACATCAGGGGTGCGACTGCAACGACAGAAACCTTTGAGATCAAGGTGTACGAGATAGATGACGTTGAGCGACTGCAGAAGAGGAGAGACAAAGGAGGGAGCAAGGTGAGGGAAGGGGGTGAAATAAGGAGGGTAACTGAAAATGAGGGGAATGAAAGAGTGTGAAAGAAAGTATTTTTAGAAACAAAAGATGGAGAAAGCGGGAAAGAGTTAAAGAAAGGAGAAAGTGTGTGAGGATAATATACTGTTCAGTATAGAGTGAGGGACGTATGGAAAGCCCTTTGTGCATTTATTCCATATCCCTGATATCAAACGTCACTATCCTATACCAGTTCAGTCTCTGACAGTACTAGTTAACTTGTTCAATGGTAAACGTCAATAAGACCCTAACTAGTATTACTAGTGGACATCGGGGCTCCTATTTAAGTTTTAAGGCTCACTAGTTGTATGGTAAAATGCCCTTACCAGTGTAACTCGTGGACACCTTAATAGTTAACTAGTAAGGTCTTAAACATCCTCACTAGTATAACTTGACCTTAACTAGTTAACTAGTAAACGATTTGAGCCTCACTAGTTAACTTCTAAGGTCAAAAAGACCCCAACTAGTATGACTAGTGGGCATTTTGGCCCTTACTAGTTAACTAGTAAATATTTTAAGCCCTCACTAGTGTAACTAGTGGACATTTTGTGCCCCTACTACTAACTAGTGACTCCTTTTAAACCTCACTATCAATCAATCAATCAATCAAATTTTATTTGTATAGCGCCAAATCATAACCAGGGTTATCTCGAGACACTTTACAAAAAGAGCAGGTCTAGACCGACTCTTTGTTAAGTTATTTAAAGAGAGGCCCAACATGAATCCACCATGAGTAGCACTTAGCAATTCGGCACATTGGCAGAAAAACTTCCTTTTAACAGGCAGAAACCTCGAGCAGAACCAGACTCATGTTGAACAGCCATCTGCCTCGACTGGATGGGCCGAAAATGGGATAGAAGGAGATGCAGGATAGAGACAGGCAAAGAGAGCAACAACAACATATGTTCTTGTTACCACAACAACATATGTCCTTGTTACATGAACAACAACAGACACATACTTATGGTTACAATGCCAATAATAGTGGTAGACTAGGGTGAAGATTGGCTAAATAAATAAATAAATAAATAAATTAGCGAGAGAAGCAGAGTAATGATAAAGGCTGAGGTAATCGTAATTGTAACAGTTGAAGTCAACAGGTCTACTATTAGCATTAGCAGCAACAATAATGATACTATGGGGAAAGGCTGATGTTAGTAGGTGTTGCAGTCGAGCAGGTCCACAGCAGCAGGTGGTCTGCAGCAACGATCCTCAGGAACCTTCAAGACAAGGGAGCACAAGAACTCCCGGGAAGATATGTGGTTAGTAATGTTAATGGGACCAGAAAATACAGAGTTAATGAGCTGCATTAATATGACAGATAGAGATAGAGAGAGACAGAGAGTCAGAGAGAGAGGAAGAGAGAGAGAGAGAGAGAGAGAGAGAGAGTCAGAGAGTCAGAGAGAGAGAGAGAGAGAGAGAGAGAGAAGCTTGGTGTGTCAGATCCCCCCGGCAGTCTAAACCTATAGCAGCATAACTATGGGCTAGTCCAAGCCTGAGCCAGCCCTAACTATAAGCTTTATCAAAGAGGAAAGTTTTAAGTCTACTCTTAAAAGAAGAGAGGGTGTCTGCCTCCCGGACCTTGACTGGTAGATTGTTCCAGAGGAGGGGGGCCTGGTAATTGAAGGCTCTACCTCCAACACTACTCTTAGAGACTTTAGGTACCACAAGCAGGCCTGCATCCTGGGAGCGCAATGTTCTAGAGGGGTAATATGGCACTATGAGCTCTTTAAGATATGATGGTGCCTGACCATTAAGAGCTTTGTAAGTAAGAAGAAGGATTTTAAATTCTATTCTAGATTTTACAGGAAGCCAGTGCAGAGAGGCTAATACAGGAGAGATGTGATCTCTCTTCCTAGTTCTTGTCAGCACACGTGCTGCAGCATTTTGTACCAGCTGCAGAGTTTTTAGTGACTTATTAGGGCAGCCTGATAGTAACGAGTTACAATAATCCAACCTGGAAGTAACGAATGCATGGACTAGTTTTTCTGCATCGTTTTGAGACAAGATGTGTCTGATTTTTGCTATGTTGCGAAGATGAAAGAAGGCTGTCCTTGATATTTGTTTTATGTGGGAGATGAAGGACATATCCTGATCAAATAGAACTCCCAGATTCCTAACAGTAGTGCTGGATGCCAGGCTGATGCCATCTAGGGCAGCTATATCATTAGAGAAAGAGTCTCTAAGGTGTTTTGGGCCGAGCACAATAACTTCAGTTTTGTCTGAATTAAGTAGCAGAAAGTTTCTAGTCATCCAGATCTTTATGTCCTTAAGGCATGCTTCTAGTTTAGATAGCTGATTGGTTTCATCTGGCTTCATAGATAAGTATAATTGAGTATCATCTGCATAACAATGAAAATTAATGGAGTGTTTCCTCATGATATTACCCAGAGGAAGCATATATAAGGTAAAAAGAATCGGTCCGAGCACAGAACCTTGTGGAACTCCATGACTAACTTTGGTTTGCATAGAGGACACATCATGAACATTAACAAACTGAGATCGATCTGATAGATAAGATTTAAACCAACTTAGTGCAGATCCTGTAATGCCAATTAAATGTTCTAATCTCTGTAACAGGATGTGATGGTCTATCGTGTCGAAAGCGGCACTAAGATCTAACAGGACGAGTACAGAGAGAAGTCCTCTGTCTGAAGCAGTAAGTAGATCATTTGAAACTCGCACAAGGGCTGTCTCAGTGCTATGGTGGACTCTAAATCCTGACTGAAAGTCCTCAAATAAACTGTTGTTATGAAGAAAGTCACATAATTGATTAGCGACTGCTTTCTCAAGGATCTTTGAGATAAAAGGAAGGTTAGATATAGGTCTATAGTTAGCTAAGGTGCCTGAATCTATGGTAGGCTTTTTAAGAAGTGGCTTAATTACAGCTAGTTTAAAAGACTGGGGTACATAGCCCGTCGATAAAGACATATTGATCATATCTAGTAAAGAAGTGCTAATTGAGGGAAAGACTTCCTTAAACAGCTTGGTTGGAATCGGGTCTAGTTTACTAGTAAGGTGAAACAGACCCTAACTGGTGTTACTAGTGGACATTTTGGCTCTTACTCGTATACTAGTTAAGCTACACTAGTTAACTGGTAAGTACAAGAGGTTATTGTGGCCCTTACTAGTTAACATGTCAGAACCTTTGCTGTGTACTAGTTAAATAGTAAGGCTTTCGTTGTTAAACTAGTAAACTAGTGCTATGAAAGGGATATCGAGTATGGGCTCAAAGGGCTTTCCACAGTGGTGTGGGGAGTTAAAGAAGGTGGAGAGCCATAGAGCAGAGAGCAGAGAAGAAAGGCCCTGAGGGCAGGAGGCATATTGCACTAGATGTGAAGTTGATATGATGAATAATAGTTGAGGGACACATTAAAAAGCAATATGTGTTGTGTTGGACGCTGCTGCTGGAGGAGAACAAGAGGAGGACGCTGGAGAGGAAAGAGAAATGAGAGGCTGGTTTCTGAGCTACTGTACGTGTCAATAAGAGAAAAACCTACACGTTTAAAAATACAACAGTAAGAATTATTAAGAACAGAGTGAACTAACATTGGCACTACTTTTTTAAAACTCAACTTTACATATACTTTACATTTACTTTTGAAGTATCACTTCAGAAATCATTATAAATTCTGAAGATTTAGCAGAATACAGACCACAGAGAGCTACTGTAAAACCTGTTGCAAATGAATGCATGCTGCAGGTTGGAGTTTCCACGCTTAAACCTTTATGTATTCAGGGAGGGAGCATTGTGGGCTTTGGGGAAGACGGTGGCAGAGGAAACCATGAAATATAGATTTTCCCTGCAGCGGCCTTAAGAAAGCCACTTAACCCCCGACTGCTCCAGTGAAGCCGCTCGCTGTCCGACACCACTCGACAACGGTCATACTGAGAGTCGATGAGGTGCCAAAGTGTTAACCGTGTGAATGCTAAGCAGGCTTCGACACATGTTTCACAACACACTCCCCTGGATTAATGAAGGTGAACCATGTCCGTCTGTCTGTCCTCTGTCAGGAGGTGGTGTACGTCAGTGCCAAGCTCCGTCTGCTGGAGCACCGTCAGCAGAGGATCAGTGAAGTCAGAGCAAAGTACCAGTGTCTGAAGAAGGAGCTGGAGCAGACCAAACAGTACCTGATGCTGGAGCCGCAGAAGTGGACCACCGAGTGTAAGTAGGACCAAGTTGGATTGGGTCAGCAGTTAATCCAATATTCTTTTTATGGACTTTGTGAACAATAAGAAACATTCAGAAATCACCAGACTTATCCTTTAAAATGTGTTAAATACTCGTAAAAAAAGTTCATGTTTGAGTAGAGTGTCATATATTTCCTCTTCCTCTCTGTCCATGTCCAGTTGAAATCCAGCAGGCGTATGAAGTGGACTCTCTGGAGTATTTGGAGGCTCTGGAGATGGTGACGGACAAACTGGAGACCAGAGTCAACTTCTGCAAAGCCCACCTCATGATGATCACCTGCTTCGACGTGTCCTCCAGACATCGGTAGAGGGAGAGACAGACACACAGCTGGACTCTATTAGATGTTAAGATTTAAACTCCTGTGACCCCTAATTTATTAAACATCCTTAAAACATCCTTTGAAATATCTCCTGAACAAACTCATTGGACACCTGAATAGTTGGAGGAGGGGATTCAAGGATGTCATCCTTATGTCTCCTCCAGATGTAAGTAGGCTGAAGGACAGATGGATGGAGAGATGGAGGGATAAAGGAGTGGAGATAACTAACACACAGATGAGTCTGCAGATTTTTTCTTGGGGCTTGGGAACAACCTCACAGACAGACATTGAACAGCATCTAATGGAACGAGCTACTTTGATTTGAGATAAATATGGCTGCCAAGAGGGGCAGACAGATGGTTCTGCGTCTGTGGATAAACTTCAGACGTAACCGAGTGAACAGAAAAGTGATTAATTGGACTGCTGAGACACCTCTTAGACTGAAACACACCTTAAGGAATGTACGGAGAGGAAAGGAGCGGAGTGGGAAACAAAAACTGCCATTTTTTTTAAACAAAGACAGAGAAGGTCAAGGAGAGGAGAAGAACAATTCTCACCCATCCATCATTACTTTTTTGAGTACTTTTTAGAGGCTGTAAATACAGAGTGCAGTCACAGAACGGCCTGGTGTCGTTGTTCGGTTGATAAACGAGACAGACAAAGACAGGAGGACAAAGGAAAATGATTTAGATAAGTGCCTTGTAAACATTTTAAACAATACCAGAACCAGTTCTCTTCTCTCTGAATTTGAGTACATGCAGTAAGTTCGGTGCTAGCATAGAAAAAACACAAATATTCAGCGTCCATGGAAAACCTTTGAATCTTAGAGCCATTTCTAAATGTGATGTTTAACTGTGTGTCGATGTTTCAGTATATCACAAAATTAATGCTGAATTTTTGAATGATGTTTGGTACAATGTTAAAAAATAAGACTAAATTTAAACTGGACCTCTGAAGACAAAGTCCTATTTAAGATATTTAAACTGTTGCAAGGACCAAAAGTCGAGTACGATGATGAATTTCCAGGACAGAAAAAACTCTAATGCTAGTTTCTTGTGCTGTTTTTCCCACCTTGACTCCCAAACAGAGCACATCTGACCTTTGACCCTCTGGGGAAAACCTACAGTAGGTTTCCCCTGACACTGATGTGATGGCTTTTTCATGTTCACAAAGCAATGAGTCACACACGAGTGGAAATGTGTTTGGAGTACATCCATCGATCGACTGACCGTCACACCGACTGTCCGTTCTTTGTATCCGTGTTGTTCTGCTCTATTGGAAAAGAAACTGAATGATTCGTCAATGTGTGTGTTTTATAATAAGGTATCCTTTTTTTTATTTGGGTGCAATGGGACCATGTAGAGACTATTTATGATAGTAGTATTGTGGAAATAGGTTAAAGAGATATTTAAGAGTGGAGAAGACACAGGCACAGCATGAGCCCTTTGATACACCGTCTTAAAATGTCATTATTTTAAGGCCTGTATTATCGGAACAAAGTAGAGAATTCAAACCAGAAATACTCACCTGGGACTTCAATTAAGGTTAAAAATAATCTATTTAAATAGTTCCAATATTGTCTTTAATTTAAGGACACACAAATAAAAAGGGACAGCTAAAAATATGTCTAAAAGAGGAATGAAAGAGAGCTAAAGAAAGACAAGGATGATGACCAAATTAGAAGATCTCTGCCTGGTTCCAACTCTTTTGATTTGTTGATATTATTATCTATGGTGCTTGAGATGTTTATGATCTAAATGTTTGTACAAATATAAATATATGAAAGAGCCTGTTTCCCTCTGAAAGACAGAACAAAACCCTTCGAATGCTTCTTCTACATAGCCGCCATCACGTCTCTTCTCAACATCACCACCCTCTTTTCTGAATGCCTTTTTACCCAGCAAGCAGAGAGCACTCTGGGAGATCCTGTTTATTGTCTGAAAGGAGGAAAAGACACTGACCCACTCCAAAGGAATGGAAATGTATGTTATTGGTATGATTTGTCAAAAGCATCTTGATCCTTATAGAACAGACTCGTTTTTTATCTCCTCCAGTGGACTGACTCAGAACTAGGAAATGACTGTAAACGTTTTGATCTCCTCTCGGCTGTGTAAAGAGATCAGTCCACCTGCAGTGACAGACGCAACATAATCTGGTGGGAAACTACCCCTGAAAGATGCTCTGACTCTGACCCCATGAAGCGTTTCAGCAGGATCTCTGATTGTGTCAGCTCGCCGTGCCCCTCATGAATGAAGGTTTATTTATTTGAGCTCAGGAGAGCAGAGCCGCTTCTCAATGTCCTTATTTATTTACACCTTATGATCTTAAAAGTTACTATGCATTTAAGTGAAAGAAAAAATACCTGTACATACTTTGCTGAGCCCATGTCATATATAAATATATATACTGTACACATATCATATATACGCTCATTTTTATTTTATATAGTACGTGTTGATTTCAGTTGCTCCTGTTGTTCCTGTTGGAGATTGTAATGAGTTTGGGTTTCCTGAAACATTCACAGCCAGGGTAGCAGCAGCTAAATGGAGAGAGAAGAAGAATACATGAAGCATGACGTGTTGTGTTAAGTGAGATGCCTTTACATTCTGCAGTATTACCTACTGCCTAGTGTAATAAGCAGCGGATGCTTCGGGAACCCAAACCTCAGAATGAGCTAAACGGCCTGTACATGTTTCCAGAGTGAAGATGCTGTGTGTGAGGTTTCTTCCCTGATGTGTCACTGCCAAATTTACTGTGGGAGCACTTTATAATTCTGGCAATAATTGTTAAAAAAAAACCTGTATCTGGTGTCCCCCCCACATTGCTTTTAGCTGAGGTAAAAGTGCATGTAAACCTTTCAGGGTAAACAAAGGGTTTCTTTAATTCATCAGAGGCATCAATGATTAAAGGGATTTGTTTATTGTCAGGTGCCATTTTTTAATATCAGGTTGGAGGGTAAAAAAAAAAACTGATGATGAATTAACACGTGCTGTTAAGTGTTTTTGCAAGAATTATGATGTGTTATCTGGAAATCTGACACACAGCATCTTTAAGTTCTTTGTGTTGAAGTGAAGTAAGACCACATTTCCAGAAACATTTATCAGCAGCAGAAAAAGACTTGTGGTTCTGATTGGATGTCAGACAGCATGTCAGCAGTCAAAAACTCTCTACATCACTGATGAAGCCAGAATGTATGTGCCAGCGTAAAGTGCCAATCTGTTTAGTGGAAGACGGACGTATTCCCTTTGTGAACTAATAACGGTTACAACTCTCGGTAAGATTTGCGTCTCTATGGTTGAAGATAGTGATGATAAAGTCTGCTGCTGAATGACTGTTTCTGATAAATGTGGTCTGACATGATGTGCTGATGGAAGAGCGAGATGGAGGGATGTAAATAAAGAAATGTCTGGAAAGAGTTTCACACCTGAATCTTCATTCTTACAACACAGATTAATCAGTGAAGTAGCTGCCAGACACGCCTTTACATCTGGGTCTCTTTGACAAAATGACATCCAGTTTTGCCAGCTGTCCTTCCTGCATTTGCTGTGATACCTTCAGACAGGATTATGGGGTCAACTCCTTCCTATTTGGGTAATACTGTAATTTGTTCCAAGCAGATATCCTGGGTGCATTGAACTCACTTCGTAGAACAGTGTTGTGACCAGAGCTGGATGGATGACTGAGTGCGTCTTTTGGGCTCTGAGTTTAAGTAATTCGGCTGTCACGCTGAAATAAATCAAAAAGGTCAGTATCATGTTATAGCGTTATAAGGTTTATGTTATAACAAGATATTTTCTCGTTAACATAATCATTTATTGTTATAACATAAAACTGATGTTTGAGTGAGGAAGCGTGAGGACCGACAAATTAGACTTTAAAAAACATATAACAAACTCTGCTGCACCGAGAGGGGGAGAGCACCGACACTGGAGTCTCTGTCAACAGTGACCGACAAACAGAAAAATACGCGTGATTAACACAGATCCACGTTATTAAACATCTGTGTCCTCCACACTGCATTATTATAAACTATTAACAGCTCCTGCTCGTGTCATTCACAGCAGAGAGACGTACTTTATACTTTATAGTAACTGTAACTCAAAGATTGAAGCTTTAATGCATTCGGGTCAGCCCTACGCATCTTCAACACAATACATGCGTGTGCGTCTCTCTCTGTTTCAAGTTTGCAGAGCACGTGTGACTTTCAGTAGGCTGAAACCTCCCCGCAATATCAGAACAAACATGTGGGGAGGGGCTAGAATGAGGGGAGATTGCCCAGTGCCACTAGGTAATCGATCGCGGAGGGCAGAAATGGGTCGGTAAATATTCTACGACCATAAGCGTCAATCCGGTGGGTGCTTTGGGGACTGAGCGTGTGTGAAACCCTAGTAGAGTTATGCGCCGGTGGGTGCTCTGCAATCTCGGATCGGCGCCTATGTGTATGCGTACACTGAGAAGGATTTTAAAATGCATGTGGCTTTACAGGAGAAAGAATCAGTCCGATACTCTGGAGGTTGCATCTTTTCTCATTGATCAGCTGGAGGGGCACGGGAGGCTCCATGGATACAAGCTACACCATCTCAGCTGCATCCAAGCTGGGTACGTGAAGCACAGTGAGGCATTTGTTAAAATTTCTAGACCCCCGTGCTGTTGAGCAAAGAAGCATCAATCACCTGATGCGACGCATAATATCGGACTGATTCTTTCTCCTGTACAACCCCATGCATTTTAAAATCCTTAAGTTCTAACAGCTCAGAGTTTAATTCTGGAATAGTGTCTACTCGCGAGGTCTTCAGGATGTCAACTTACTGCGTCATTATACCTGTCATCCTGGGGTCTGGGTGAATAAGAATTGGCAAAAGCCTCTTGAGCCTGTGGTGACCAACAAAACTTTGAGGAGGTACCTTTGGTCAAAGCCAAAATAGGAGAAGCAATAGAGCTGAAACCCCTAATAAAGCATCGATAAAAGTTGGCAAACCATAGAAAGCGCTGAACCTGCTTGACCGAGTCTGGCTGTGGCCAATCTTGAACTGCTTGGACTTTGCTTGGATCCATTCTTACGCTACCCTGCGACAATCCATATCCCAGGAACGTAATAGTTGAGGCATGGAAGACACACTTCTCCGCCTTGACATAGAGCTGATGCTCCAACAAACCTCTGCAGTACCATTTTCACATGGGACACATGCTCCTGAAAATATCAGGATGTCATCCAAGTACACGTACACAAAGAATTCCAGCATGTCCCTAAGAACATCTTGGAAGACAGCAGGAGCGTTGGAAAGTCCCTGGGGGTGTTGAAAGCCGTCTTCCACTCATCCCGATCTCGTATGCGCACCAGGTTGTAGGCGTTTCTAAGGTCCAACTTAGTGAAAAAGGACGAACCCTGTAAGCGCTCAAATGCCATAGACATGAGTAGTAGAGGGTAGTGGTTCTTTACCGGGATCTTATGAATACCCCGGTAATCTATGCAGGGTCTTAGCCCCCCATCTCTCTTTACCACAAAGAAAAAACCAGCCCCAGCTGGGGACATGGAGGGGCGAATGATACCTGCAGCCAATGCCTCATCAATGTAGTCTCTCATAGCCATTGTTTCAGGTCCCGACAAAGAGTACAGGCAGCCCCTCGGAGGTGACGTGCCTGGGAGGAGGTCAATGGCACAATCATATGGCCTATGAGCGGGTAGGACAGAGGCTTTCTGTTTACTGAACACCTCACTCAATTCAGCATATGCAGCAGGAATCCCAACAGAAAGGACAGACAAGGCAGACCCAGGAGGAGCAGAACTAGAAAGGACGAGGGGCTTGAGAGACACAGGAGTCAAGAGATTAGGGAAGGAGGAGCTTCCAGAAGAGGCCAAAACAAGAGGGGAATCCATTGCTGGGCTCCACTGCTCACATGTTCTCTCTCTCTGCCCGAGTGAGCCGAGTACGCCCTATTTGCATGGGTTCATCAATGCCTGAAGACCCTTGGGGCATATCCTTTGTCTTATGAGGGAGGTTTAAATTCTCCAGTGGCATGGGGCAATTGTACACAAACTTCCTCTCTCTTTGTCCTTCACGAATATGGTTGTCAATTCGAATTGCTAGGGAAATCAAATCCTCTAGTGAGTCTGGAAGATCACGCAATGCCAACTCATCTTTAACCTTTTGAGACAGGCAGTGAATAAAGGTAGTTGTAAGAGCCTCCTTGTTCCACCCTGACTCTGTGGCTAGTGTGCGGAATTGGATGGAAAATTCTGCTACACTGGTAGAGCCCTGACGGAGACCTATGAGGCATTTTGTAGCTTCCTGCCCACTAATATCATGATCAAATACTCTCTTCATTTAAGCCATGAAGAGAGCAGAATCACCACAGACCAGAGCCTGCTTCTCCCACAGGGCTGTAGCCCACGAAAGAGCTCTGTCTGATAGCAGGGATATAATGTATGCTACCCGAGCCCGTTCCGTGCTAAACATTGAGGGTTGTAGCTCAAACACCAGACTACACTGGGTGATAAATCCCTTGCACTTGCCTGGATGACCATCAAACCGTGCTGGAGTTGACAACTTTGTCTCCTGCACTGCAACAGGGCTGGGAGGTGGAGCCATGGGTGCTTGGTTGACTACTTGGTTGGGTGCTTGTACTTGAATTGAAGTTGGCCCTGCTGCTTGTAGCCGGACAATAATTTCCTTCAACATACTACACTGAACAAAAATATAAACTTTTGTTTTTGCTCCCATTTTTCATGAGTTGAACTCAAAGATCTAAGACTTTTTCTATGTACACAAAAGGCCTATTTCTCTCAAATATTGTTCACAAATTTGTCTAAATCTGTGTCAGTGAGCACTTCTCCTTTACCGAGATAATCCATCCACCTCACAGGTGTGGCATATCAAGATGCTGATTAGACAGCATGATTATTGCACAGGTGTGCCTTAGGTTGGCCACAATAAAAGGCCACTCTAAAATGTGCAGTTTTACTGTAATGGGGGGGTCCGGGGGGGTCAGAAAACCAGTCAGTATCTGGAGTGACCACCATGTGCCTCACGCAGTGCAACACATCTCCTTCGCATAGAGTTGATCAGGTTGTTGATTGTGGCCTGTGGGATGTTGGTCCACTCCTCTCCAATAGCTATGCGAAGTTGCTGGATATTGGAAGGAACTGGAACATGCTGTCGTATACGCCGATCCAGAGCATCCAATACATGCTCAATGGGTGACATGCCCGGTGAGAATGCTGGCCATGCAAGAACTGGGATGTTTTCAGCTTCCAGGAATTGTGTATAGATCCTTGCAACATGGGGCCGTGCATTATCATGCTGCAACATGAGGTGATGGTCGTGGATGAATGGCACAACAATGGGCCTCAGGATCTCATCACGGTATCTCTGTGCATTCAAAATGCCATCAATAAAATGCACCTGTGTTCAGACTATAATCCTGGGGTATGATTATGTACGGCCGTTTATTATTCAGTATTTTTGGTTGAAGAAGAAGTTTGTGTATGTCCTGTTTTCTGTTCAAACAGCTGAACACAAAATCAGGTGTGCATCTGATGTTAAAATGACCTGTTACGATAGAATTCATCAAATAAAGATAAAAAAATAATCCATAGAAACAGCCACATGACAGAATGGAATAGAATCAGAATGTAAATCAGAGAACATGTAGATCACAGCTCAAAAGGACAGAATCCATGATGTCATGATTCAGAGACCATAAAGGCTCAGAGTTTTGGTTCTGAGTTCACTGAGACATTGGAAGAGCCACACCGTCGAAGTACACACAAGTCAAGCAAAAGACACCAAACACCAAAACACCTAAAATGGAGACCAACTACTTAGAAGTAGAACCCTCATTCAACTTCTACCTCAGCTCCCTCGAAGCTCTAGCGAGGAGCGAGCTGAAGGACAACGAGGCCAGGGTCACCGAGAGCAAAACCCAGGGTAGAGTCCTCTTAGAGATCGAAGAGGACACGCTGGCCAATCTCCTCGATCAGCTCCAAGAGAAGAGAGAGAACAAGCAGTGGATCTGTGAGAGAGAGGAGCTGCAGAGAGAGATATCGAGCCTGAAAGCCCAGCTGCAGGTTCAGCCCAAACACTCTGCTCAGAGGGAAGAGGAACCTCTCCTATCTGAGCTGAAGAAGGTCAGGGCCAGGCTGAGGAAAACCAGCATAGATCTGGAGATGGAGTTTTATAAAAACAAAGACCTCCAAGGGCAGCTGGAGAAGGTGCTCTCTGCTCCGAGAGACGAGGACAGGCTCAAATCGGAGCTGAAAAAGGTCAGGGCGAGCCTCAGGAAAGCCACCATTGATCTGGAGATGGGGCATTATGAGAAACAAGACCTCCAGGTGCAGCTGAAGAAGGTGCTCTCTGCTCAGAGAGAAGACGACAGGCTCAAATCGGAGCTGAAGAAGGTCAGGGCGAGCCTCAGGAAAGCCACCTTTGATCTGGAGATGGACTACTATGAGAAACAAGACCTCAAAGTGCAGCTGGAGAAAATGAAGAACGAGAGTGAGGCCCTTCAGAAGCAGATGGAGACAATGAAGGAAACAGCAGGGGTGGAGGCTCGCTCAAAGGAAGAAAAACTGAAGAGTGATCTTCACTTTGAGCGGGCTGAAGCTCAGAAGCTGAAGAAGGAACTGAGCGAGATGGAGGAAGCACTCCTAAAACTAAGAGGGGATGCTGAAAAGGCTGTGAAGAGATCCCAGCTTTCCCATCAAGCTCAGCAGGTGAAATACAGGGCATATGTGAAGAACCTATCTGCACTTAAAGAGGCAAAGGATCTGCTGGAGACTCAGCAGCAGCAGGAGAGAAGTCACCACCAGGAGGAGATGGATAAAACAACAGCCTCCTGTCTCACTAAAGTTAATTATCAGAGACATAAAAACAAAAAGCTCACCTCTGCTCTGAAGGCGGCTGAGAAAGAGCTGGAGAAACAAGTCCTCAAGTGGAATAAGGAAAAGTCAGCCCTCCTTAAGACCACAGAAGGCCTCTGGAGATGTCTGCAGAAGAAGGAGCAGCAGTGGGAGGAGAAGGACAGCTCCGTGAGGTCCCAGCTGACAGACCTTCAGAGACAGAACTCCTCACCTGCCTCAATGTCATAGAGAGCGTTGCCTAGTGCTGACGTGCTCAAAATAAATAAGCATAAAATTAAAAAATGTATTAAAAAAATGTAATAAACAAACACAAATTTATCTTATGTTGTTCGTCTGTTGTTGTTGAGAATGTAAAGTTGTATTAAAGTCACATGTAAATTGAATCCCTCACCAGTGTCTCTCAGGTGCATTATAAAGTTATGAACTTACCTGAGCTCCTTGTTTAGAACGTGTTACCTTTTTAACCTGTTTACACTATTAGACCTTCTTAAGTAAATAAACCAGTCTCTAAATTCATTGTTATGGTCACCGTGTCCTAATGCTTTTCCTTTAAAAATAACTTGATTAAACTTTGACCTTTGACCCAGGGTGTCAGTATAACACAGATGCAATACTGGTTTAACCTGACCCAGGACCTGTGGGCTGTTTAGACCCTGATATTCTGTAAGAGTAACTGCACACTTAAATATGTTTTTGAGCTGTAATCTAAATTATATTGCTGTACTGTGATGAAACACATCAATGCTGGTGTTAATATTGACAGTTCTTACCAAATTTATAAAAACGGCATTTCATGGGTTGGAAATGGCTCAAACAAGCCGCCAATGGTTTTAAATCAGCCCTGGTGTCAGGGTTGGGGGAGTGGGACACAATTGCGGACTGGGAAGGGGTTCTAAAAGCTATCCCAAAGGAATAGCCACTGAAAATCGCAAGCGATTGAAAGGGAGTGGGAAAGGACAAATAATATTGAGCAAAAAGCAGGCTCCTTTAACCAAAATCAAAGTCAGGGTATGGCAAACTAAACCACCACCAGCTGAACCAAAAGTAAACTCTCAGGGGGACCCTGGAAAAAACTTTGTGAAACAAAAATGGGCCAAGGGATTTGAAGGGAGAACAGGGAAGGCTTTTAAGATAATGAGCCCAACAAAGTTTGCTATTTTGATTTCTACAAGCACACTGAAAACACAGGAAGACACACAGAGAGATGCTCTCATTATCTCTGGAGGTGAGACAATGAGTCAGCACTGGGTGCTGGACTCAAAGGGTATATATAAGCTCCCACCACCTGTTCTCAATCAAGAGCAATCAGGCACACACACACACACACACACACACACACACACACACATACACACCTGACTCTGCTCTTTAATGATCCCTCTGCCAAGCTAAATGACTGGCCAAAGTGAGTGCCCCTCACAGTGTCGTTATATCTGTCGTCCTATCTATTTTATTTATTGTATTTTATTTAAAAGGGACCATGTACAGTTTAAAACATAAATGTCACCAATTGATGCACCGTACCAGATTATAGCTTTAAGCTAATTTGCATCTGTAGTCCCTTGGCAGGTCAACACAAAAGGAAAAACAGGACAATAGTACAGAGCAAAGTAACACAAAGTCACACGAGAGAGAACACACCAAAAAATGCAAAGCTACACACAGAGTAGCACATCCTAAATGCATGCTTGTCAAATAAAATCAAGCCACAAAGACGATAAGATGGGAAGCAAGGTCAATAAGTACAGAGCTGAGCAGCTTTTAACATTTTAATAATTTAACAACAAATTTTATAAACCAGACACACATTTGAAAATAATCTAAAATTCTCAAAGCTCAGTAAATTGTATTTCTCCAGTACCCCACAGTGATGAGAGTGCAATGGCTTTTTGTCCAGAGTTTTTAGAGTTTGTTTATATAAGGACTCAAGAGGTCTTATGGCTGTTTAACCAGCTTGCCCCAAACATGTAATACAATAAGACATATGGGAGAGGATCATCACATGCATAAATATCTTGGCTGCATCCAAAGAGAGACAGTTTCTAAATTGTCTAAAATTTGCCATGTTGTACTTCATGGTTTTAACCTTTTTTTTTTTTTTTTTTTTACATGTTTCTTAAAGTTAAGGTTTGGATCCAGTATTAGGCCTAGAAATTTAAAATCAGTGACTATTTCAATCCTTTCACCTTTGATGAGAATATCAGGGTGAGGAGATTGTAACGTGGTTTTAGTAAAAAAACATACCTTTTGTCTTGCTGATATTTAGACTCAGACATGATTGATCAAGCCAATGTGTGATGATCACTAATGCTTTTGTTAACTTGGCAGCTGCTAACTCAGCTGCTTTTGTATGTGTGTATACCACAGTATCATCTGTGTACATTTGAAATTCTATATCTTGACACTGTTGTGGGAGATCATTAATATATAGGCTAAATAATAAGGGGCCCAACAATGACCCTTGTGGAACACCCGTTGTGCACTTCATGGTACTGGAGAGTGTGTCACACACTTTAACACATTGCATCCTATATCTTAAATATGAAAAGAAGTTAAATTTAGCGAGTTTTGATATTAAGACATCATGATTGACTGTATCGAATGCTTTACGCAGATCTAAAATTACAGCACCATCTACTCCCCCTTTATCGAGCATTGATTTAATTTGCTCTAGGTAGCAGTTTCAGTGGAATGATTGAATCTAAAGCCAAACTGCATACAATGTAGACCAAATGTGCTTGTGTTAAGAAATGTTGTCAGTTGTTCAATGACAACTTTCTCTGCAACCTTAGAGAGTACTGGCAGTATACTTATAGGTCAGTAGTTAATTAGTTAAAAGTAGGATTTTTTTTCCTAGCTCATGTACACATTCGAGAAAAAAATTATTGAAGACAGACGCAACAGCAAGATGATCTTCAAATAGCTCTCCCTGTACTTTGAGTTTAAAACCTCCTAAATAATTTGGGTCTCTCCTTGTGAGATTATCAATTTTTTTCCAGATCAATTTACTATTGCATTTTGCCCCAGTATATTAAGATAAAAATGGGATTTAGCTAATCTTAGCTCAAGTATAACTTTATTCCTTAAACCTTTATAAATTAGCATGTCTGTGTCTCTTCTAGTTTTGATTGCCTTCCTAAGTGCAGCATCTCTACTCTTTATCAGCTTCCAAAGATTTTCATTGAACCAAATTAAATTATTTCTTTTTATAGACTTTATCTGGACCCTCACATTACATTTGTCATCTTACTGCGTCATTATACCTGTCGTCCTGATATGTCATCTTACTGCGGCATTATACCTGTCATCATAATGTGTCAACACACTGTGTCATTATACCCGTCATCCTGATGTGTCATCTTACTGCGTCATTATACCTGTCGTCCTGATATGTCATCTTACTGCATCATTATACCTGTCATCCTGATATGTCAACATACTGCGGCATTATACCTGTCGTCCTGATATGTCATCTTACTGCGTCATTATACCAGTCATCCTGATGTGTCATCTTACTGCGTCATTATACCCGTCGTCTTGATATGTCAACATACTGCATCATTAAACCTATCATCCTGATGTGTCATCTTACTGCGTCATTATACATGTCGTCCTGATGTGTCAATATACTGCGTCATTATACCTGTCGTCCTGATATGTCATCTTCTTGCGTCATTATACCAGTCATCCTGATGTGTCATCTTACTGCGTCATTATACCCGTCGTCTTGATATGTCAACATACTGCGTCATTATACCTGTCATCCTGATGTGTCATCTTACTGCGTCATTATACCTGTTGTCCTGGTTGTCATCTTACTGTGTCATTTTATCTTTCGTCTTGATGTGTCATCTTCCTGTGTCATTATACCTGTTGTCCTGGTTGTCATCTTACTGTGACATTATACCTGTCATCCTGATGTGTTGTCTTACTGCATCATTATACCTGTCATCCTGGTTGTCATCATACTGTGTCATTATACCTGTCGTCCTGATGTGTCGTCTTACTGCGTCATTATACCTGTTGTCCTAGTTGTCATCTCACTACGTCATTGTACGTGTTGTCCTGGTTGTCATCTTACTGTGTCAATATACCTGTCGTCCTGATGTGTCGGCTTAATACGTCATGATACCTGTTATCCTCATGTGTCATCTTACTGTGTCATTATACCTTTCGTCCTGATGTGTCGTCTAACTGCGTCATTATACCTGTTGTCCTGGTTGTCATCTTACTGTGTCATTATACCTGTCGTCCTGATATGTCGTCTTACTGTGTCAATATACCTGTCATCCTGGTTGTCATCTCACTACGTCATTATACGTGTTGTCCTGGTTGTCATCTTACTGTGTCATTATACGTGTTGTCCTGGTTGTCATCTTACTGCGTCATTATACCTGTCGTCCTGATGTGTCGTCTTACTGCGTCATTATACCTGTTGTCCTGGTTGTCATCTTACTGTGTCATTATACCTGTCGTCCTGGTTGTCATCTTACTGTGTCATTATATCTGTCGTCCTGATATGTCGTCTTACTGTGTCATTATACCTGTTGTCCTGGTTGTCATCTTACTGTGTCATTATACCTGTCGTCCTGATATGTCGTCTTACTGTGTCATTATACCTGTCATCCTGGTTGTCATCTCACTACGTCATTATACGTGTTGTCCTGGTTGTCATCTTACTGCGTCATTATACGTGTTGTCCTGGTTGTCATCTTACTGTGTCATTATACCTGTCGTCCTGATGTGTCGTCTTACTGCGTCATTATACCTGTCATCCTGATGTGTCGTCTTACTGCGTCATTATACCTGTTGTCCTGGTTATCATCTCACTACGTCATTGTACGTGTTGTCCTGGTTGTCATCTTACTGTGTCATTATACGTGTTGTCCTGGTTGTCATCTTACTGCGTCATTATACCTGTCGTCCTGATGTGTCGTCTTACTGCGTCAATATACCTGTTGTCCTGGTTGTCATCTTACTGTGTCATTATACCTGTCGTCCTGATGTGTTGTCTGACTGCGTCATTATACCTGTCGTCCTGGTTGTCATCTTACCGTGTCATTATACCTGTCGTCCTGATGTGTCGTCTTACAGCGTCATTATACCTGTTGTCCTGGTTGTCATCTTACTGTGTCATTATACCTGTTGTCCTGATGTGTCGTCTTACTGCGTCATTATACCTGTTGTCCCGGTTGTCATCTTACTGTGTCATTATATCTGTCGTCCTGATGTGTCGTCTTACTGCGTCATTATACCTGTTGTCCTGGTTGTCATCTTACTGTGTCATTATACCTGTCGTCCTGATGTGTCGTCTTACTGCGTCATTATACCTGTTGTCCTGGTTGTCATCTTACTGTGTCATTATACGTGTTGTCCTGGTTGTCATCTTACTGCGTCATTATACCTGTCGTCCTGATGTGTCGTCTTACTGCGTCATTATACCTGTTGTCCTAGTTGTCATCTCACTACGTCATTGTACGTGTTGTCCTGGTTGTCATCTTACTGTGTCAATATACCTGTCGTCCTGATGTGTCGGCTTAATACGTCATGATACCTGTTATCCTCATGTGTCATCTTACTGTGTCATTATACCTTTCGTCCTGATGTGTCGTCTAACTGCGTCATTATACCTGTTGTCCTGGTTGTCATCTTACTGTGTCATTATACCTGTCGTCCTGGTTGTCATCTTACGTTGTCATTATACGTGTTGTCCTGGTTGTCATCTTACTGTGTCATTATACCTGTCGTCCTGATATGTCGTCTTACTGTGTCATTATACCTGTCATCCTGATGTGTCGTCTTACTGCGTCATTATACCTGTTGTCCTGGTTGTCATCTCACTACATCATTATACCTGTTGTCCTGGTTGTCATCTTACTGTGTCATTATTCGTGTTGTCCTGGTTGTCATCTTACTGTGTCATTATACGTGTTGTCCTGGTTCTCATCTTACTGTGTCATTATACCTGTTGTCCTGGTTGTCATCTTACTGTGTCATTATACCTGTCGTCCTGATGTGTCGTTTTACTGCGTCATTATATCTGTTGTCCTGATTGTCATCTCACTACGTCATTATACGTGTTGTCCTGGTTGTCATCTTACTGTGTCATCATACCTGTCGTCCTGATGTGTCGTCTTACTGCGTCATTATGCCTGTTGTCCTGGTTGTCATCTTACCGTGTCATTATACCTGTCGTCCTGATGTGTCGTCTTACTGCGTCATTATACCTGTTGTCCTGGTTGTCATCTTACTGTGTCATTATACCTGTCGTCCTGATGTGTTGTCTGACTGCGTCATTATACCTGTCGTCCTGGTTGTCATCTTACCGTGTCATTATACCTGTCGTCCTGATGTGTCGTCTTACAGCGTCATTATACCTGTTGTCCTGGTTGTCATCTTACTGTGTCATTATACCTGTTGTCCTGATGTGTCGTCTTACTGCGTCATTATACCTGTTGTCCCGGTTGTCATCTTACTGTGTCATTATATCTGTCGTCCTGATGTGTCGTCTTACTGCGTCATTATACCTGTTGTCCTGGTTGTCATCTTACTGTGTCATTATACCTGTCGTCCTGATGTGTCGTCTTACTGCGTCATTATACCTGTCGTCCTGATGTGTCGTCTTACTGCGTCATTATACCTGTTGTCCTAGTTGTCATCTCACTACGTCATTGTACGTGTTGTCCTGGTTGTCATCTTACTGTGTCAATATACCTGTCGTCCTGATGTGTCGGCTTAATACGTCATGATACCTGTTATCCTCATGTGTCATCTTACTGTGTCATTATACCTTTCGTCCTGATGTGTCGTCTAACTGCGTCATTATACCTGTGGTCCTGGTTGTCATCTTACTGTGTCATTATACCTGTCGTCCTGATGTGTCGTCTTACTGCGTCATTATACCTGTTGTCCTGGTTGTCACCTTACTGTGTCATTATATGTGTTGTCCTGGTTGTCATCTTACGTTGTCATTATACGTGTTGTCCTGGTTGTCATCTTACTGTGTCATTATACCTGTCGTCCTGATATGTCGTCTTACTGTGTCATTATACCTGTCATCCTGATGTGTCGTCTTACTGCGTCATTATACCTGTTGTCCTGGTTGTCATCTCACTACATCATTATACCTGTTGTCCTGGTTGTCATCTTACTGTGTCATTATTCGTGTTGTCCTGGTTGTCATCTTACTGTGTCATTATACGTGTTGTCCTGGTTCTCATCTTACTGTGTCATTATACCTGTTGTCCTGGTTGTCATCTTACTGTGTCATTATACCTGTCGTCCTGATGTGTCGTTTTACTGCGTCATTATATCTGTTGTCCTGATTGTCATCTCACTACGTCATTATACGTGTTGTCCTGGTTGTCATCTTACTGTGTCATCATACCTGTCGTCCTGATGTGTCGTCTTACTGCGTCATTATGCCTGTTGTCCTGGTTGTCATCTTACCGTGTCATTATACCTGTCGTCCTGATGTGTCGTCTTACTGCGTCATTATACCTGTTGTCCTGGTTGTCATCTTACTGTGTCATTATACCTGTCGTCCTGATGTGTTGTCTGACTGCGCCATTATACCTGTCATCCTGGTTGTCATCTTACCGTGTCATTATACCTGTCGTCCTGATGTGTCGTCTTACAGCGTCATTATACCTGTTGTCCTGGTTGTCATCTTACTGTGTCATTATACCTGTTGTCCTGATGTGTCGTCTTACTGCGTCATTATACCTGTTGTCCCGGTTGTCATCTTACTGTGTCATTATATCTGTCGTCCTGATGTGTCGTCTTACTGCGTCATTATACCTGTTGTCCTGGTTGTCATCTTACTGTGTCATTATACCTGTCGTCCTGATGTGTCGTCTTACTGCGTCATTATACCTGTTATCCTGGTTGTCATCTTACTGTGTCATTATACCTGTCGTCCTGGTTGTCATCTTACTGTGTCATTATATCTGTCGTCCTGATATGTCGTCTTACTGTGTCATTATACCTGTTGTCCTGGTTGTCATCTTACTGTGTCATTATACCTGTCGTCCTGATACGTCGTCTTACTGTGTCATTATACCTGTCATCCTGGTTGTTATCTCACTACGTCATTATACGTGTTGTCCTGGTTGTCATCTTACTGTGTCATTATACGTGTTGTCCTGGTTGTCATCTTACTGCGTCATCATACCTGTCGTCCTGATGTGTCGTCTCACTGCGTCATTATACCTGTTGTCCTGGTTGTCATCTTACTGTGTCATTATACCTGTCGTCCTGATGTGTCGTCTGACTGCGTCATTATATCTGTCGTCCTGGTTGTCATCTTACTGTGTCATTATACCTGTTGTCCTGATGTGTCGTTTTACTGCGTCATTATACCTGTTGTCCTGGTTGTCATCTTACTGTGTCATTATATCTGTCGTCCTGATGTGTCGTCTTTCTGCGTCATTATAACTATCATCCTGGTTGTCATCTTACTGTGTTATTATACCTGTCGTCCTGATGTTTCGTCTAACTGCATCATTATACGTGTTGTCCTGGTTGTCATCTTACTGTTTCATTATACGTGTTGTCCTGGTTCTCATCTTACTGTGTCATTATACCTGTTGTCCTGGTTGTCATCTTACTGTGTCATTATACCTGTCGTCCTGATGTGTCGTCTTACTGTGTCATTATACCTGTCGTCCTGATATGTCGTCTTACTGCGTCATTATACCTGTTGTCCTGGTTGTCATCTTACTGTGTCATTATACCTGTCGTCCTGGTTGTCATATTACTGTGTCATTATACCTGTCGTCCTGATATGTCGTCTTACTGTGTCATTATACCTGTCATCCTGATGTGTCGTCTTACTGCGTCATTATACCTGTTGTCCTGGTTGTCATCTCACTACGTCATTATACCTGTTGTCCTGGTTGTCATCTTACTGTGTCATTATTCGTGTTGTCCTGGTTGTCATCTTACTGTGTCATTATACGTGTTGTCCTAGTTCTCATCTTACTGTGTCATTATACCTGTTGTCCTGGTTGTCATCTTACTGTGTCATTATACCTGTCGTCCTGATGTGTCGTTTTACTGCGTCATTATATCTGTTGTCCTGATTGTCATCTCACTACGTCATTATACGTGTTGTCCTGGTTGTCATCTTACTGTGTCATCATACCTGTCGTCCTGATGTGTCGTCTTACTGCGTCATTATGCCTGTTGTCCTGATGTGTCGTCTGACTGCGTCATTATACCTGTCGTCCTGGTTGTCATCTTATCCTATCATTATACCTGTCGTCCTGATGTGTCGTCTTACTGCGTCATTATACCTGTCATTCTGGTTGTCATCTTACTGTGTCATTATACCTGTCGTTCTGATGTGTTGTGTTACTGAGTCATTATACCTGTTGTCCTGGTTGTCATCTTACTGTGTCATTATATCTGTCGTCCTGATGTGTCGTCTTACTGCGTCATTATACCTATTTTCCTGGTCGTCATCTTACTGTGTCATTATACCTGTCGTCCTGATGTGTCGTCTGACTGTGTCATTATACGTGTTGTCCTGGTTGTCATCTTACTGTGTCATTATACCTGTCGTCCTGGTTGTCATCTTACCATGTCATTATACCTGTCGTCCTGATGCGTCGTCTTACTGCGTCATTATACCTGTTGTCCTGGTTGTCGTCTTACTGTGTCATTATACCTGTCGTCCTGATGTGTCGTCTTACTGCGTCATTAAACCTGTTGTCCTGGTTGTCATCTTACTGTGTCATTATATCTGTCGTCCTGATGTGTGGTCTTACTGCGTCATTATAACTATCATCCTGGTTGTCATCTTACTGTGTTATTATACCTGTCGTCCTGATGTTTCGTCTAACTGCATCATTATACGTGTTGTCCTGGTTGTCATCTTACTGTTTCATTATACGTGTTGTCCTGGTTCTCATCTTACTGTGTCATTATACCTGTTGTCCTGGTTGTCATCTTACTGTGTCATTATACCTGTCGTCCTGATGTGTCGTCTTACTGTGTCATTATACCTGTCGTCCTGATATGTCGTCTTACTGCGTCATTATACCTGTTGTCCTGGTTGTCATCTTACTGTGTCATTATACCTGTCGTCCTGGTTGTCATCTTACTGTGTCATTATACCTGTCGTCCTGATATGTCGTCTTACTGTGTCATTATACCTGTTGTCCTGGTTGTCATCTTACTGTGTCATTATACCTGTCGTCCTGATATGTCGTCTTACTGTGTCATTATACCTGTCATCCTGGTTGTCATCTCACTACGTCATTATACGTGTTGTCCTGATGTGTCGTCTTACTGTGTCATTATACGTGTTGTCCTGGTTGTCATCTTACTGTGTCATTATACGTGTTGTCCTGGTTGTCATCTTACTGCGTCATTATACCTGTCGTCCTGATGTGTCGTCTTACTGCGTCATTATACCTGTTATCCTGGTTGTCATCTTACTGTGTCATTATACCTGTCGTCCTGGTTGTCATCTTACTGTGTCATTATATCTGTCGTCCTGATATGTCGTCTTACTGTGTCATTATACCTGTTGTCCTGGTTGTCATCTTACTGTGTCATTATACCTGTCGTCCTGATACGTCGTCTTACTGTGTCATTATACCTGTCATCCTGGTTGTTATCTCACTACGTCATTATACGTGTTGTCCTGGTTGTCATCTTACTGTGTCATTATACGTGTTGTCCTGGTTGTCATCTTACTGCGTCATTATACCTGTCGTCCTGATGTGTCGTCTTACTGCGTCATTATACCTGTTATCCTGGTTGTCATCTTACTGTGTCATTATACCTGTCGTCCTGGTTGTCATCTTACTGTGTCATTATATCTGTCGTCCTGATATGTCGTCTTACTGTGTCATTATACCTGTTGTCCTGGTTGTCATCTTACTGTGTCATTATACCTGTCGTCCTGATATGTCGTCTTACTGTGTCATTATACCTGTTGTCCTGGTTGTCATCTTACTGCGTCATTATACCTGTTGTCCTGGTTGTCATCTTACTGTGTCATTATACCTGTCGTCCTGATGTGTCGTCTTACTGTGTCATTATACCTGTCATTCTGGTTGTCATCTTACTGTGTCATTATACCTGTCGTTCGGATGTGTCGTCTTACTGTGTCATTATACGTGTTGTCCTGGTTGTCATCTTACGTTGTCATTATACGTGTTGTCCTGGTTGTTATCTTACTGTGTCATTATACCTGTCGTCCTGATATGTCGTCTTACTGTGTCATTATACCTTTCATCCTGATGTGTCGTCTTACTGCGTCATTATACCTGTTGTCCTGGTTGTCATCTTACTGTGTCATTATACGTGTTGTCCTGGTTTTCATCTTACTGTGTCATTATACCTGTTGTCCTGGTTGTCATCTTACTGTGTCATTATACGTGTTGTCCTGGTTTTCATCTTACTGTGTCATTATACCTGTTGTCCTGGTTGTCATCTTACTGTGTCATTATACCTGTCGTCCTGATGTGTCGTTTTACTGCGTCATTATATCTGTTGTCCTGGTTGTCATCTCACTACGTCATTATACGTGTTGTCCTGGTTGTCATCTTACTGTGTCATCATACCTGTCGTCCTGATGTGTCGTCTTACTGCGTCATTATACCTGTTGTCCTGGTTGTCATCTTACTGTGTCATTATACCTGTCGTCCTGATATGTCGTCTTACTGTGTCATTATACCTGTCATCCTGGTTGTTATCTCACTACGTCATTATACGTGTTGTCCTGGTTGTCATCTTACTGTGTCATTATACGTGTTGTCCTGGTTGTCATCTTACTGCGTCATTATACCTGTCGTCCTGATGTGTCGTCTTACTGCGTCATTATACCTGTTATCCTGGTTGTCATCTTACTGTGTCATTATACCTGTCGTCCTGGTTGTCATCTTACTGTGTCATTATATCTGTCGTCCTGATATGTCGTCTTACTGTGTCATTATACCTGTTGTCCTGGTTGTCATCTTACTGTGTCATTATACCTGTCGTCCTGATATGTCGTCTTACTGTGTCATTATACCTGTTGTCCTGGTTGTCATCTTACTGTGTCATTATACCTGTTGTCCTGATTGTCATCTTACTGTGTCATTATACCTGTCGTCCTGATGTGTCGTCTTACTGTGTCATTATACCTGTCATTCTGGTTGTCATCTTACTGTGTCATTATACCTGTCGTTCTGATGTGTCGTCTTACTGTGTCATTATACCTGTTGTCCTGGTTGTCATCTCACTCTGTCATTATACGTGTTGTCCTGGTTGTCATCTTACTGTGTCATTATACCTGTTGTCCTGGTTGTCATCTTACCATGTCATTATACCTGTCGTCCTGATGCGTCGTCTTACTGCGTCATTATACCTGTTGTCCTGGTTGTCGTCTTACTGTGTCATTATACCTGTCGTCCTGATGTGTCGTCTTACTGCGTCATTATACCTGTTGTCCTGGTTGTCATCTTACTGTGTCATTATATCTGTCGTCCTGATGTGTGGTCTTACTGTGTCATTATACCTGTTGTCCAGGTTGTCATCTTACTGTGTCATTTTCCCTGTCGTCCTTATGTGTCGTCTTACTGCGTCATTATACCTGTTGTCCTGGTTGTCATCTCACTACGTCATTATACGTGTTGTCCTGGTTGTCACCTTACTGTGTCATTATACGTGTTGTCCTGGTTGTCATCTCACTACGTCATTATAAGTGTTGTCCTGGTTGTCATCTTACTGTGTCATCATACCTGTCGTCCTGATGTGTCGTCTTACTGCGTCATTATACCTGTTGTCCTGGTTGTCATCTTAACGTGTCATTATACCTGTCGTCCTGATGTGTCGTCCTGATGTGTCGTCTTACTGCGTCATTATACGTGTTGTCCTGGTTGTCATCTTACTGTGTCATTATACCTGTTGTCCTGGTTGTCATCTTACTGTGTCATTATACCTGTCGTCCTGATGTGTTGTCTGACTGCGTCATGATACCTGTCGTCCTGGTTGTCATCTTACTGCGTCATTATATCTGTTGTCCTGGTTGTCATCTTACTGTGTCATTATACCTGTCGTCCTGATGTGTCGTTTTACTGCGTCATTATATCTGTTGTCCTGGTTGTCATCTCACTACGTCATTATACGTGTTGTCCTGGTTGTCATCTTGCTGTGTCATCATACCTGTCGTCCTGATGTGTCGTCTTACTGCGTCATTATACCTGTTGTCCTGGTTGTCATCTTACCGTGTCATTATACCTGTCGTCCAGATGTGTCGTCTTACTGCGTCATTATACCTGTCGTCCTGGTTGTCATCTTACTGTGTCATTATATCTGTCGTCCTGATATGTCGTCTTACTGTGTGATTATACCTGTCATCCTGGTTGTCATCTCACTACGTCATTATACGTGTTGTCCTGGTTGTCATCTTACTGCGTCATTATACCTGTTGTCCTGGTTGTCATCTTACTGTGTCATTATACCTGTCGTCCTGGTTGTCATCTTACTGTGTCATTATACCTGTCGTCCTGATATGTCGTCTTACTGTGTCATTATACCTGTCATCCTGATGTGTCGTCTTACTGCGTCATTATACCTGTTGTCCTGGTTGTCATCTCACTACGTCATTATACCTGTTGTCCTGGTTGTCATCTTACTGTGTCATTATTTGTGTTGTCCTGGTTGTCATCTTACTGTGTCATTATACGTGTTGTCCTGGTTCTCATCTTACTGTGTCATTATACCTGTTGTCCTGGTTGTCATCTTACTGTGTCATTATACCTGTCGTCCTGATGTGTCGTTTTACTGCGTCATTATATCTGTTGTCCTGATTGTCATCTCACTACGTCATTATACGTGTTGTCCTGGTTGTCATCTTACTGTGTCATCATACCTGTCGTCCTGATGTGTCGTCTTACTGCGTCATTATGCCTGTTGTCCTGGTTGTCATCTTACTGTGTCATTATATCTGTTGTCCTGGTTGTCATCTTACTGTGTCATTATACCTGTCGTCCTGATATGTCGTCTTACTGTGTCAGTATACCTGTCATCCTGGTTGTCATCTCACTACGTCATTATACGTGTTGTCCTGGTTGTCATCTTACTGTGTCATTATACGTGTTGTCCTGGTTGTCATCTTACTGCGTCATTATACCTGTCGTCCTGATGTGTCGTCTTACTGCGTCATTATACCTGTTGTGCTGGTTGTCATCTTACTGTGTCATTATACCTGTCGTCCTGGTTGTCATCTTACTGCGTCATTATATCTGTTGTCCTGGTTGTCATCTTACTGCGTCATTATACCTGTTGTCCTGGTTGTCATCTTACCGTGTCATTATACCTGTCGTCCAGATGTGTCGTCTTACTGCGTCATTATACCTGTCGTCCTGGTTGTCATCTTACTGTGTCATTATATCTGTCGTCCTGATATGTCGTCTTACTGTGTGATTATACCTGTCGTCCTGGTTGTCATCTTACTGTGTCATTATATCTGTCGTCCTGATATGTCGTCTTACTGTGTCATTATACCTGTCGTCCTGATGTGTCGTTTTACTGCGTCATTATATCTGTTGTCCTGATTGTCATCTCACTACGTCATTATACGTGTTGTCCTGGTTGTCATCTTACTGTGTCATCATACCTGTCGTCCTGATGTGTCGTCTTACTGTGTCATTATACCTGTTGTCCTGGTTGTCATCTTACTGTGTCATTATACCTGTCGTCCTGGTTGTCATCTTACTGTGTCATTATACCTGTCGTCCTGATATGTCGTCTTACTGTGTCATTATACCTGTTGTCCTGGTTGTCATCTTACCGCGTCATTATACCTGTCATCCTGATGTGTCGTCTTACTGCGTCATTATACCTGTTGTCCTGGTTGTCATCTCACTACGTCATTGTACGTGTTGTCCTGGTTGTCATCTTACTGTGTCATTATACGTGTTGTCCTGGTTGTCATCTTACTGCGTCATTATACCTGTCGTCCTGATGTGTCGTCTTACTGCGTCATTATACCTGTTGTCCTGGTTGTCATCTCACTACGTCATTATACGTGTTGTCCTGGTTGTCATCTTACTGTGTCATTATACGTGTTGTCCTGGTTGTCATCTTACTGCGTCATTATACCTGTCGTCCTGATGTGTCGTCTTACTGCGTCATTATACATGTTGTCCTGGTTGTCATCTTCCTGTGTCATTATACCTGTCATCCTGATGTGTCGTCTTACTGCGTCATTATACCTGTTGTCCTGGTTGTCATCTCACTACGTCATTGTACGTGTTGTCCTGGCTGTCATCTTACTGTGTCATTATACGTGTTGTCCTGGTTGTCATCTTACTGCGTCATTATACCTGTCGTCCTGTTGTGTCGTCTGACTGTGTCATTATACCTGTCGTCCTGGTTGTCATCTTACTGTGTCATTATACCTGTCGTCCTTATGTGTCGTCTTACTGTGTCATTATACCTGTTGTCCTGGTTGTCATCTTACTGTGTCATTATACCTGTCGTCCTGATGTGTCGTCTTACTGCGTCATTATACCTGTTGTCCTGGTTGTCATCTTACTGTGTCATTATACCTGTCATCCTTGTTGTCATCTCACTACGTCATTATACGTTTTATCCGCGTTGTCATCTTACTGTGTCATTATACCTGTCGTCCTGATATGTCGTCTTACTGTGTCATTATACCTGTCATCCTGGTTGTCATCTCACTACGTCATTATACGTGTTGTCCTGGTTGTCATCTTACTGTGTCATTATACGTGTTGTCCTGGTTGTCATCTTACTGTGTCATTATACCTGTCGTCCTGATGTGTCGTCTTACTGCGTCATTATACCTGTCATCCTGATGTGTCGTCTTACTGCGTCATTATACCTGTTGTCCTGGTTGTCATCTCACTACGTCATTGTACGTGTTGTCCTGGTTGTCATCTTACTGTGTCATTATACGTGTTGTCCTGGTTGTCATCTTACTGTGTCATTATACCTGTCGTCCTGATGTGTCGTCTTACTGCGTCATTATATCTGTTGTCCTGGTTGTCATCTTACTGTGTCATTATACCTGTCGTCCTGATGTGTCGTCTTACTGCGTCATTATACCTGTTGTCCTGGTTGTCATCTTACCGTGTCATTATACCTGTCGTCCTGATGTGTCGTCCTGATGTGTCGTCTTACTGCGTCATTATACGTGTTGTCCTGGTTGTCATCTTACTGTGTCATTATACCTGTCGTCCTGATGTGTCGTCTTACTGCGTCATTATACCTGTTGTCCTGGTTGTCATCTTACTGTGTCATTATATCTGTCGTCCTGATGTGTCGTCTTACTGTGTCATTATACCTGTTGTCCTGGTTGTCATCTTACTGTGTCATTATACCTGTCGTCCTGATGTGTCGTCTTACTGTGTCATTATACCTGTTGTCCTGGTTGTCATCTTACCGCGTCATTATACCTGTCATCCTGATGTGTCGTCTTACTGCGTCATTATACCTGTTGTCCTGGTTGTCATCTCACTACGTCATTGTACGTGTTGTCCTGGTTGTCATCTTACTGTTTCATTATACGTGTTGTCCTGGTTCTCATCTTACTGTGTCATTATACCTGTTGTCCTGGTTGTCATCTTACTGTGTCATTATACCTGTCGTCCTGATGTGTCGTCTTACTGTGTCATTATACCTGTCGTCCTGATATGTCGTCTTACTGCGTCATTATACCTGTTGTCCTGGTTGTCATCTTACTGTGTCATTATACCTGTCGTCCTGGTTGTCATATTACTGTGTCATTATACCTGTCGTCCTGATATGTCGTCTTACTGTGTCATTATACCTGTCATCCTGATGTGTCGTCTTACTGCGTCATTATACCTGTTGTCCTGGTTGTCATCTCACTACGTCATTATACCTGTTGTCCTGGTTGTCATCTTACTGTGTCATTATTCGTGTTGTCCTGGTTGTCATCTTACTGTGTCATTATACGTGTTGTCCTAGTTCTCATCTTACTGTGTCATTATACCTGTTGTCCTGGTTGTCATCTTACTGTGTCATTATACCTGTCGTCCTGATGTGTCGTTTTACTGCGTCATTATATCTGTTGTCCTGATTGTCATCTCACTACGTCATTATACGTGTTGTCCTGGTTGTCATCTTACTGTGTCATCATACCTGTCGTCCTGATGTGTCGTCTTACTGCGTCATTATGCCTGTTGTCCTGATGTGTCGTCTGACTGCGTCATTATACCTGTCGTCCTGGTTGTCATCTTATCCTATCATTATACCTGTCGTCCTGATGTGTCGTCTTACTGCGTCATTATACCTGTCATTCTGGTTGTCATCTTACTGTGTCATTATACCTGTCGTTCTGATGTGTTGTGTTACTGAGTCATTATACCTGTTGTCCTGGTTGTCATCTTACTGTGTCATTATATCTGTCGTCCTGATGTGTCGTCTTACTGCGTCATTATACCTATTTTCCTGGTCGTCATCTTACTGTGTCATTATACCTGTCGTCCTGATGTGTCGTCTGACTGTGTCATTATACGTGTTGTCCTGGTTGTCATCTTACTGTGTCATTATACCTGTCGTCCTGGTTGTCATCTTACCATGTCATTATACCTGTCGTCCTGATGCGTCGTCTTACTGCGTCATTATACCTGTTGTCCTGGTTGTCGTCTTACTGTGTCATTATACCTGTCGTCCTGATGTGTCGTCTTACTGCGTCATTAAACCTGTTGTCCTGGTTGTCATCTTACTGTGTCATTATATCTGTCGTCCTGATGTGTGGTCTTACTGCGTCATTATAACTATCATCCTGGTTGTCATCTTACTGTGTTATTATACCTGTCGTCCTGATGTTTCGTCTAACTGCATCATTATACGTGTTGTCCTGGTTGTCATCTTACTGTTTCATTATACGTGTTGTCCTGGTTCTCATCTTACTGTGTCATTATACCTGTTGTCCTGGTTGTCATCTTACTGTGTCATTATACCTGTCGTCCTGATGTGTCGTCTTACTGTGTCATTATACCTGTCGTCCTGATATGTCGTCTTACTGCGTCATTATACCTGTTGTCCTGGTTGTCATCTTACTGTGTCATTATACCTGTCGTCCTGGTTGTCATCTTACTGTGTCATTATACCTGTCGTCCTGATATGTCGTCTTACTGTGTCATTATACCTGTTGTCCTGGTTGTCATCTTACTGTGTCATTATACCTGTCGTCCTGATATGTCGTCTTACTGTGTCATTATACCTGTCATCCTGGTTGTCATCTCACTACGTCATTATACGTGTTGTCCTGATGTGTCGTCTTACTGTGTCATTATACGTGTTGTCCTGGTTGTCATCTTACTGTGTCATTATACGTGTTGTCCTGGTTGTCATCTTACTGCGTCATTATACCTGTCGTCCTGATGTGTCGTCTTACTGCGTCATTATACCTGTTATCCTGGTTGTCATCTTACTGTGTCATTATACCTGTCGTCCTGGTTGTCATCTTACTGTGTCATTATATCTGTCGTCCTGATATGTCGTCTTACTGTGTCATTATACCTGTTGTCCTGGTTGTCATCTTACTGTGTCATTATACCTGTCGTCCTGATACGTCGTCTTACTGTGTCATTATACCTGTCATCCTGGTTGTTATCTCACTACGTCATTATACGTGTTGTCCTGGTTGTCATCTTACTGTGTCATTATACGTGTTGTCCTGGTTGTCATCTTACTGCGTCATTATACCTGTCGTCCTGATGTGTCGTCTTACTGCGTCATTATACCTGTTATCCTGGTTGTCATCTTACTGTGTCATTATACCTGTCGTCCTGGTTGTCATCTTACTGTGTCATTATATCTGTCGTCCTGATATGTCGTCTTACTGTGTCATTATACCTGTTGTCCTGGTTGTCATCTTACTGTGTCATTATACCTGTCGTCCTGATATGTCGTCTTACTGTGTCATTATACCTGTTGTCCTGGTTGTCATCTTACTGCGTCATTATACCTGTTGTCCTGGTTGTCATCTTACTGTGTCATTATACCTGTCGTCCTGATGTGTCGTCTTACTGTGTCATTATACCTGTCATTCTGGTTGTCATCTTACTGTGTCATTATACCTGTCGTTCGGATGTGTCGTCTTACTGTGTCATTATACGTGTTGTCCTGGTTGTCATCTTACGTTGTCATTATACGTGTTGTCCTGGTTGTTATCTTACTGTGTCATTATACCTGTCGTCCTGATATGTCGTCTTACTGTGTCATTATACCTTTCATCCTGATGTGTCGTCTTACTGCGTCATTATACCTGTTGTCCTGGTTGTCATCTTACTGTGTCATTATACGTGTTGTCCTGGTTTTCATCTTACTGTGTCATTATACCTGTTGTCCTGGTTGTCATCTTACTGTGTCATTATACGTGTTGTCCTGGTTTTCATCTTACTGTGTCATTATACCTGTTGTCCTGGTTGTCATCTTACTGTGTCATTATACCTGTCGTCCTGATGTGTCGTTTTACTGCGTCATTATATCTGTTGTCCTGGTTGTCATCTCACTACGTCATTATACGTGTTGTCCTGGTTGTCATCTTACTGTGTCATCATACCTGTCGTCCTGATGTGTCGTCTTACTGCGTCATTATACCTGTTGTCCTGGTTGTCATCTTACTGTGTCATTATACCTGTCGTCCTGATATGTCGTCTTACTGTGTCATTATACCTGTCATCCTGGTTGTTATCTCACTACGTCATTATACGTGTTGTCCTGGTTGTCATCTTACTGTGTCATTATACGTGTTGTCCTGGTTGTCATCTTACTGCGTCATTATACCTGTCGTCCTGATGTGTCGTCTTACTGCGTCATTATACCTGTTATCCTGGTTGTCATCTTACTGTGTCATTATACCTGTCGTCCTGGTTGTCATCTTACTGTGTCATTATATCTGTCGTCCTGATATGTCGTCTTACTGTGTCATTATACCTGTTGTCCTGGTTGTCATCTTACTGTGTCATTATACCTGTCGTCCTGATATGTCGTCTTACTGTGTCATTATACCTGTTGTCCTGGTTGTCATCTTACTGTGTCATTATACCTGTTGTCCTGATTGTCATCTTACTGTGTCATTATACCTGTCGTCCTGATGTGTCGTCTTACTGTGTCATTATACCTGTCATTCTGGTTGTCATCTTACTGTGTCATTATACCTGTCGTTCTGATGTGTCGTCTTACTGTGTCATTATACCTGTTGTCCTGGTTGTCATCTCACTCTGTCATTATACGTGTTGTCCTGGTTGTCATCTTACTGTGTCATTATACCTGTCGTCCTGGTTGTCATCTTACCATGTCATTATACCTGTCGTCCTGATGCGTCGTCTTACTGCGTCATTATACCTGTTGTCCTGGTTGTCGTCTTACTGTGTCATTATACCTGTCGTCCTGATGTGTCGTCTTACTGCGTCATTATACCTGTTGTCCTGGTTGTCATCTTACTGTGTCATTATATCTGTCGTCCTGATGTGTGGTCTTACTGTGTCATTATACCTGTTGTCCAGGTTGTCATCTTACTGTGTCATTATACCTGTCGTCCTTATGTGTCGTCTTACTGCGTCATTATACCTGTTGTCCTGGTTGTCATCTCACTACGTCATTATACGTGTTGTCCTGGTTGTCACCTTACTGTGTCATTATACGTGTTGTCCTGGTTGTCATCTCACTACGTCATTATACCTGTCGTCCTGGTTGTCATCTTACTGTGTCATCATACCTGTCGTCCTGATGTGTCGTCTTACTGCGTCATTATACCTGTTGTCCTGGTTGTCATCTTAACGTGTCATTATACCTGTCGTCCTGATGTGTCGTCCTGATGTGTCGTCTTACTGCGTCATTATACGTGTTGTCCTGGTTGTCATCTTACTGTGTCATTATACCTGTTGTCCTGGTTGTCATCTTACTGTGTCATTATACCTGTCGTCCTGATGTGTTGTCTGACTGCGTCATGATACCTGTCGTCCTGGTTGTCATCTTACTGCGTCATTATATCTGTTGTCCTGGTTGTCATCTTACTGTGTCATTATACCTGTCGTCCTGATGTGTCGTTTTACTGCGTCATTATATCTGTTGTCCTGGTTGTCATCTCACTACGTCATTATACGTGTTGTCCTGGTTGTCATCTTGCTGTGTCATCATACCTGTCGTCCTGATGTGTCGTCTTACTGCGTCATTATACCTGTTGTCCTGGTTGTCATCTTACCGTGTCATTATACCTGTCGTCCAGATGTGTCGTCTTACTGCGTCATTATACCTGTCGTCCTGGTTGTCATCTTACTGTGTCATTATATCTGTCGTCCTGATATGTCGTCTTACTGTGTGATTATACCTGTCATCCTGGTTGTCATCTCACTACGTCATTATACGTGTTGTCCTGGTTGTCATCTTACTGTGTCATTATACGTGTTGTCCTGGTTGTCATCTTACTGCGTCATTATACCTGTCGTCCTGATGTGTCGTCTTACTGCGTCATTATACCTGTTGTCCTGGTTGTCATCTCACTACGTCATTATACGTGTTGTCCTGGTTGTCATCTTACTGTGTCATTATACGTGTTGTCCTGGTTGTCATCTTACTGCGTCATTATACCTGTCGTCCTGATGTGTCGTCTTACTGCGTCATTATACATGTTGTCCTGGTTGTCATCTTCCTGTGTCATTATACCTGTCATCCTGATGTGTCGTCTTACTGCGTCATTATACCTGTTGTCCTGGTTGTCATCTCACTACGTCATTGTACGTGTTGTCCTGGCTGTCATCTTACTGTGTCATTATACGTGTTGTCCTGGTTGTCATCTTACTGCGTCATTATACCTGTCGTCCTGTTGTGTCGTCTGACTGTGTCATTATACCTGTCGTCCTGGTTGTCATCTTACTGTGTCATTATACCTGTCGTCCTTATGTGTCGTCTTACTGTGTCATTATACCTGTTGTCCTGGTTGTCATCTTACTGTGTCATTATACCTGTCGTCCTGATGTGTCGTCTTACTGCGTCATTATACCTGTTGTCCTGGTTGTCATCTTACTGTGTCATTATACCTGTCATCCTTGTTGTCATCTCACTACGTCATTATACGTTTTATCCGCGTTGTCATCTTACTGTGTCATTATACCTGTCGTCCTGATATGTCGTCTTACTGTGTCATTATACCTGTCATCCTGGTTGTCATCTCACTACGTCATTATACGTGTTGTCCTGGTTGTCATCTTACTGTGTCATTATACGTGTTGTCCTGGTTGTCATCTTACTGTGTCATTATACCTGTCGTCCTGATGTGTCGTCTTACTGCGTCATTATACCTGTCATCCTGATGTGTCGTCTTACTGCGTCATTATACCTGTTGTCCTGGTTGTCATCTCACTACGTCATTGTACGTGTTGTCCTGGTTGTCATCTTACTGTGTCATTATACGTGTTGTCCTGGTTGTCATCTTACTGTGTCATTATACCTGTCGTCCTGATGTGTCGTCTTACTGCGTCATTATATCTGTTGTCCTGGTTGTCATCTTACTGTGTCATTATACCTGTCGTCCTGATGTGTCGTCTTACTGCGTCATTATACCTGTTGTCCTGGTTGTCATCTTACCGTGTCATTATACCTGTCGTCCTGATGTGTCGTCCTGATGTGTCGTCTTACTGCGTCATTATACGTGTTGTCCTGGTTGTCATCTTACTGTGTCATTATACCTGTCGTCCTGATGTGTCGTCTTACTGCGTCATTATACCTGTTGTCCTGGTTGTCATCTTACTGTGTCATTATATCTGTCGTCCTGATGTGTCGTCTTACTGTGTCATTATACCTGTTGTCCTGGTTGTCATCTTACTGTGTCATTATACCTGTCGTCCTGATGTGTCGTCTTACTGTGTCATTATACCTGTTGTCCTGGTTGTCATCTTACCGCGTCATTATACCTGTCATCCTGATGTGTCGTCTTACTGCGTCATTATACCTGTTGTCCTGGTTGTCATCTCACTACGTCATTGTACGTGTTGTCCTGGTTGTCATCTTACTGTGTCATTATACGTGTTGTCCTGGTTGTCATCATACTGCGTCATTATACCTGTCGTCCTGATGTGTCGTCTTACTGCGTCATTATACCTGTTGTCCTGGTTGTCATCTCACTACGTCATTATACGTGTTGTCCTGGTTGTCATCTTACTGTGTCATTATACGTGTTGTCCTGGTTGTCATCTTACTGCGTCATTATACCTGTCGTCCTGATGTGTCGTCTTACTGCGTCATTATACATGTTGTCCTGGTTGTCATCTTCCTGTGTCATTATACCTGTCATCCTGATGTGTCGTCTTACTGCGTCATTATACCTGTTGTCCTGGTTGTCATCTCACTACGTCATTGTACGTGTTGTCCTGGCTGTCATCTTACTGTGTCATTATACGTGTTGTCCTGGTTGTCATCTTACTGCGTCATTATACCTGTCGTCCTGTTGTGTCGTCTGACTGCGTCATTATACCTGTTGTCCTGGTTGTCATCTTACTGTGTCATTATACCTGTCATCCTGGTTGTCATCTCACTACGTCATTATACGTTTTATCCGCGTTGTCATCTTACTGTGTCATTATACGTGTTGTCCTGGTTGTCATCTTACTGCGTCATTATACCTGTCGTCCTGATGTGTCGTCTGACTGTGTCATTATACGTGTTGTCCTGGTTGTCAACTTACTGCGTCATTATACCTGTCGTCCTGATGTGTCGTCTGACTGCGTCATTATACCTGTCGTCCTGGTTGTCATCTTACTGTGTCATTATACCTGTCGTCCTTATGTGTCGTCTTATTGTGTCATTATACCTGTTGTCCTGGTTGTCATCTTACTGTGTCATTATATCTGTCGTCCTGATGTGTCGTCTTACTGCGTCATTATAACTATCATCCTGGTTGTCATCGTACTGTGTCATTATTCGTGTTGTCCTGGTTGTCATCTTACTGTTTCATTATACGTGTTGTCCTGGTTCTCATCTTACTGTGTCATTATACCTGTTGTCCTGATGTGTCGTCTTACTGCGTCATTATACCTGTTGTCCTGGTTGTCATCTTACTGTGTCATTATACCTGTCATCCTGGTTGTCATCTCACTACGTCATTATACGTGTTGTCCTGGTTGTCATCTTACTGTGTCATTATACGTGTTGTCCTGGTTGTCATTTTACTGCGTCATTATACCTGTCATCCTGGTTGTCATCTCACTACGTCATTATACGTGTTGTCCGGGTTGTCATCTTACTGTGTCATTATACGTGTTGTCCTGGTTGTCATCTTACTGCGTCATTATATCTGTCGTCCTGGTTGTCATCTTACTGTGTCATTATACCTGTCGTCCTTATGTGTCGTCTTACTGTGTCATTATACCTGTTGTCCTGGTTGTCATCTTACTGTGTCATTATATCTGTCGTCCTGATGTGTCGTCTTACTGCGTCATTATACCTGTTGTCCTGGTTGTCATCTTACAGCGTCATTATACCTGTCATCCTGATGTGTCGTCTTACTGCGTCATTATACCTGTTGTCCTGGTTGTCATCTCACTACGTCATTGTACGTGTTGTCCTGGTTGTCATCTTACTGTGTCATTATACGTGTTGTCCTGGTTGTCATCTTACTGCGTCATTATACCTGTCGTCCTGATGTGTCGTCTTACTGCGTCATTATACCTGTTGTCCTGGTTGTCATCTCACTACGTCATTATACGTGTTGTCCTGGTTGTCATCTTACTGTGTCATTATACGTGTTGTCCTGGTTGTCGTCTTACTGCGTCATTATACCTGTCGTCCTGATGTGTCGTCTTACTGCGTCATTATACATGTTGTCCTGGTTGTCATCTTCCTGTGTCATTATACCTGTCATCCTGATGTGTCGTCTTACTGCGTCATTATACCTGTTGTCCTGGTTGTCATCTCACTACGTCATTATACGTGTTGTCCTGGTTGTCACCTTACTGTGTCATTATACGTGTTGTCCTGGTTGTCATCTCACTACGTCATTATACGTGTTGTCCTGGTTGTCATCTTACTGTGTCATCATACCTGTCATCCTGATGTGTCGTCTTACTGCATCATTATACCTGTTGTCCTGGTTGTCATCTTACCGTGTCATTATACCTGTCATCCTGATGTGTCGTCTTACTGCGTCATTATACCTGTTGTCCTGGTTGTCATCTCACTACGTCATTATACGTGTTGTCCTGGTTGTCATCTTACTGCGTCATTATACCTGTCGTCCTGATGTGTCGTCTTACTGCGTCATTATACATGTTGTCCTGGTTGTCATCTTCCTGTGTCATTATACCTGTCATCCTGATGTGTCGTCTTACTGTGTCATTATACCTGTTGTCCTGGTTGTCATCTTACTGTGTCATTATACCTGTCGTCCTGATGTGTCGTCTTACTGCGTCATTATACCTGTTGTCCTGGTTGTCATCTTACTGCGTCATTATACCTGTCGTCCTGATGTGTCGTCTGACTGCGTCATTATACCTGTCGTCCTGGTTGTCATCTTACTGTGTCATTATACCTGTCGTCCTTATGTGTCGTCTTATTGTGTGATTATACCTGTTGTCCTGGTTGTCATCTTACTGTGTCATTATATCTGTCGTCCTGATGTGTCGTCTTACTGCGTCATTATAACTATCATCCTGGTTGTCATCTTACTGTGTTATTATACCTGTCGTCCTGATGTTTCGTCTAACTGCATCATTATACGTGTTGTCCTGGTTGTCATCTTACTGTGTCATTATTCGTGTTGTCCTGGTTGTCATCTTACTGTGTCATTATACGTGTTGTCCTGGTTGTCATCTTACTGTGTCATTATACCTGTCGTCCTGATGTGTCGTTTTACTGCGTCATTATATCTGTTGTCCTGATTGTCATCTCACTACGTCATTATACGTGTTGTCCTGGTTGTCATCTTACTGTGTCATCATACCTGTCGTCCTGATGTGTCGTCTTACTGCGTCATTATGCCTGTTGTCCTGGTTGTCATCTTACTGTGTCATTATATCTGTTGTCCTGGTTGTCATCTTACTGTGTCATTATACCTGTCGTCCTGATATGTCGTCTTACTGTGTGATTATACCTGTCATCCTGGTTGTCATCTCACTACGTCATTATACGTGTTGTCCTGGTTGTCATCTTACTGGTTCATTATACGTGTTGTCCTGGTTGTCATCTTACTGCGTCATTATACCTGTCGTCCTGATGTGTCGTCTTACTGCGTCATTATACCTGTTGTCCTGGTTGTCATCTTACTGTGTCATTATACCTGTCGTCCTGGTTGTCATCTTACTGTGTCATTATATCTGTCGTCCTGATATGTCGTCTTACTGTGTCATTATACCTGTCATCCTGGTTGTCATCTCACTACGTCATTATACGTGTTGTCCTGGTTGTCATCTTACTGTGTCATTATACGTGTTGTCCTGGTTGTCATCTTATTGCGTCATTATACCTGTCATCCTGGTTGTCATCTCACTACGTCATTATACGTGTTGTCCTGGTTGTCATCTTACTGTGTCATTATACGTGTTGTCCTGGTTGTCATCTTACTGCGTCATTATATCTGTCGTCCTGGTTGTCATCTTACTGTGTCATTATACCTGTCGTCCTTATGTGTCGTCTTACTGTGTCATTATACCTGTTGTCCTGGTTGTCATCTTACTGTGTCATTATATCTGTCGTCCTGATGTGTCGTCTTACTGCGTCATTATACCTGTTGTCCTGGTTGTCATCTTACAGCGTTATTATACCTGTCATCCTGATGTGTCGTCTTACTGCGTCATTATACCTGTTGTCCTGGTTGTCATCTCACTACGTCATTATACCTGTTGTCCTGGTTGTCATCTTACTGTGTCATTATTCGTGTTGTCCTGGTTGTCATCTTACTGTGTCATTGTACGTGTTGTCCTGGTTCTCATCTTACTGTGTCATTATACCTGTTGTCCTGGTTGTCATCTTACTGTGTCATTATACCTGTCGTCCTGATGTGTCGTTTTACTGCGTCATTATATCTGTTGTCCTGATTGTCATCTCACTACGTCATTATACGTGTTGTCCTGGTTGTCATCTTACTGTGTCATCATACCTGTCGTCCTGATGTGTCGTCTTACTGCGTCATTATGCCTGTTGTCCTGGTTGTCATCTTACTGTGTCATTATACCTGTCGTCCTGATATGTCGTCTTACTGTGTCAATATACCTGTCATCCTGGTTGTCATCTCACTACGTCATTATACGTGTTGTCCTGGTTGTCATCTTACTGTGTCATTATACGTGTTGTCCTGGTTGTCATCTTACTGCGTCATTATACCTGTCGTCCTGATGTGTCGTCTTACTGCGTCATTATACCTGTTGTCCTGGTTGTCATCTTACTGTGTCATTATACCTGTCGTCCTGGTTGTCATCTTACTGTGTCATTATATCTGTCGTCCTGATATGTCGTCTTACTGTGTCATTATACCTGTTGTCCTGGTTGTCATCTTACTGTGTCATTATACCTGTCGTCCTGATATGTCGTCTTACTGTGTCATTATACCTGTCATCCTGGTTGTCATCTCACTACGTCATTATACGTGTTGTCCTGGTTGTCATCTTACTGTGTCATTTTATCTTTCGTCTTGATGTGTCATCTTCCTGTGTCATTATACCTGTTGTCCTGGTTGTCATCTTACTGTGACATTATACCTGTCATCCTGATGTGTTGTCTTACTGCATCATTATACCTGTCATCCTGGTTGTCATCATACTGTGTCATTATACCTGTCGTCCTGATGTGTCGTCTTACTGCGTCATTATACCTGTTGTCCTAGTTGTCATCTCACTACGTCATTGTACGTGTTGTCCTGGTTGTCATCTTACTGTGTCAATATACCTGTCGTCCTGATGTGTCGGCTTAATACGTCATGATACCTGTTATCCTCATGTGTCAACTTACTGTGTCATTATACCTTTCGTCCTGATGTGTCGTCTAACTTCGTCATTATACCTGTTGTCCTGGTTGTCATCTTAACGTGTCATTATACCTGTCGTCCTGATGTGTCGTCTTACTGCGTCATTATACCTGTTGTCCTGGTTGTCATCTTACTGTGTCATTATATGTGTTGTCCTGGTTGTCATCTTACGTTGTCATTATACGTGTTGTCCTGGTTGTCATCTTACTGTGTCATTATACCTGTCGTCCTGATATGTCGTCTTACTGTGTCATTATACCTGTCATCCTGATGTGTCGTCTTACTGCGTCATTATACCTGTTGTCCTGGTTGTCATCTCACTACGTCATTATACCTGTTGTCCTGGTTGTCATCTTACTGTGTCATTATTCGTGTTGTCCTGGTTGTCATCTTACTGTGTCATTATACGTGTTGTCCTGGTTCTCATCTTACTGTGTCATTATACCTGTTGTCCTGGTTGTCATCTTACTGTGTCATTATACCTGTCGTCCTGATGTGTCGTTTTACTGCGTCATTATATCTGTTGTCCTGATTGTCATCTCACTACGTCATTATACGTGTTGTCCTGGTTGTCATCTTACTGTGTCATCATACCTGTCATCCTGATGTGTCGTCTTACTGCGTCATTATGCCTGTTGTCCTGGTTGTCATCTTACCGTGTCATTATACCTGTCGTCCTGATGTGTCGTCTTACTGCGTCATTATACCTCTTGTCCTGGTTGTCATCTTACTGTGTCATTATATCTGTCGTCCTGATGTGTCGTCTTACTGTGTCATTATACCTGTTGTCCTGGTTGTCATCTTACTGTGTCATTATACCTGTCGTCCTGATATGTCGTCTTACTGTGTCAATATACCTGTCATCCTGGTTGTCATCTCACTACGTCATTATACGTGTTGTCCTGGTTGTCATCTTACTGTGTCATTATACGTGTTGTCCTGGTTGTCATCTTACTGCGTCATTATACCTGTCGTCCTGATGTGTCGTCTTACTGCGTCATTATATCTGTTGTCCTGGTTGTCATCTTACTGTGTCATTATACCTGTCGTCCTGGTTGTCATCTTACTGTGTCATTATATCTGTCGTCCTGATATGTCGTCTTACTGTGTCATTATACCTGTTGTCCTGGTTGTCATCTTACTGTGTCATTATACCTGTCGTCCTGATATGTCGTCTTACTGTGTCATTATACCTGTCATCCTGGTTGTCATCTCACTACGTCATTATACGTGTTGTCCTGGTTGTCATCTTACTGTGTCATTATACATGTTGTCCTGGTTGTCATCTTACTGTGTCATTATACCTGTCGTCCTGATGTGTCGTCTTACTGCGTCATTATACCTGTCATCCTGATGTGTCGTCTTACTGCGTCATTATACCTGTTGTCCTGGTTGTCATCTCACTACGTCATTGTACGTGTTGTCCTGGTTGTCATCTTACTGTGTCATTATACGTGTTGTCCTGTTTGTCATCTTACTGCGTCATTATACCTGTTGTCCTGATGTGTCGTCTAACTGCGTCATTATACCTGTTGTCCTGGTTGTCATCTTACTGTGTCATTATACCTGTCGTCCTGGTTGTCATCTTACTGTGTCATTATACCTGTCGTCCTGATATGTCGTCTTACTGTGTCATTATACCTGTCATCCTGATGTGTCGTCTTACTGCGTCATTATACCTGTTGTCCTGGTTGTCATCTCACTACGTCATTATACCTGTTGTCCTGGTTGTCATCTTACTGTGTCATTATTCGTGTTGTCCTGGTTGTCATCTTACTGTGTCATTATTCGTGTTGTCCTGGTTGTCATCTTACTGTGTCATTATACGTGTTGTCCTGGTTCTCATCTTACTGTGTCATTATACCTGTTGTCCTGGTTGTCATCTTACTGTGTCATTATACCTGTCGTCCTGATGTGTCGTTTTACTGCGTCATTATATCTGTTGTCCTGATTGTCATCTCACTACGTCATTATACGTGTTGTCCTGGTTGTCATCTTACTGTGTCATCATACCTGTCGTCCTGATGTGTCGTCTTACTGCGTCATTATGCCTGTTGTCCTGGTTGTCATCTTACTGTGTCATTATATCTGTTGTCCTGGTTGTCATCTTACTGTGTCATTATACCTGTCGTCCTGATATGTCGTCTTACTGTGTCAATATACCTGTCATCCTGGTTGTCATCTCACTACGTCATTATACGTGTTGTCCTGGTTGTCATCTTACTGTGTCATTATACGTGTTGTCCTGGTTGTCATCTTACTGCGTCATTATACCTGTCGTCCTGATGTGTCGTCTTACTGCGTCATTATACCTGTTGTCCTGGTTGTCATCTTACTGTGTCATTATACCTGTCGTCCTGGTTGTCATCTTACTGTGTCATTATATCTGTCGTCCTGATATGTCGTCTTACTGTGTCATTATACCTGTTGTCCTGGTTGTCATCTTACTGTGTCATTATACCTGTCGTCCTGATATGTCGTCTTACTGTGTCATTATACCTGTCATCCTGGTTGTCATCTCACTACGTCATTATACGTGTTGTCCTGGTTGTGATCTTACTGTGTCATTTTATCTTTCGTCTTGATGTGTCGTCTTACTGAGTCATTATACGTGTTGTCCTGGTTGTCATCTTACTGCGTCATTATACCTGTCGTCCTGATGTGTCGTCTTCCTGTGTCATTATACCTGTTGTCCTGGTTGTCATCTTACTGTGACATTATACCTGTCATCCTGATGTGTTGTCTTACTGCATCATTATACCTGTCATCCTGGTTGTCATCATACTGTGTCATTATACCTGTCGTCCTGATGTGTCGTCTTACTGCGTCATTATACCTGTTGTCCTAGTTGTCATCTCACTACGTCATTGTACGTGTTGTCCTGGTTGTCATCTAACTGTGTCAATATACCTGTCGTCCTGATGTGTCGGCTTAATACGTCATGATACCTGTTATCCTCATGTGTCAACTTACTGTGTCATTATACCTTTCGTCCTGATGTGTCGTCTAACTGCGTCATTATACCTGTTGTCCTGCTTGTCATCTTAACGTGTCATTATACCTGTCGTCCTGATGTGTCGTCTTACTGCGTCATTATACCTGTTGTCCTGGTTGTCATCTTACTGAGTCATTATATGTGTTGTCCTGGTTGTCATCTTACGTTGTCATTATACGTGTTGTCCTGGTTGTCATCTTACTGTGTAATTATACCTGTCGTCCTGATATGTCGTCTTACTGTGTCATTATACCTGTCATCCTGATGTGTCGTCTTACTGCGTCATTATACCTGTTGTCCTGGTTGTCATCTCACTACGTCATTATACCTGTTGTCCTGGTTGTCATCTTACTGTGTCATTATTCGTGTTGTCCTGGTTGTCATCTTACTGTGTCATTATACGTGTTGTCCTGGCTCTCATCTTACTGTGTCATTATACCTGTTGTCCTGGTTGTCATCTTACTGTGTCATTATACCTGTCGTCCTGATGTGTCGTTTTACTGCGTCATTATATCTGTTGTCCTGGTTGTCATCTCACTACGTCATTATACCTGTTGTCCTGGTTGTCATCTTACCGTGTCATTACACCTGTCGTCCAGATGTGTCGTCTTACTGCGTCATTATACCTGTCGTCCTGGTTGTCATCTTACTGTGTCATTATATCTGTCGTCCTGATATGTCGTCTTACTGTGTGATTATACCTGTCATCCTGGTTGTCATCTCACTACGTCATTATACGTGTTGTCCTGGTTGTCATCTTACTGTGTCATTATACGTGTTCTCCTGGTTGTCATCTTACTGCGTCATTATACCTGTTGTCCTGGTTGTCATCTTACTGTGTCATTATACCTGTCGTCCTGGTTGTCATCTTACTGTGTCATTATACCTGTCGTCCTGATATGTCGTCTTACTGTGTCATTATACCTGTCATCCTGATGTGTCGTCTTCCTGCGTCATTATACCTGTTGTCCTGGTTGTCATCTTACTGTGTCATTATATGTGTTGTCCTGGTTGTCATCTTACGTTGTCATTATACGTGTTGTCCTGGTTGTCATCTTACTGTGTCATTATACCTGTCGTCCTGTGATGTCGTCTTACTGTGTCATTATACCTGTCATCCTGATGTGTCGTCTTACTGCGTCATTATACCTGTTGTCCTGGTTGTCATCTCACTACGTCATTATACGTGTTGTCCTGGTTGTCATCTTACTGTGTCATTATACGTGTTGTCCTGGTTCTCATCTTACTGTGTCATTATACCTGTTGTCCTGGTTGTCATCTTACTGTGTCATTATACCTGTCGTCCTGATGTGTCGTTTTACTGCGTCATTATATCTGTTGTCCTGATTGTCATCTCACTACGTCATTATACGTGTTGTCCTGGTTGTCATCTTACTGTGTCATCATACCTGTCGTCCTGATGTGTCGTCTTACTGCGTCATTATGCCTGTTGTCCTGGTTGTCATCTTACCGTGTCATTATACCTGTTGTCCTGATGTGTCGTCTTACTGCGTCATTATACCTGTTGTCCTGGTTGTCATCTTACTGTGTCATTATACCTGTCGTCCTGATATGTCGTCTTACTGTGTCAATATACCTGTCATCCTGGTTGTCATCTCACTACGTCATTATACGTGTTGTCCTGGTTGTCATCTTACTGTGTCATTATACCTTTCGTCCTGATGTGTCGTCTTCCTGTGTCATTATACCTGTTGTCCTGGTTGTCATCTTACTGTGTCATTATATGTGTTGTCCTGGTTGTCATCTTACGTTGTCATTATACGTGTTGTCCTGGTTGTCATCTTACTGTGTCATTATACCTGTCGTCCTGTGATGTCGTCTTACTGTGTCATTATACCTGTCATCCTGATGTGTCGTCTTACTGCGTCATTATACCTGTTGTCCTGGTTGTCATCTCACTACGTCATTATACGTGTTGTCCTGGTTGTCATCTTACTGTGTCATTATACGTGTTGTCCTGGTTCTCATCTTACTGTGTCATTATACCTGTTGTCCTGGTTGTCATCTTACTGTGTCATTATACCTGTCGTCCTGATGTGTCGTTTTACTGCGTCATTATATCTGTTGTCCTGATTGTCATCTCACTACGTCATTATACGTGTTGTCCTGGTTGTCATCTTACTGTGTCATCATACCTGTCGTCCTGATGTGTCGTCTTACTGCGTCATTATGCCTGTTGTCCTGGTTGTCATCTTACCGTGTCATTATACCTGTCGTCCTGATGTGTCGTCTTACTGCGTCATTATACCTGTTGTCCTGGTTGTCATCTTACTGTGTCATTATATCTGTCGTCCTGATGTGTCGTCTTACTGTGTCATTATACCTGTTGTCCTGATATGTCGTCTTACTGTGTCAATATACCTGTCATCCTGTTTGTCATCTCACTACGTCATTAGACGTGTTGTCCTGGTTGTCATCTTACTGTGTCATTATACGTGTTGTCCTAGTTGTCATCTTACTGCGTCATTATACCTGTCGTCCTGATGTGTCGTCTTACTTCGTCATTATACCTGTTGTCCTGGTTGTCATCTCACTACGTCATTATACGTGTTGTCCTGGTTGTCATCTTACTGTGTCATCATACCTGTCGTCCTGATGTGTCGTCTTACTGCGTCATTATGCCTGTTGTCCTGGTTGTCATCTTACCGTGTCATTATACCTGTCGTCCTGATGTGTCGTCTTACTGCGTCATTATACCTGTTGTCCTGGTTGTCATCTTACTGTGTCATTATATCTGTCGTCCTGATGTGTCGTCTTACTGTGTCATTATACCTGTTGTCCTGGTTGTCATCTTACTGTGTCATTATACCTGTCGTCCTGATATGTCGTCTTACTGTGTCAATATACCTGTCATCCTGGTTGTCATCTCACTACGTCATTATACGTGTTGTCCTGGTTGTCATCTTACTGTGTCATTATACCTGTCGTCCTGATGTGTCGTCTTCCTGTGTCATTATACCTGTTGTCCTGGTTGTCATCTTACTGTGTCATTATATGTGTTGTCCTGGTTGTCATCTTACGTTGTCATTATACGTGTTGTCCTGGTTGTCATCTTACTGTGTCATTATACCTGTCGTCCTGTGATGTCGTCTTACTGTGTCATTATACCTGTCATCCTGATGTGTCGTCTTACTGCGTCATTATACCTGTTGTCCTGGTTGTCATCTCACTACGTCATTATACGTGTTGTCCTGGTTGTCATCTTACTGTGTCATTATACGTGTTGTCCTGGTTCTCATCTTACTGTGTCATTATACCTGTTGTCCTGGTTGTCATCTTACTGTGTCATTATACCTGTCGTCCTGATGTGTCGTTTTACTGCGTCATTATATCTGTTGTCCTGATTGTCATCTCACTACGTCATTATACGTGTTGTCCTGGTTGTCATCTTACTGTGTCATCATACCTGTCGTCCTGATGTGTCGTCTTACTGCGTCATTATGCCTGTTGTCCTGGTTGTCATCTTACCGTGTCATTATACCTGTCGTCCTGATGTGTCGTCTTACTGCGTCATTATACCTGTTGTCCTGGTTGTCATCTTACTGTGTCATTATATCTGTCGTCCTGATGTGTCGTCTTACTGTGTCATTATACCTGTTGTCCTGGTTGTCATCTTACTGTGTCATTATACCTGTCGTCCTGATATGTCGTCTTACTGTGTCAATATACCTGTCATCCTGGTTGTCATCTCACTACGTCATTAGACGTGTTGTCCTGGTTGTCATCTTACTGTGTCATTATACGTGTTGTCCTAGTTGTCATCTTACTGCGTCATTATACCTGTCGTCCTGATGTGTCGTCTTACTGCGTCATTATACCTGTTGTCCTGGTTGTCATCTTACTGTGTCATTATACCTGTCGTCCTGGTTGTCATCTTACTGTGTCATTATATCTGTCGTCCTGATATGTCGTCTTACTGTGTCATTATACCTGTTGTCCTGGTTGTCATCTTACTGTGTCATTATACCTGTCGTCCTGATATGTCGTCTTACTGTGTCATTATACCTGTCATCCTGGTTGTCATCTCACTACGTCATTATACGTGTTGTCCTGGTTGTCATCTTACTGTGTCATTATACGTGTTGTCCTGGTTGTCATCTTACTGTGTCATTATACCTGTCGTCCTGATGTGTCGTCATACTGCGTCATTATACCTGTCATCCTGATGTGTCGTCTTACTGCGTCATTATACCTGTTGTCCTGGTTGTCATCTCACTACGTCATTGTACGTGTTGTCCTGGTTGTCATCTTACTGTGTCATTATACGTGTTGTCCTGGTTGTCATCTTACTGCGTCATTATACCTGTCGTCCTGATGTGTCGTCTTACTGCGTCATTATACCTGTTGTCCTGGTTGTCATCTTACTGTGTCATTATACCTGTCGTCCTGATGTGTTGTCTGACTGCGTCATTATACCTGTCGTCCTGGTTGTCATCTTACCGGGTCATTATACCTGTCGTCCTGATGTGTCGTCTTACTGTGTCATTATACCTGTTGTCCTGGTTGTCATCTTACTGTGTCATTATACCTGTTGTCCTGATGTGTCGTCTTACTGCGTCATTATACCTGTTGTCCCGGTTGTCATCTTACTGTGTCATTATATCTGTCGTCCTGATGTGTCGTCTTACTGCGTCATTATACCTGTTGTCCTGGTTGTCATCTTACTGTGTCATTATACCTGTCGTCCTGATGTGTCGTCTTACTGCGTCATTATACCTGTTGTCCTGGTTGTCATCTTACTGTGTCATTATACGTGTTGTCCTGGTTGTCATCTTACTGCGTCATTATACCTGTTGTCCTGATGTGTCGTCTTACTGCGTCATTATACCTGTTGTCCTGGTTGTCATCTTACTGTGTCATTATACCTGTCGTCCTGATGTGTTGTCTGACTGCGTCATGATACCTGTCGTCCTGGTTGTCATCTTACTGCGTCATTATATCTGTTGTCCTGGTTGTCATCTTACTGTGTCATTATACCTGTCGTCCTGATGTGTCGTTTTACTGCGTCATTATATCTGTTGTCCTGGTTGTCATCTCACTACGTCATTATACCTGTTGTCCTGGTTGTCATCTTACCGTGTCATTATACCTGTCGTCCAGATGTGTCGTCTTACTGCGTCATTATACCTCTCGTCCTGGTTGTCATCTTACTGTGTCATTATATCTGTCGTCCTGATATGTCGTCTTACTGTGTGATTATACCTGTCATCCTGGTTGTCATCTCACTACGTCATTATACGTGTTGTCCTGGTTGTCATCTTACTGTGTCATTATACGTGTTGTCCTGGTTGTCATCTTACTGCGTCATTATACCTGTTGTCCTGGTTGTCATCTTACTGTGTCATTATACCTGTCGTCCTGGTTGTCATCTTACTGTGTCATTATACCTGTCGTCCTGATATATCGTCTTACTGTGTCATTATACCTGTCATCCTGATGTGTCGTCTTACTGCGTCATTATACCTGTTGTCCTGGTTGTCATCTCACTACGTCATTAAACCTGTTGTCCTGGTTGTCATCTTACTGTGTCATTATTCGTGTTGTCCTGGTTCTCATCTTACTGTGTCATTATACCTGTTGTCCTGGTTGTCATCTTACTGTGTCATTATACCTGTCGTCCTGATGTGTCGTTTTACTGCGTCATTATATCTGTTGTCCTGATTGTCATCTCACTACGTCATTATACGTGTTGTCCTGGTTGTCATCTTACTGTGTCATCATACCTGTCGTCCTGATGTGTCGTCTTACTGCGTCATTATGCCTGTTGTGCTGGTTGTCATCTTACTGTGTCATTATATCTGTTGTCCTGGTTGTCATCTTACTGTGTCATTATACCTGTCGTCCTGATATGTCGTCTTGCTGTGTCAATATACCTGTCATCCTGGTTGTCATCTCACTACGTCATTATACGTGTTGTCCTTGTTGTCATCTTACTTTGTCATTATACGTGTTGTCCTGTTTGTCATCTTACTGCGTCATTATACCTGTCGTCCTGATGTGTCGTCTTACTGCGTCATTATACCTGTTGTCCTGGTTGTCATCTTACTGTGTCATTATACCTGTCGTCCTGATGTGTCGTCTTACTGTGTCATTATACCTGTCGTCCTGATGTGTCGTCTTACTGCGTCATTATGCCTGTTGTCCTGGTTGTCATCTTACCGTGTCATTATACCTGTCGTCCTGATGTGTCGTCTTACTGCGTCATTATACCTGTTGTCCTGGTTGTCATCTTACTGTGTCATTATATCTGTCGTCCTGATGTGTCGTCTTACTGTGTCATTATACCTGTTGTCCTGGTTGTCATCTTACTGTGTCATTATACCTGTCGTCCTGATATGTCGTCTTACTGTGTCAATATACCTGTCATCCTGGTTGTCATCTCACTACGTCATTATACGTGTTGTCCTGGTTGTCATCTTACTGTGTCATTATACCTGTCGTCCTGATGTGTCGTCTTACTGCGTCATTATACCTGTCATCCTGATGTGTCGTCTTACTGCGTCATTATACCTGTTGTCCTGGTTGTCATCTCACTACGTCATTGTACGTGTTGTCCTGGTTGTCATCTTACTGTGTCATTATACGTGTTGTCCTGTTTGTCATCTTACTGCGTCATTATACCTGTTGTCCTGATGTGTCGTCTTACTGCGTCATTATACCTGTTGTCCTGGTTGTCATCTTACTGTGTCATTATACCTGTCGTCCTGATGTGTTGTCTGACTGCGTCATTATACCTGTCGTCCTGGTTGTCATCTTACCGTGTCATTATACCTGTCGTCCTGATGTGTCGTCTTACTGCGTCATTATACCTGTTGTCCTGGTTGTCATCTTACTGTGTCATTATACCTGTCGTCCTGGTTGTCATCTTACTGTGTCATTATACCTGTCGTCCTGATATATCGTCTTACTGTGTCATTATACCTGTCATCCTGATGTGTCGTCTTACTGCGTCATTATACCTGTTGTCCTGGTTGTCATCTCACTACGTCATTATACCTGTTGTCCTGGTTGTCATCTTACTGTGTCATTATTCGTGTTGTCCTGGTTGTCATCTTACTGTGTCATTATACGTGTTGTCCTGGTTCTCATCTTACTGTGTCATTATACCTGTTGTCCTGGTTGTCATCTTACTGTGTCATTATACCTGTCGTCCTGATGTGTCGTTTTACTGCGTCAATATACCTGTCATCCTGGTTGTCATCTCACTACGTCATTATACGTGTTGTCCTGGTTGTCATCTTACTGTGTCATTATACCTTTCGTCCTGATGTGTCGTCTTCCTGTGTCATTATACCTGTTGTCCTGGTTGTCATCTTACTGTGTCATTATATGTGTTGTCCTGGTTGTCATCTTACGTTGTCATTATACGTGTTGTCCTGGTTGTCATCTTACTGTGTCATTATACCTGTCGTCCTGTGATGTCGTCTTACTGTGTCATTATACCTGTCATCCTGATGTGTCGTCTTACTGCGTCATTATACCTGTTGTCCTGGTTGTCATCTCACTACGTCATTATACGTGTTGTCCTGGTTGTCATCTTACTGTGTCATTATACGTGTTGTCCTGGTTCTCATCTTACTGTGTCATTATACCTGTTGTCCTGGTTGTCATCTTACTGTGTCATTATACCTGTCGTCCTGATGTGTCGTTTTACTGCGTCATTATATCTGTTGTCCTGATTGTCATCTCACTACGTCATTATACGTGTTGTCCTGGTTGTCATCTTACTGTGTCATCATACCTGTCGTCCTGATGTGTCGTCTTACTGCGTCATTATGCCTGTTGTCCTGGTTGTCATCTTACCGTGTCATTATACCTGTCGTCCTGATGTGTCGTCTTACTGCGTCATTATACCTGTTGTCCTGGTTGTCATCTTACTGTGTCATTATATCTGTCGTCCTGATGTGTCGTCTTACTGTGTCATTATACCTGTTGTCCTGGTTGTCATCTTACTGTGTCATTATACCTGTCGTCCTGATATGTCGTCTTACTGTGTCAATATACCTGTCATCCTGTTTGTCATCTCACTACGTCATTAGACGTGTTGTCCTGGTTGTCATCTTACTGTGTCATTATACGTGTTGTCCTAGTTGTCATCTTACTGCGTCATTATACCTGTCGTCCTGATGTGTCGTCTTACTGCGTCATTATACCTGTTGTCCTGGTTGTCATCTCACTACGTCATTATACGTGTTGTCCTGGTTGTCATCTTACTGTGTCATCATACCTGTCGTCCTGATGTGTCGTCTTACTGCGTCATTATGCCTGTTGTCCTGGTTGTCATCTTACCGTGTCATTATACCTGTCGTCCTGATGTGTCGTCTTACTGCGTCATTATACCTGTTGTCCTGGTTGTCATCTTACTGTGTCATTATATCTGTCGTCCTGATGTGTCGTCTTACTGTGTCATTATACCTGTTGTCCTGGTTGTCATCTTACTGTGTCATTATACCTGTCGTCCTGATATGTCGTCTTACTGTGTCAATATACCTGTCATCCTGGTTGTCATCTCACTACGTCATTATACGTGTTGTCCTGGTTGTCATCTTACTGTGTCATTATACCTGTCGTCCTGATGTGTCGTCTTCCTGTGTCATTATACCTGTTGTCCTGGTTGTCATCTTACTGTGTCATTATATGTGTTGTCCTGGTTGTCATCTTACGTTGTCATTATACGTGTTGTCCTGGTTGTCATCTTACTGTGTCATTATACCTGTCGTCCTGTGATGTCGTCTTACTGTGTCATTATACCTGTCATCCTGATGTGTCGTCTTACTGCGTCATTATACCTGTTGTCCTGGTTGTCATCTCACTACGTCATTATACGTGTTGTCCTGGTTGTCATCTTACTGTGTCATTATACGTGTTGTCCTGGTTCTCATCTTACTGTGTCATTATACCTGTTGTCCTGGTTGTCATCTTACTGTGTCATTATACCTGTCGTCCTGATGTGTCGTTTTACTGCGTCATTATATCTGTTGTCCTGATTGTCATCTCACTACGTCATTATACGTGTTGTCCTGGTTGTCATCTTACTGTGTCATCATACCTGTCGTCCTGATGTGTCGTCTTACTGCGTCATTATGCCTGTTGTCCTGGTTGTCATCTTACCGTGTCATTATACCTGTCGTCCTGATGTGTCGTCTTACTGCGTCATTATACCTGTTGTCCTGGTTGTCATCTTACTGTGTCATTATATCTGTCGTCCTGATGTGTCGTCTTACTGTGTCATTATACCTGTTGTCCTGGTTGTCATCTTACTGTGTCATTATACCTGTCGTCCTGATATGTCGTCTTACTGTGTCAATATACCTGTCATCCTGGTTGTCATCTCACTACGTCATTAGACGTGTTGTCCTGGTTGTCATCTTACTGTGTCATTATACGTGTTGTCCTAGTTGTCATCTTACTGCGTCATTATACCTGTCGTCCTGATGTGTCGTCTTACTGCGTCATTATACCTGTTGTCCTGGTTGTCATCTTACTGTGTCATTATACCTGTCGTCCTGGTTGTCATCTTACTGTGTCATTATATCTGTCGTCCTGATATGTCGTCTTACTGTGTCATTATACCTGTTGTCCTGGTTGTCATCTTACTGTGTCATTATACCTGTCGTCCTGATATGTCGTCTTACTGTGTCATTATACCTGTCATCCTGGTTGTCATCTCACTACGTCATTATACGTGTTGTCCTGGTTGTCATCTTACTGTGTCATTATACGTGTTGTCCTTGTTGTCATCTTACTGTGTCATTATACCTGTCGTCCTGATGTGTCGTCATACTGCGTCATTATACCTGTCATCCTGATGTGTCGTCTTACTGCGTCATTATACCTGTTGTCCTGGTTGTCATCTCACTACGTCATTGTACGTGTTGTCCTGGTTGTCATCTTACTGTGTCATTATACGTGTTGTCCTGGTTGTCATCTTACTGCGTTATTATACCTGTCGTCCTGATGTGTCGTCTTACTGCGTCATTATACCTGTTGTCCTGGTTGTCATCTTACTGTGTCATTATACCTGTCGTCCTGATGTGTTGTCTGACTGCGTCATTATACCTGTCGTCCTGGTTGTCATCTTACCGGGTCATTATACCTGTCGTCCTGATGTGTCGTCTTACTGTGTCATTATACCTGTTGTCCTGGTTGTCATCTTACTGTGTCATTATACCTGTTGTCCTGATGTGTCGTCTTACTGCGTCATTATACCTGTTGTCCCGGTTGTCATCTTACTGTGTCATTATATCTGTCGTCCTGATGTGTCGTCTTACTGCGTCATTATACGTGTTGTCCTGGTTGTCATCTTACTGTGTCATTATACGTGTTGTCCTGGTTCTCATCTTACTGTGTCATTATACCTGTTGTCCTGGTTGTCATCTTACTGTGTCATTATACCTGTCGTCCTGATGTGTCGTTTTACTGCGTCATTATATCTGTTGTCCTGATTGTCATCTCACTACGTCATTATACGTGTTGTCCTGGTTGTCATCTTACTGTGTCATCATACCTGTCGTCCTGATGTGTCGTCTTACTGCGTCATTATGCCTGTTGTCCTGGTTGTCATCTTACCGTGTCATTATACCTGTCGTCCTGATGTGTCGTCTTACTGCGTCATTATACCTGTTGTCCTGGTTGTCATCTCACTACGTCATTATACGTGTTGTCCTGGTTGTCATCTTACTGTGTCATTATACGTGTTGTCCTGGTTCTCATCTTACTGTGTCATTATACCTGTTGTCCTGGTTGTCATCTTACTGTGTCATTATACCTGTCGTCCTGATGTGTCGTTTTACTGCGTCATTATATCTGTTGTCCTGATTGTCATCTCACTACGTCATTATACGTGTTGTCCTGGTTGTCATCTTACTGTGTCATCATACCTGTCGTCCTGATGTGTCGTCTTACTGCGTCATTATGCCTGTTGTCCTGGTTGTCATCTTACCGTGTCATTATACCTGTCGTCCTGATGTGTCGTCTTACTGCGTCATTATACCTGTTGTCCTGGTTGTCATCTTACTGTGTCATTATATCTGTCGTCCTGATGTGTCGTCTTACTGTGTCATTATACCTGTTGTCCTGGTTGTCATCTTACTGTGTCATTATACCTGTCGTCCTGATATGTCGTCTTACTGTGTCAATATACCTGTCATCCTGTTTGTCATCTCACTACGTCATTAGACGTGTTGTCCTGGTTGTCATCTTACTGTGTCATTATACGTGTTGTCCTAGTTGTCATCTTACTGCGTCATTATACCTGTCGTCCTGATGTGTCGTCTTACTGCGTCATTATACCTGTTGTCCTGGTTGTCATCTCACTACGTCATTATACGTGTTGTCCTGGTTGTCATCTTACTGTGTCATCATACCTGTCGTCCTGATGTGTCGTCTTACTGCGTCATTATGCCTGTTGTCCTGGTTGTCATCTTACCGTGTCATTATACCTGTCGTCCTGATGTGTCGTCTTACTGCGTCATTATACCTGTTGTCCTGGTTGTCATCTTACTGTGTCATTATATCTGTCGTCCTGATGTGTCGTCTTACTGTGTCATTATACCTGTTGTCCTGGTTGTCATCTTACTGTGTCATTATACCTGTCGTCCTGATATGTCGTCTTACTGTGTCAATATACCTGTCATCCTGGTTGTCATCTCACTACGTCATTATACGTGTTGTCCTGGTTGTCATCTTACTGTGTCATTATACCTGTCGTCCTGATGTGTCGTCTTCCTGTGTCATTATACCTGTTGTCCTGGTTGTCATCTTACTGTGTCATTATATGTGTTGTCCTGGTTGTCATCTTACGTTGTCATTATACGTGTTGTCCTGGTTGTCATCTTACTGTGTCATTATACCTGTCGTCCTGTGATGTCGTCTTACTGTGTCATTATACCTGTCATCCTGATGTGTCGTCTTACTGCGTCATTATACCTGTTGTCCTGGTTGTCATCTCACTACGTCATTATACGTGTTGTCCTGGTTGTCATCTTACTGTGTCATTATACGTGTTGTCCTGGTTCTCATCTTACTGTGTCATTATACCTGTTGTCCTGGTTGTCATCTTACTGTGTCATTATACCTGTCGTCCTGATGTGTCGTTTTACTGCGTCATTATATCTGTTGTCCTGATTGTCATCTCACTACGTCATTATACGTGTTGTCCTGGTTGTCATCTTACTGTGTCATCATACCTGTCGTCCTGATGTGTCGTCTTACTGCGTCATTATGCCTGTTGTCCTGGTTGTCATCTTACCGTGTCATTATACCTGTCGTCCTGATGTGTCGTCTTACTGCGTCATTATACCTGTTGTCCTGGTTGTCATCTTACTGTGTCATTATATCTGTCGTCCTGATGTGTCGTCTTACTGTGTCATTATACCTGTTGTCCTGGTTGTCATCTTACTGTGTCATTATACCTGTCGTCCTGATATGTCGTCTTACTGTGTCAATATACCTGTCATCCTGGTTGTCATCTCACTACGTCATTAGACGTGTTGTCCTGGTTGTCATCTTACTGTGTCATTATACGTGTTGTCCTAGTTGTCATCTTACTGCGTCATTATACCTGTCGTCCTGATGTGTCGTCTTACTGCGTCATTATACCTGTTGTCCTGGTTGTCATCTTACTGTGTCATTATACCTGTCGTCCTGGTTGTCATCTTACTGTGTCATTATATCTGTCGTCCTGATATGTCGTCTTACTGTGTCATTATACCTGTTGTCCTGGTTGTCATCTTACTGTGTCATTATACCTGTCGTCCTGATATGTCGTCTTACTGTGTCATTATACCTGTCATCCTGGTTGTCATCTCACTACGTCATTATACGTGTTGTCCTGGTTGTCATCTTACTGTGTCATTATACGTGTTGTCCTGGTTGTCATCTTACTGTGTCATTATACCTGTCGTCCTGATGTGTCGTCATACTGCGTCATTATACCTGTCATCCTGATGTGTCGTCTTACTGCGTCATTATACCTGTTGTCCTGGTTGTCATCTCACTACGTCATTGTACGTGTTGTCCTGGTTGTCATCTTACTGTGTCATTATACGTGTTGTCCTGGTTGTCATCTTACTGCGTTATTATACCTGTCGTCCTGATGTGTCGTCTTACTGCGTCATTATACCTGTTGTCCTGGTTGTCATCTTACTGTGTCATTATACCTGTCGTCCTGATGTGTTGTCTGACTGCGTCATTATACCTGTCGTCCTGGTTGTCATCTTACCGGGTCATTATACCTGTCGTCCTGATGTGTCGTCTTACTGTGTCATTATACCTGTTGTCCTGGTTGTCATCTTACTGTGTCATTATACCTGTTGTCCTGATGTGTTGTCTTACTGCGTCATTATACCTGTTGTCCCGGTTGTCATCTTACTGTGTCATTATATCTGTCGTCCTGATGTGTCGTCTTACTGCGTCATTATACCTGTTGTCCTGGTTGTCATCTTACTGTGTCATTATACCTGTCGTCCTGATGTGTCGTCTTACTGCGTCATTATACCTGTTGTCCTGGTTGTCATCTTACTGTGTCATTATACGTGTTGTCCTGGTTGTCATCTTACTGCGTCATTATACCTGTTGTCCTGATGTGTCGTCTTACTGCGTCATTATACCTGTTGTCCAGGTTGTCATCTTACTGTGTCATTATACCTGTCGTCCTGATGTGTTGTCTGACTGCGTCATGATACCTGTCGTCCTGGTTGTCATCTTACTGCGTCATTATATCTGTTGTCCTGGTTGTCATCTTACTGTGTCATTATACCTGTCGTCCTGATGTGTCGTTTTACTGCGTCATTATATCTGTTGTCCTGGTTGTCATCTCACTACGTCATTATACCTGTTGTCCTGGTTGTCATCTTACCGTGTCATTATACCTGTCGTCCAGATGTGTCGTCTTACTGCGTCATTATACCTCTCGTCCTGGTTGTCATCTTACTGTGTCATTATATCTGTCGTCCTGATATGTCGTCTTACTGTGTGATTATACCTGTCATCCTGGTTGTCATCTCACTACGTCATTATACGTGTTGTCCTGGTTGTCATCTTACTGTGTCATTATACGTGTTGTCCTGGTTGTCATCTTACTGCGTCATTATACCTGTTGTCCTGGTTGTCATCTTACTGTGTCATTATACCTGTCGTCCTGGTTGTCATCTTACTGTGTCATTATACCTGTCGTCCTGATATATCGTCTTACTGTGTCATTATACCTGTCATCCTGATGTGTCGTCTTACTGCGTCATTATACCTGTTGTCCTGGTTGTCATCTCACTACGTCATTAAACCTGTTGTCCTGGTTGTCATCTTACTGTGTCATTATTCGTGTTGTCCTGGTTCTCATCTTACTGTGTCATTATACCTGTTGTCCTGGTTGTCATCTTACTGTGTCATTATACCTGTCGTCCTGATGTGTCGTTTTACTGCGTCATTATATCTGTTGTCCTGATTGTCATCTCACTACGTCATTATACGTGTTGTCCTGGTTGTCATCTTACTGTGTCATCATACCTGTCGTCCTGATGTGTCGTCTTACTGCGTCATTATGCCTGTTGTGCTGGTTGTCATCTTACTGTGTCATTATATCTGTTGTCCTGGTTGTCATCTTACTGTGTCATTATACCTGTCGTCCTGATATGTCGTCTTGCTGTGTCAATATACCTGTCATCCTGGTTGTCATCTCACTACGTCATTATACGTGTTGTCCTTGTTGTCATCTTACTTTGTCATTATACGTGTTGTCCTGTTTGTCATCTTACTGCGTCATTATACCTGTCGTCCTGATGTGTCGTCTTACTGCGTCATTATACCTGTTGTCCTGGTTGTCATCTTACTGTGTCATTATACCTGTCGTCCTGATGTGTCGTCTTACTGTGTCATTATACCTGTCGTCCTGATGTGTCGTCTTACTGCGTCATTATGCCTGTTGTCCTGGTTGTCATCTTACCGTGTCATTATACCTGTCGTCCTGATGTGTCGTCTTACTGCGTCATTATACCTGTTGTCCTGGTTGTCATCTTACTGTGTCATTATATCTGTCGTCCTGATGTGTCGTCTTACTGTGTCATTATACCTGTTGTCCTGGTTGTCATCTTACTGTGTCATTATACCTGTCGTCCTGATATGTCGTCTTACTGTGTCAATATACCTGTCATCCTGGTTGTCATCTCACTACGTCATTATACGTGTTGTCCTGGTTGTCATCTTACTGTGTCATTATACCTGTCGTCCTGATGTGTCGTCTTACTGCGTCATTATACCTGTCATCCTGATGTGTCGTCTTACTGCGTCATTATACCTGTTGTCCTGGTTGTCATCTCACTACGTCATTGTACGTGTTGTCCTGGTTGTCATCTTACTGTGTCATTATACGTGTTGTCCTGTTTGTCATCTTACTGCGTCATTATACCTGTTGTCCTGATGTGTCGTCTTACTGCGTCATTATACCTGTTGTCCTGGTTGTCATCTTACTGTGTCATTATACCTGTCGTCCTGATGTGTTGTCTGACTGCGTCATTATACCTGTCGTCCTGGTTGTCATCTTACCGTGTCATTATACCTGTCGTCCTGATGTGTCGTCTTACTGCGTCATTATACCTGTTGTCCTGGTTGTCATCTTACTGTGTCATTATACCTGTCGTCCTGGTTGTCATCTTACTGTGTCATTATACCTGTCGTCCTGATATATCGTCTTACTGTGTCATTATACCTGTCATCCTGATGTGTCGTCTTACTGCGTCATTATACCTGTTGTCCTGGTTGTCATCTCACTACGTCATTATACCTGTTGTCCTGGTTGTCATCTTACTGTGTCATTATTCGTGTTGTCCTGGTTGTCATCTTACTGTGTCATTATACGTGTTGTCCTGGTTCTCATCTTACTGTGTCATTATACCTGTTGTCCTGGTTGTCATCTTACTGTGTCATTATACCTGTCGTCCTGATGTGTCGTTTTACTGCGTCATTATATCTGTTGTCCTGATTGTCATCTCACTACGTCATTATACGTGTTGTCCTGGTTGTCATCTTACTGTGTCATCATACCTGTCGTCCTGATGTGTCGTCTTACTGCGTCATTATGCCTGTTGTGCTGGTTGTCATCTTACTGTGTCATTATATCTGTTGTCCTGGTTGTCATCTTACTGTGTCATTATACCTGTCGTCCTGATATGTCGTCTTGCTGTGTCAATATACCTGTCATCCTGGTTGTCATCTCACTACGTCATTATACGTGTTGTCCTTGTTGTCATCTTACTTTGTCATTATACGTGTTGTCCTGTTTGTCATCTTACTGCGTCATTATACCTGTCGTCCTGATGTGTCGTCTTACTGCGTCATTATACCTGTTGTCCTGGTTGTCATCTTACTGTGTCATTATACCTGTCGTCCTGATGTGTCGTCTTACTGTGTCATTATACCTGTCGTCCTGATGTGTCGTCTTACTGCGTCATTATGCCTGTTGTCCTGGTTGTCATCTTACCGTGTCATTATACCTTTCGTCGTGATGTGTCGTCTTACTGCGTCATTATACCTGTTGTCCTGGTTGTCATCTTACTGTGTCATTATATCTGTCGTCCTGATGTGTCGTCTTACTGTGTCATTATACCTGTTGTCCTGGTTGTCATCTTACTGTGTCATTATACCTGTCGTCCTGATATGTCGTCTTACTGTGTCAATATACCTGTCATCCTGGTTGTCATCTCACTACGTCATTGTACGTGTTGTCCTGGTTGTCATCTTACTGTGTCATTATACGTGTTGTCCTGTTTGTCATCTTACTGCGTCATTATACCTGTCATCCTGATGTGTCGTCTTACTGCGTCATTATACCTGTTGTCCTGGTTGTCATCTTACTGTGTCATTATACCTGTCGTCCTGATGTGTTGTCTGACTGCGTCATTATACCTGTCGTCCTGGTTGTCATCTTACCGTGTCATTATACCTGTCGTCCTGATGTGTCGTCTTACTGCGTCATTATACCTGTTGTCCTGGTTGTCATCTTACTGTGTCATTATACCTGTTGTCCTGATGTGTCGTCTTACTGCGTCATTATACCTGTTGTCCCGGTTGTCATCTTTCTGTGTCATTATATCTGTCGTCCTGATGTGTCGTCTTACTGCGTCATTATACCTGTTGTCCTGGTTGTCATCTTACTGTGTCATTATACCTGTCGTCCTGATGTGTCGTCTTACTGCGTCATTATACCTGTTGTCCTGGTTGTCATCTTACTGTGTCATTATACGTGTTGTCCTGGTTGTCATCTTACTGCGTCATTATACCTGTCGTCCTGATGTGTCGTCTTACTGCGTCATTATACCTGTTGTCCTGGTTGTCATCTTACTGTGTCATTATACCTGTCGTCCTGATGTGTTGTCTGACTGCGTCATGATACCTGTCGTCCTGGTTGTCATCTTACTGCGTCATTATATCTGTTGTCCTGGTTGTCATCTTACTGTGTCATTATACCTGTCGTCCTGATATGTCGTCTTACTGTGTGATTATACCTGTCATCCTGGTTGTCATCTCACTACGTCATTATACGTGTTGTCCTGGTTGTCATCTTACTGTGTCATTATACCTGTCATCCTGATGTGTCGTCTTACTGCGTCATTATACCTGTTGTCCTGGTTGTCATCTCACTATGTCATTATACCTGTTGTCCTGGTTGTCATCTTACTGTGTCATTATTCGTGTTGTCCTGGTTGTCATCTTACTGTGTCATTATACGTGTTGTCCTGGTTCTCATCTTACTGTGTCATTATACCTGTTGTCCTGGTTGTCATCTTACTGTGTCATTATACCTGTCGTCCTGATGTGTCGTTTTACTGCGTCATTAAATCTGTTGTCCTGATTGTCATCTCACTATGTCATTATACGTGTTGTCCTGGTTGTCATCTTACTGTGTCATTAAACCTTTCGTCCTGATGTGTCGTCTTAATGCGTCATTATACGTGTTGTCCTGGTTCTCATCTTAGTGTGTCATTATACCTGTCGTCCTGATGTGTCGTCTAACTGTGTCATTATACCTGTCATCCTGGTTGTCATCTTACTGTGTCATTATACCTGTCGTTCTGATGTGTCGTCTTACTGTGTCATTATACCTGTTGTCCTGGTTGTCATCTCACTCTGTCATTATACGTGTTGTCCTGGTTGTCATCTTACTGTGTCATTATACCTGTCGTCCTGACGTGTCATCTTACTGTGTCATTATACCTGTCGTCCTGATGTGTCGTCTTACTGCGTCATTATACCTGTTGTCCTGGTTGTCATCTTACTGTGTCATTTTCTCTTTCGTCTTGATGTGTCATCTTCCTGTGTCATTATACCTGTTGTCCTGGTTGTCATCTTACTGTGACATTATACCTGTCATCCTGATGTGTTGTATTTCTGCATCATTATACCTGTCATCCTGGTTGTCATCATACTGTGTCATTATACCTGTCGTCCTGATGTGTCGTCTTACTGCGTCATTATACCTGTTGTCCTAGTTGTCATCTCACTACGTCATTGTACGTGTTGTCCTGGTTGTCATCTTACTGTGTCAATATACCTGTCGTCCTGATGTGTCGGCTTAATACGTCATTATACCTGTCGTCCTGATGTGTCGTCTTACTGCGTCATTATACCTGTTGTCCTAGTTGTCATCTCACTACGTCATTGTACGTGTTGTCCTGGTTGTCATCTTACTGTGTCATTATACCTGTCGTCCTGATGTGTCGTCTTCCTGTGTCATTATACCTGTTGTCCTGGTTGTCATCTTACTGTGTCATTATATGTGTTGTCCTGGTTGTCATCTTACGTTGTCATTATACGTGTTGTCCTGGTTGTCATCTTACTGTGTCATTATACCTGTCGTCCTGTGATGTCGTCTTACTGTGTCATTATACCTGTCATCCTGATGTGTCGTCTTACTGCGTCATTATACCTGTTGTCCTGGTTGTCATCTCACTACGTCATTATACCTGTTGTCCTGGTTGTCATCTTACTGTGTCATTATTCGTGTTGTCCTGGTTGTCATCTTACTGTGTCATTATACGTGTTGTCCTGGTTCTCATCTTACTGTGTCATTATACCTGTTGTCCTGGTTGTCATCTTACTGTGTCATTATACCTGTCGTCCTGATGTGTCGTTTTACTGCGTCATTATATCTGTTGTCCTGATTGTCATCTCACTACGTCATTATACCTGTCGTCCTGATGTGTCGTCTTACTGCGTCATTATACCTGTTGTCCTGGTTGTCATCTTACTGTGTCATTATACCTGTCGTCCTGGTTGTCATCTTACTGTGTCATTATATCTGTCGTCCTGATATGTCGTCTTACTGTGTCATTATACCTGTTGTCCTGGTTGTCATCTTACTGTGTCATTATACCTGTCGTCCTGGTTGTCATCTTACTGTGTCATTATATCTGTCGTCCTGATATGTCGTCTTACTGTGTCATTATACCTGTTGTCCTGGTTGTCATCTTACTGTGTCATTATACCTGTCGTCCTGATATGTCGTCTTACTGTGTCATTATACCTGTCATCCTGGTTGTCATCTCACTACGTCATTATACGTGTTGTCCTGGTTGTCATCTTACTGTGTCATTATACGTGTTGTCCTGGTTGTCATCTTACTGTGTCATTATACCTGTCGTCCTGATGTGTCGTCTTACTGCGTCATTATACCTGTCATCCTGATGTGTCGTCTTACTGCGTCATTATACCTGTTGTCCTGGTTGTCATCTCACTACGTCATTGTACGTGTTGTCCTGGTTATCATCTTACTGTGTCATTATACGTCTTGTCCTGGTTGTCATCTTACTGCGTCATTATACCTGTCGTCCTGATGTGTCGTCTTACTGCGTCATTATACCTGTTGTCCTGGTTGTCATCTTACTGTGTCATTATACCTGTCGTCCTGATGTGTTGTCTGACTGCGTCATTATACCTGTCGTCCTGGTTGTCATCTTACCGGGTCATTATACCTGTCGTCCTGATGTGTCGTCTTACTGTGTCATTATACCTGTTGTCCTGGTTGTCATCTTACTGTGTCATTATACCTGTTGTCCTGATGTGTCGTCTTACTGCGTCATTATACCTGTTGTCCCGGTTGTCATCTTACTGTGTCATTATATCTGTCGTCCTGATGTGTCGTCTTACTGCGTCATTATACCTGTTGTCCTGGTTGTCATCTTACTGTGTCATTATACCTGTCGTCCTGATGTGTCGTCTTACTGCGTCATTATACCTGTTGTCCTGGTTGTCATCTTACTGTGTCATTATACGTGTTGTCCTGGTTGTCATCTTACTGCGTCATTATACCTGTTGTCCTGATGTGTCGTCTTACTGCGTCATTATACCTGTTGTCCTGGTTGTCATCTTACTGTGTCATTATACCTGTCGTCCTGATGTGTTGTCTGACTGCGTCATGATACCTGTCGTCCTGGTTGTCATCTTACTGCGTCATTATATCTGTTGTCCTGGTTGTCATCTTACTGTGTCATTATACCTGTCGTCCTGATGTGTCGTTTTACTGCGTCATTATATCTGTTGTCCTGGTTGTCATCTCACTACGTCATTATACCTGTTGTCCTGGTTGTCATCTTACCGTGTCATTATACCTGTCGTCCAGATGTGTCGTCTTACTGCGTCATTATACCTGTCGTCCTGGTTGTCATCTTACTGTGTCATTATATCTGTCGTCCTGATATGTCGTCTTACTGTGTGATTATACCTGTCATCCTGGTTATCATCTCACTACGTCATTATACGTGTTGTCCTGGTTGTCATCTTACTGTGTCATTATACGTGTTGTCCTGGTTGTCATCTTACTGCGTCATTATACCTGTTGTCCTGGTTGTCATCTTACTGTGTCATTATACCTGTCGTCCTGGTTGTCATCTTACTGTGTCATTATACCTGTCGTCCTGATATATCGTCTTACTGTGTCATTATACCTGTCATCCTGATGTGTCGTCTTACTGCGTCATTATACCTGTTGTCCTGGTTGTCATCTCACTACGTCATTATACCTGTTGTCCTGGTTGTCATCTTACTGTGTCATTATTCGTGTTGTCCTGGTTGTCATCTTACTGTGTCATTATACGTGTTGTCCTGGTTCTCATCTTACTGTGTCATTATACCTGTTGTCCTGGTTGTCATCTTACTGTGTCATTATACCTGTCGTCCTGATGTGTCGTTTTACTGCGTCATTATATCTGTTGTCCTGATTGTCATCTCACTACGTCATTATACGTGTTGTCCTGGTTGTCATCTTACTGTGTCATCATACCTGTCGTCCTGATGTGTCGTCTTACTGCGTCATTATGCCTGTTGTGCTGGTTGTCATCTTACTGTGTCATTATATCTGTTGTCCTGGTTGTCATCTTACTGTGTCATTATACCTGTCGTCCTGATATGTCGTCTTGCTGTGTCAATATACCTGTCATCCTGGTTGTCATCTCACTACGTCATTAAACGTGTTGTCCTTGTTGTCATCTTACTTTGTCATTATACGTGTTGTCCTGTTTGTCATCTTACTGCGTCATTATACCTGTCGTCCTGATGTGTCGTCTTACTGCGTCATTATACCTGTTGTCCTGGTTGTCATCTTACTGTGTCATTATACCTGTCGTCCTGATGTGTCGTCTTACTGTGTCATTATACCTGTCGTCCTGATGTGTCGTCTTACTGCGTCATTATGCCTGTTGTCCTGGTTGTCATCTTACCGTGTCATTATACCTGTCGTCCTGATGTGTCGTCTTACTGCGTCATTATACCTGTTGTCCTGGTTGTCATCTTACTGTGTCATTATATCTGTCGTCCTGATGTGTCGTCTTACTGTGTCATTATACCTGTTGTCCTGGTTGTCATCTTACTGTGTCATTATACCTGTCGTCCTGATATGTCGTCTTACTGTGTCAATATACCTGTCATCCTGGTTGTCATCTCACTACGTCATTATACGTGTTGTCCTGGTTGTCATCTTACTGTGTCATTATACCTGTCGTCCTGATGTGTCGTCTTACTGCGTCATTATACCTGTCATCCTGATGTGTCGTCTTACTGCGTCATTATACCTGTTGTCCTGGTTGTCATCTCACTACGTCATTGTACGTGTTGTCCTGGTTGTCATCTTACTGTGTCATTATACGTGTTGTCCTGTTTGTCATCTTACTGCGTCATTATACCTGTTGTCCTGATGTGTCGTCTTACTGCGTCATTACACCTGTTGTCCTGGTTGTCATCTTACTGTGTCATTATACCTGTCGTCCTGATGTGTTGTCTGACTGCGTCATTATACCTGTCGTCCTGGTTGTCATCTTACCGTGTCATTATACCTGTCGTCCTGATGTGTCGTCTTACTGCGTCATTATACCTGTTGTCCTGGTTGTCATCTTACTGTGTCATTATACCTGTTGTCCTGATGTGTCGTCTTACTGCGTCATTATACCTGTTGTCCCGGTTGTCATCTTTCTGTGTCATTATATCTGTCGTCCTGATGTGTCGTCTTACTGCGTCATTATACCTGTTGTCCTGGTTGTCATCTTACTGTGTCATTATACCTGTCGTCCTGATGTGTCGTCTTACTGCGTCATTATACCTGTTGTCCTGGTTGTCATCTTACTGTGTCATTATACGTGTTGTCCTGGTTGTCATCTTACTGCGTCATTATACCTGTCGTCCTGATGTGTCGTCTTACTGCGTCATTATACCTGTTGTCCTGGTTGTCATCTTACTGTGTCATTATACCTGTCGTCCTGATGTGTTGTCTGACTGCGTCATGATACCTGTCGTCCTGGTTGTCATCTTACTGCGTCATTATATCTGTTGTCCTGGTTGTCATCTTACTGTGTCATTATACCTGTCGTCCTGATGTGTCGTTTTACTGCGTCATTATATCTGTTGTCCTGGTTGTCATCTCACTACGTCATTATACCTGTTGTCCTGGTTGTCATCTTACCGTGTCATTACACCTGTCGTCCAGATGTGTCGTCTTACTGCGTCATTATACCTGTCGTCCTGGTTGTCATCTTACTGTGTCATTATATCTGTCGTCCTGATATGTCGTCTTACTGTGTGATTATACCTGTCATCCTGGTTGTCATCTCACTACGTCATTATACGTGTTGTCCTGGTTGTCATCTTACTGTGTCATTATACGTGTTCTCCTGGTTGTCATCTTACTGTGTCATTATACCTGTCGTCCTGATATGTCGTCTTACTGTGTCATTATACCTGTCATCCTGATGTGTCGTCTTACTGCGTCATTATACCTGTTGTCCTGGTTGTCATCTCACTATGTCATTATACCTGTTGTCCTGGTTGTCATCTTACTGTGTCATTATTCGTGTTGTCCTGGTTGTCATCTTACTGTGTCATTATACGTGTTGTCCTGGTTCTCATCTTACTGTGTCATTATACCTGTTGTCCTGGTTGTCATCTTACTGTGTCATTATACCTGTCGTCCTGATGTGTCGTTTTACTGCGTCATTATATCTGTTGTCCTGATTGTCATCTCACTATGTCATTATACGTGTTGTCCTGGTTGTCATCTTACTGTGTCATTAAACCTTTCGTCCTGATGTGTCGTCTTAATGCGTCATTATACGTGTTGTCCTGGTTCTCATCTTAGTGTGTCATTATACCTGTTGTCCTGGTTGTCATCTTACTGTGTCATTATACCTGTCGTCCTGATGTGTCGTCTAACTGTGTCATTATACCTGTCATCCTGGTTGTCATCTTACTGTGTCATTATACCTGTCGTTCTGATGTGTCGTCTTACTGTGTCATTATACCTGTTGTCCTGGTTGTCATCTCACTCTGTCATTATACGTGTTGTCCTGGTTGTCATCTTACTGTGTCATTATACCTGTCGTCCTGACGTGTCATCTTACTGTGTCATTATACCTGTCGTCCTGATGTGTCGTCTTACTGCGTCATTATACCTGTTGTCCTGGTTGTCATCTTACTGTGTCATTTTATCTTTCGTCTTGATGTGTCATCTTCCTGTGTCATTATACCTGTTGTCCTGGTTGTCATCTTACTGTGACATTATACCTGTCATCCTGATGTGTTGTCTTGCTGCATCATTATACCTGTCATCCTGGTTGTCATCATACTGTGTCATTATACCTGTCGTCCTCATGTGTCGTCTTACTGCGTCATTATACCTGTTGTCCTAGTTGTCATCTCACTACGTCATTGTACGTGTTGTCCTGGTTGTCATCTTACTGTGTCAATATACCTGTCGTCCTGATGTGTCGGCTTAATACGTCATTATACCTGTCGTCCTGATGTGTCGTCTTACTGCGTCATTATACCTGTTGTCCTAGTTGTCATCTCACTACGTCATTGTACGTGTTGTCCTGGTTGTCATCTTACTGTGTCATTATACCTGTCGTCCTGATGTGTCGTCTTCCTGTGTCATTATACTTGTTGTCCTGGTTGTCATCTTACTGTGTCATTATATGTGTTGTCCTGGTTGTCATCTTACGTTGTCATTACACGTGTTGTCCTGGTTGTCATCTTACTGTGTCATTATACCTGTCGTCCTGTGATGTCGTCTTACTGTGTCATTATACCTGTCATCCTGATGTGTCGTCTTACTGCGTCATTATACCTGTTGTCCTGGTTGTCATCTCACTACGTCATTATACCTGTTGTCCTGGTTGTCATCTTACTGTGTCATTATTCGTGTTGTCCTGGTTGTCATCTTACTGTGTCATTATACGTGTTGTCCTGGTTCTCATCTTACTGTGTCATTATACCTGTTGTCCTGGTTGTCATCTTACTGTGTCATTATACCTGTCGTCCTGATGTGTCGTTTTACTGCGTCATTATATCTGTTGTCCTGATTGTCATCTCACTACGTCATTATACGTGTTGTCCTGGTTGTCATCTTACTGTGTCATCATACCTGTCGTCCTGATGTGTCGTCTTACTGCGTCATTATGCCTGTTGTCCTGGTTGTCATCTTACCGTGTCATTATACCTGTCGTCCTGATGTGTCGTCTTACTGCGTCATTATACCTGTTGTCCTGTTTGTCATCTTACTGTGTCATTATATCTGTCGTCCTGATGTGTCGTCTTACTGTGTCATTATACCTGTTGTCCTGGTTGTCATCTTACTGTGTCATTATACCTGTCGTCCTGATATGTCGTCTTACTGTGTCAATATACCTGTCATCCTGGTTGTCATCTCACTACGTCATTATACGTGTTGTCCTGGTTGTCATCTTACTGTGTCATTATACGTGTTGTCCTGGTTGTCATCTTACTGCGTCATTATACCTGTCGTCCTGATGTGTCGTCTTACTGCGTCATTATACCTGTTGTCCTGGTTGTCATCTTACTGTGTCATTATACCTGTCGTCCTGGTTGTCATCTTACTGTGTCATTATATCTATCGTCCTGATATGTCGTCTTACTGTGTCATTATACCTGTTGTCCTGGTTGTCATCTTACTGTGTCATTATACCTGTCGTCCTGATATGTCGTCTTACTGTGTCATTATACCTGTCATCCTGGTTGTCATCTCACTACGTCATTATACGTGTTGTCCTGGTTGTCATCTTACTGTGTCATTATACGTGTTGTCCTGGTTGTCATCTTACTGTGTCATTATACCTGTCGTCCTGATGTGTCGTCTTACTGCGTCATTATACCTGTCATCCTGATGTGTCGTCTTACTGCGTCATTATACCTGTTGTCCTGGTTGTCATCTCACTACGTCATTGTACGTGTTGTCCTGGTTGTCATCTTACTGTGTCATTATACGTGTTGTCCTGGTTGTCATCTTACTGCGTCATTATACCTGTCGTCCTGATGTGTCGTCTTACTGCGTCATTATACCTGTTGTCCTGGTTGTCATCTTACTGTGTCATTATACCTGTCGTCCTGATGTGTTGTCTGACTGCGTCATTATACCTGTCGTCCTGGTTGTCATCTTACCGGGTCATTATACCTGTCGTCCTGATGTGTCGTCTTACTGTGTCATTATACCTGTTGTCCTGGTTGTCATCTTACTGTGTCATTATACCTGTTGTCCTGATGTGTCGTCTTACTGCGTCATTATACCTGTTGTCCCGGTTGTCATCTTACTGTGTCATTATATCTGTCGTCCTGATGTGTCGTCTTACTGCGTCATTATACCTGTTGTCCTGGTTGTCATCTTACTGTGTCATTATACCTGTCGTCCTGATGTGTCGTCTTACTGCGTCATTATACCTGTTGTCCTGGTTGTCATCTTACTGTGTCATTATACGTGTTGTCCTGGTTGTCATCTTACTGCGTCATTATACCTGTTGTCCTGATGTGTCGTCTTACTGCGTCATTATACCTGTTGTCCTGGTTGTCATCTTACTGTGTCATTATACCTGTCGTCCTGATGTGTTGTCTGACTGCGTCATGATACCTGTCGTCCTGGTTGTCATCTTACTGCGTCATTATATCTGTTGTCCTGGTTGTCATCTTACTGTGTCATTATACCTGTCGTCCTGATGTGTCGTTTTACTGCGTCATTATATCTGTTGTCCTGGTTGTCATCTCACTACGTCATTATACCTGTTGTCCTGGTTGTCATCTTACCGTGTCATTATACCTGTCGTCCAGATGTGTCGTCTTACTGCGTCATTATACCTGTCGTCCTGGTTGTCATCTTACTGTGTCATTATATCTGTCGTCCTGATATGTCGTCTTACTGTGTGATTATACCTGTCATCTTGGTTGTCATCTCACTACGTCATTATACGTGTTGTCCTGGTTGTCATCTTACTGTGTCATTATACGTGTTGTCCTGGTTGTCATCTTACTGCGTCATTATACCTGTTGTCCTGGTTGTCATCTTACTGTGTCATTATACCTGTCGTCCTGGTTGTCATCTTACTGTGTCATTATACCTGTCGTCCTGATATATCGTCTTACTGTGTCATTATACCTGTCATCCTGATGTGTCGTCTTACTGCGTCATTATACCTATTGTCCTGGTTGTCATCTCACTACGTCATTATACCTGTTGTCCTGGTTGTCATCTTACTGTGTCATTATTCGTGTTGTCCTGGTTGTCATCTTACTGTGTCATTATACGTGTTGTCCTGGTTCTCATCTTACTGTGTCATTATACCTGTTGTCCTGGTTGTCATCTTACTGTGTCATTATACCTGTCGTCCTGATGTGTCGTTTTACTGCGTCATTATATCTGTTGTCCTGATTGTCATCTCACTACGTCATTATACGTGTTGTCCTGGTTGTCATCTTACTGTGTCATCATACCTGTCGTCCTGATGTGTCGTCTTACTGCGTCATGATGCCTGTTGTGCTGGTTGTCATCTTACTGTGTCATTATATCTGTTGTCCTGGTTGTCATCTAACTGTGTCATTATACCTGTCGTCCTGATATGTCGTCTTGCTGTGTCAATATACCTGTCATCCTGGTTGTCATCTCACTACGTCATTATACGTGTTGTCCTTGTTGTCATCTTACTTTGTCATTATACGTGTTGTCCTGTTTGTCATCTTACTGCGTCATTATACCTGTCGTCCTGATGTGTCGTCTTACTGCGTCATTATACCTGTTGTCCTGGTTGTCATCTTACTGTGTCATTATACCTGTCGTCCTGGTTGTCATCTTACTGTGTCATTATATCTGTCGTCCTGATATGTCGTCTTACTGTGTCATTATACCTGTTGTCCTGGTTGTCATCTTACTGTGTCATTATATCTGTCGTCCTGATGTGTCGTCTTACTGCGTCATTATACCTGTCATCCTGATGTGTCGTCTTACTGCGTCATTATACCAGTTGTCCTGGTTGTCATCTCACTACGTCATTGTACGTGTTGTCCTGGTTGTCATCTTACTGTGTCATTATACGTGTTGTCCTGGTTGTCATCTTACTGCGTCATTATACCTGTCGTCCTGATGTGTCGTCTTACTGCGTCATTATACCTGTTGTCCTGGTTGTCATCTTACTGTGTCATTATACCTGTCGTCCTGATGTGTTGTCTGACTGCGTCATTATACCTGTCGTCCTGGTTGTCATCTTACCGTGTCATTATACCTGTCGTCCTGATGTGTCGTCTTACTGCGTCATTATACCTGTTGTCCTGGTTGTCATCTTACTGTGTCATTATACCTGTTGTCCTGATGTGTCGTCTTACTGTGTCATTATACCTGTTGTCCCGGTTGTCATCTTACTGTGTCATTATATCTGTCGTACTGATGTGTCGTCTTACTGCGTCATTATACCTGTTGTCCTGGTTGTCATCTTACTGTGTCATTATACCTGTCGTCCTGATGTGTCGTCTTACTGCGTCATTATACCTGTTGTCCTGGTTGTCATCTTACTGTGTCATTATACGTGTTGTCCTGGTTGTCATCTTACTGCGTCATTATACCTGTCGTCCTGATGTGTCGTCTTACTGCGTCATTATACCTGTTGTCCTGGTTGTCATCTTAATGTGTCATTATACCTGTCGTCCTGATGTGTTGTCTGACTGCGTCATGATACCTGTCGTCCTGGTTGTCATCTTACTGCGTCATTATATCTGTTGTCCTGGTTGTCATCTTACTGTGTCATTATACCTGTCGTCCTGATGTGTCGTTTTACTGCGTCATTATATCTGTTGTCCTGGTTGTCATCTCACTACGTCATTATACCTGTTGTCCTGGTTGTCATCTTACCGTGTCATTATACCTGTCGTCCAGATGTGTCGTCTTACTGCGTCATTATACCTGTCGTCCTGGTTGTCATCTTACTGTGTCATTATATCTGTCGTCCTGATATGTCGTCTTACTGTGTGATTATACCTGTCATCCTGGTTGTCATCTCACTACGTCATTATACGTGTTGTCCTGGTTGTCATCTTACTGTGTCATTATACGTGTTGTCCTGGTTGTCATCTTACTGCGTCATTATACCTGTTGTCCTGGTTGTCATCTTACTGTGTCATTATACCTGTCGTCCTGGTTGTCATCTTACTGTGTCATTATACCTGTCGTCCTGATATGTCGTCTTACTGTGTCATTATACCTGTCATCCTGATGTGTCGTCTTACTGCGTCATTATACCTGTTGTCCTGGTTGTCATCTCACTACGTCATTATACCTGTTGTCCTGGTTGTCATCTTACTGTGTCATTATTCGTGTTGTCCTGGTTGTCATCTTACTGTGTCATTATACGTGTTGTCCTGGTTCTCATCTTACTGTGTCATTATACCTGTTGTCCTGGTTGTCATCTTACTGTGTCATTATACCTGTCGTCCTGATGTGTCGTTTTACTGCGTCATTATATCTGTTGTCCTGATTGTCATCTCACTACGTCATTATACGTGTTGTCCTGGTTGTCATCTTACTGTGTCATCATACCTGTCGTCCTGATGTGTCGTCTTACTGCGTCATTATGCCTGTTGTCCTGGTTGTCATCTTACTGTGTCATTATATCTGTTGTCCTGGTTGTCATCTTACTGTGTCATTATACCTGTCGTCCTGATATGTCGTCTTACTGTGTCAATATACCTGTCATCCTGGTTGTCATCTCACTACGTCATTATACGTGTTGTCCTGGTTGTCATCTTACTGCGTCATTATACGTGTTGTCCTGGTTGTCATCTTACTGCGTCATTATACCTGTCGTCCTGATGTGTCGTCTTACTGCGTCATTATACCTGTCGTCCTGGTTGTCATCTTACTGTGTCATTATACCTGTCGTCCTGATGTGTCGTCTTACTGCGTCATTATACCTGTTGTCCTGGTCGTCATCTTACTGTGTCATTATACCTGTCGTCCTGATGTGTCGTCTGACTGTGTCATTATACCTGTTGTCCTGGTTGTCATCTTTCTGTGTCATTATACGTGTTGTCCTGGTTGTCATCTTACTGTGTCATTATACGTGTTGTCCTGGTTGTCATCTTACTGCGTCATTATACCTGTTGTCCTGATGTGTCGTCTTACTGCGTCATTATACCTGTTGTCCTGGTTGTCATCTCACTACGTCATTATACGTGTTGTCCTGGTTGTCATCTTACTGTGTCATTATACGTGTTGTCCTGGTTGTCATCTTACTGCGTCATTATACGTGTTGTCCTGATGTGTCGTCTTACTGCGTCATTATACATGTTGTCCTGTTTGTCATCTCACTACGTCATTATACGTGTTGTCCTGGTTGTCATCTTACTGTGTCATCATACCTGTCGTCCTGATGTGTCATCTTACTGCGTCATTATACCTGTTGTCCTGGTTGTCATCTTACTGTGTCATTATACATGTTGTCCTGGTTGTCATCTTACTGCGTCATTATACCTGTCGTCCTGATGTGTCGTCTTACTGCGTCATTATACCTATTGTCCTGGTTGTCATCTCACTACGTCATTATACGTGTTGTCCTGGTTGTCATCTTACTGTGTCATTATACGTGTTGTCCTGGTTGTCATCTTACTGCGTCATTATACCTGTCGTCCTGATGTGTCGTCTTACTGCGTCATTATACATGTTGTCCTGGTTGTCATCTTCCTGTGTCATTATACCTGTCATCCTGATGTGTCGTCTTACTGCGTCATTATACCTGTTGTCCTGGTTGTCATCTCACTACGTCATTGTACGTGTTGTCCTGGCTGTCATCTTACTGTGTCATTATACGTGTTGTCCTGGTTGTCATCTTACTGCGTCATTATACCTGTCGTCCTGATGTGTCGTCTTACTGCGTCATTATACCTGTTGTCCTGGTTGTCATCTTACCGTGTCATTATACCTGTCGTCCTGATTTGTCGTCTGACTGCGTCATTATACCTGTCGTCCTGGTTGTAATCTTATTGTGTCATTATACCTGTCGTCCTGATGTGTCGTTTTACTGCGTCATTATACCTGTTGTCCTGGTTGTCATCTTACTGTGTCATCATACCTGTAGTCCTGATGTGTCGTCTTACTGCGTCATTATATCTGTCATCCTGATGTGTCATCTTACTGCGTCATTATACCTGTTGTCCTGGTTGTCATCTCACTACGTCATTATACGTGTTTTCCTGGTTGTCATCTTACTGTGTCATTATACGTGTTGTCCTGGTTGTCATCTTACTGTGTCATTATACCTGTCGTCCTGATTTGTCGTCTTACTGTGTCATTATACCTGTCATCCTGGTTGTCATCTCACTACTTCATTATACGTGTTGTCCTGGTTGTCATCTTACTGTGTCATTATACCTGTCGTCCTGATATGTCGTCTTACTGTGTCATTATACCTGTCATCCTGGTTGTCATCTCACTACGTCATTATACGTGTTGTCCCGGTTGTCATCTTACTGTGTCATTATATCTGTCGTACTGATGTGTCGTCTTACTGCGTCATTATACCTGTTGTCCTGGTTGTCATCTTACTGTGTCATTATACCTGTCGTCCTGATGTGTCGTCTTACTGCGTCATTATACCTGTTGTCCTGGTTGTCATCTTACTGTGTCATTATACGTGTTGTCCTGGTTGTCATCTTACTGCGTCATTATACCTGTCGTCCTGATGTGTCGTCTTACTGCGTCATTATACCTGTTGTCCTGGTTGTCATCTTAATGTGTCATTATACCTGTCGTCCTGATGTGTTGTCTGACTGCGTCATGATACCTGTCGTCCTGGTTGTCATCTTACTGCGTCATTATATCTGTTGTCCTGGTTGTCATCTTACTGTGTCATTATACCTGTCGTCCTGATGTGTCGTTTTACTGCGTCATTATATCTGTTGTCCTGGTTGTCATCTCACTACGTCATTATACCTGTTGTCCTGGTTGTCATCTTACCGTGTCATTATACCTGTCGTCCAGATGTGTCGTCTTACTGCGTCATTATACCTGTCGTCCTGGTTGTCATCTTACTGTGTCATTATATCTGTCGTCCTGATATGTCGTCTTACTGTGTGATTATACCTGTCATCCTGGTTGTCATCTCACTACGTCATTATACGTGTTGTCCTGGTTGTCATCTTACTGTGTCATTATACGTGTTGTCCTGGTTGTCATCTTACTGCGTCATTATACCTGTTGTCCTGGTTGTCATCTTACTGTGTCATTATACCTGTCGTCCTGGTTGTCATCTTACTGTGTCATTATACCTGTCGTCCTGATATGTCGTCTTACTGTGTCATTATACCTGTCATCCTGATGTGTCGTCTTACTGCGTCATTATACCTGTTGTCCTGGTTGTCATCTCACTACGTCATTATACCTGTTGTCCTGGTTGTCATCTTACTGTGTCATTATTCGTGTTGTCCTGGTTGTCATCTTACTGTGTCATTATACGTGTTGTCCTGGTTCTCATCTTACTGTGTCATTATACCTGTTGTCCTGGTTGTCATCTTACTGTGTCATTATACCTGTCGTCCTGATGTGTCGTTTTACTGCGTCATTATATCTGTTGTCCTGATTGTCATCTCACTACGTCATTATACGTGTTGTCCTGGTTGTCATCTTACTGTGTCATCATACCTGTCGTCCTGATGTGTCGTCTTACTGCGTCATTATGCCTGTTGTCCTGGTTGTCATCTTACTGTGTCATTATATCTGTTGTCCTGGTTGTCATCTTACTGTGTCATTATACCTGTCGTCCTGATATGTCGTCTTACTGTGTCAATATACCTGTCATCCTGGTTGTCATCTCACTACGTCATTATACGTGTTGTCCTGGTTGTCATCTTACTGCGTCATTATAAGTGTTGTCCTGGTTGTCATCTTACTGCGTCATTATACCTGTCGTCCTGATGTGTCGTCTTACTGCGTCATTATACCTGTCGTCCTGGTTGTCATCTTACTGTGTCATTATATCTGTCGTCCTGATATGTCGTCTTACTGTGTGATTATACCTGTCATCCTGGTTGTCATCTCACTACGTCATTATACGTGTTGTCCTGGTTGTCATCTTACTGTGTCATTATACGTGTTGTCCTGGTTGTCATCTTACTGCGTCATTATACCTGTTGTCCTGGTTGTCATCTTACTGTGTCATTATACCTGTCGTCCTGATGTGTCGTCTTACTGCGTCATTATACCTGTTGTCCTGGTCGTCATCTTACTGTGTCATTATACCTGTCGTCCTGATGTGTCGTCTGACTGTGTCATTATACCTGTTGTCCTGGTTGTCATCTTTCTGTGTCATTATACGTGTTGTCCTGGTTGTCATCTTACTGTGTCATTATACGTGTTGTCCTGGTTGTCATCTTACTGCGTCATTATACCTGTTGTCCTGATGTGTCGTCTTACTGCGTCATTATACCTGTTGTCCTGGTTGTCATCTCACTACGTCATTATACGTGTTGTCCTGGTTGTCATCTTACTGTGTCATTATACGTGTTGTCCTGGTTGTCATCTTACTGCGTCATTATACGTGTTGTCCTGATGTGTCGTCTTACTGCGTCATTATACATGTTGTCCTGTTTGTCATCTCACTACGTCATTATACGTGTTGTCCTGGTTGTCATCTTACTGTGTCATCATACCTGTCGTCCTGATGTGTCATCTTACTGCGTCATTATACCTGTTGTCCTGGTTGTCATCTTACTGTGTCATTATACATGTTGTCCTGGTTGTCATCTTACTGCGTCATTATACCTGTCGTCCTGATGTGTCGTCTTACTGCGTCATTATACCTATTGTCCTGGTTGTCATCTCACTACGTCATTATACGTGTTGTCCTGGTTGTCATCTTACTGTGTCATTATACGTGTTGTCCTGGTTGTCATCTTACTGCGTCATTATACCTGTCGTCCTGATGTGTCGTCTTACTGCGTCATTATACATGTTGTCCTGGTTGTCATCTTCCTGTGTCATTATACCTGTCATCCTGATGTGTCGTCTTACTGCGTCATTATACCTGTTGTCCTGGTTGTCATCTCACTACGTCATTGTACGTGTTGTCCTGGCTGTCATCTTACTGTGTCATTATACGTGTTGTCCTGGTTGTCATCTTACTGCGTCATTATACCTGTCGTCCTGATGTGTCGTCTTACTGCGTCATTATACCTGTTGTCCTGGTTGTCATCTTACCGTGTCATTATACCTGTCGTCCTGATGTGTCGTTTTACTGCGTCATTATACCTGTTGTCCTGGTTGTCATCTTACTGTGTCATCATACCTGTAGTCCTGATGTGTCGTCTTACTGCGTCATTATATCTGTCATCCTGATGTGTCATCTTACTGCGTCATTATACCTGTTGTCCTGGTTGTCATCTCACTACGTCATTATACGTGTTTTCCTGGTTGTCATCTTACTGTGTCATTATACGTGTTGTCCTGGTTGTCATCTTACTGTGTCATTATACCTGTCGTCCTGATTTGTCGTCTTACTGTGTCATTATACCTGTCATCCTGGTTGTCATCTCACTACTTCATTATACGTGTTGTCCTGGTTGTCATCTTACTGTGTCATTATACCTGTCGTCCTGATATGTCGTCTTACTGTGTCATTATACCTGTCATCCTGGTTGTCATCTCACTACGTCATTATACGTGTTGTCCCGGTTGTCATCTTACTGTGTCATTATATCTGTCGTACTGATGTGTCGTCTTACTGCGTCATTATACCTGTTGTCCTGGTTGTCATCTTACTGTGTCATTATACCTGTCGTCCTGATGTGTCGTCTTACTGCGTCATTATACCTGTTGTCCTGGTTGTCATCTTACTGTGTCATTATACGTGTTGTCCTGGTTGTCATCTTACTGCGTCATTATACCTGTCGTCCTGATGTGTCGTCTTACTGCGTCATTATACCTGTTGTCCTGGTTGTCATCTTAATGTGTCATTATACCTGTCGTCCTGATGTGTAGTCTGACTGCGTCATGATACCTGTCGTCCTGGTTGTCATCTTACTGCGTCATTATATCTGTTGTCCTGGTTGTCATCTTACTGTGTCATTATACCTGTCGTCCTGATGTGTCGTTTTACTGCGTCATTATATCTGTTGTCCTGGTTGTCATCTCACTACGTCATTATACCTGTTGTCCTGGTTGTCATCTTACTGTGTCATCATACCTGTCGTCCTGATGTGTCGTCTTACTGCGTCATTATGCCTGTTGTCCTGGTTGTCATCTTACTGTGTCATTATATCTGTTGTCCTGGTTGTCATCTTACTGTGTCATTATACCTGTCGTCCTGATATGTCGTCTTACTGTGTCAATATACCTGTCATCCTGGTTGTCATCTCACTACGTCATTATACGTGTTGTCCTGGTTGTCATCTTACTGCGTCATTATACGTGTTGTCCTGGTTGTCATCTTAGTGCGTCATTATACCTGTCGTCCTGATGTGTCGTCTTACTGCGTCATTATACCTGTCGTCCTGGTTGTCATCTTACTGTGTCATTATATCTGTCGTCCTGATATGTCGTCTTACTGTGTAATTATACCTGTCATCCTGGTTGTCATCTCACTACGTCATTATACGTGTTGTCCTGGTTGTCATCTTACAGTGTCATTATACGTGTTGTCCTGGTTGTCATCTTACTGCGTCATTATACCTGTTGTCCTGGTTGTCATCTTACTGTGTCATTATACCTGTCGTCCTGATGTGTCGTCTTACTGCGTCATCATACCTGTTGTCCTGGTTGTCATCTTACTGTGTCATTATGCCTGTCGTCCTGATGTGTTGTCTTACTGAGTCATTATACCTGTTGTCCTGGTTGTCATCTTACTGTGTCATTATATCTGTCGTCCTGATGTGTCGTCTTACTGCGTCATTATACCTGTTGTCCTGGTCGTCATCTTACTGTGTCATTATACCTGTCGTCCTGATGTGTCGTCTGACTGTGTCATTATACCTGTTGTCCTGGTTGTCATCTTTCTGTGTCATTATACGTGTTGTCCTGGTTGTCATCTTACTGTGTCATTATACGTGTTGTCCTGGTTGTCATCTTACTGCGTCATTATACCTGTTGTCCTGATGTGTCGTCTTACTGCGTCATTATACGTGTTGTCCTGGTTGTCATCTTACTGTGTCATTATACGTGTTGTCCTGGTTGTCATCTTACTGCGTCATTATACCTGTTGTCCTGATGTGTCGTCTTACTGCGTCATTATACCTGTTGTCCTGGTTGTCATCTCACTACGTCATTATACGTGTTGTCCTGGTTGTCATCTTACTGTGTCATTATACGTGTTGTCCTGGTTGTCATCTTACTGCGTCATTATACGTGTTGTCCTGATGTGTCGTCTTACTGCGTCATTATACATGTTGTCCTGTTTGTCATCTCACTACGTCATTATACGTGTTGTCCTGGTTGTCATCTTACTGTGTCATCATACCTGTCGTCCTGATGTGTCATCTTACTGCGTCATTATACCTGTTGTCCTGGTTGTCATCTTACTGTGTCATTATACATGTTGTCCTGGTTGTCATCTTACTGCGTCATTATACCTGTCGTCCTGATGTGCCGTCTTACTGCGTCATTATACCTATTGTCCTGGTTGTCATCTCACTACGTCATTATACGTGTTGTCCTGGTTGTCATCTTACTGTGTCATTATACGTGTTGTCCTGGTTGTCATCTTACTGCGTCATTATACCTGTCGTCCTGATGTGTCGTCTTACTGCGTCATTATACATGTTGTCCTGGTTGTCATCTTCCTGTGTCATTATACCTGTCATCCTGATGTGTCGTCTTACTGCGTCATTATACCTGTTGTCCTGGTTGTCATCTCACTACGTCATTGTACGTGTTGTCCTGGCTGTCATCTTACTGTGTCATTATACGTGTTGTCCTGGTTGTCATCTTACTGCGTCATTATACCTGTCGTCCTGATGTGTCGTTTTACTGCGTCATTATACCTGTTGTCCTGGTTGTCATCTTACCGTGTCATTATACCTGTCGTCCTGATTTGTCGTCTGACTGCGTCATTATACCTGTCGTCCTGGTTGTAATCTTACTGTGTCATTATACCTGTCGTCCTGATGTGTCGTTTTACTGCGTCATTATACCTGTTGTCCTGGTTGTCATCTTACTGTGTCATCATACCTGTAGTCCTGATGTGTCGTCTTACTGCGTCATTATATCTGTCATCCTGATGTGTCATCTTACTGCGTCATTATACCTGTTGTCCTGGTTGTCATCTCACTACGTCATTATACGTGTTTTCCTGGTTGTCATCTTACTGTGTCATTATACGTGTTGTCCTGGTTGTCATCTTACTGTGTCATTATACCTGTCGTCCTGATTTGTCGTCTTACTGTGTCATTATACCTGTCATCCTGGTTGTCATCTCACTACTTCATTATACGTGTTGTCCTGGTTGTCATCTTACTGTGTCATTATACCTGTCGTCCTGATATGTCGTCTTACTGTGTCATTATACCTGTCATCCTGATTGTCATCTCACTACGTCATTATACGTGTTGTCCTCGTTGTCATCTTACTGTGTCATTATACGTGTTGTCCTGGTTGTCATCTTACTGTGTCATTATACCTGTCGTCCTGATGTGTCGTCTTACTGCGTCATTATACCTGTCATCCTGATGTGTCGTCTTACTGCGTCATTATACCTGTTGTCCTGGTCGTCATCTTACTGTGTCATTATACCTGTCGTCCTGATATGTCGTCTTACTGTGTCATTATACCTGTCATCCTGGTTGTCATCTCACTACGTCATTATACGTGTTTTCCTGGTTGTCATCTTACTGTGTCATTATACGTGTTGTCCTGGTTGTCATCTTACTGTGTCATTATACCTGTCGTCCTGATGTGTCGTCTTACTGCGTCATTATACCTGTCATCCTGATGTGTCATCTTACTGCGTCATTATACCTGTCGTCCTGATGTGTCGTCTAACTGTGTCATTATACCTGTCATCCTGGTTGTCATCTTACTGTGTCATTATACCTGTCGTTCTGATGTGTCGTCTTACTGTGTCATTATACCTGTTGTCCTGGTTGTCATCTCACTCTGTCATTATACGTGTTGTCCTGGTTGTCATCTTACTGTGTCATTATACGTGTTGTCCTGGTTGTAATCTTACTGCGTCATTATAGCTGTTGTCCTGGTTGTCATCTTACTGTGTCATTATACCTGTCGTCCTGATGTGTCGTCTTACTGCGTCATTATACCTGTTGTCCTGGTTGTCATCTTACTGTGTCATTATACCTGTCGTCCTGATGTGTTGTCTTACTGAGTCATTATACCTGTTGTCCTGGTTGTCATCTTACTGTGTCATTATATCTGTCGTCCTGATGTGTCGTCTTACTGCGTCATTATACCTGTTGTCCTGGTCGTCATCTTACTGTGTCATTATACCTGTCGTCCTGATGTGTCGTCTGACTGTGTCATTATACCTGTTGTCCTGGTTGTCATCTTTCTGTGTCATTATACGTGTTGTCCTGGTTGTCATCTTACTGTGTCATTATACGTGTTGTCCTGGTTGTCATCTTACTGCGTCATTATACCTGTCGTCCTGATGTGTCGTCTTACTGCGTCATTATACATGTTGTCCTGGTTGTCATCTTCCTGTGTCATTATACCTGTCATCCTGATGTGTCGTCTTACTGCGTCATTATACCTGTTGTCCTGGTTGTCATCTCACTACGTCATTGTACGTGTTGTCCTGGCTGTCATCTTACTGTGTCATTATACGTGTTGTCCTGGTTGTCATCTTACTGCGTCATTATACCTGTCGTCCTGATGTGTCGTTTTACTGCGTCATTATACCTGTTGTCCTGGTTGTCATCTTACCGTGTCATTATACCTGTCGTCCTGATTTGTCGTCTGACTGCGTCATTATACCTGTCGTCCTGGTTGTAATCTTACTGTGTCATTATACCTGTCGTCCTGATGTGTCGTTTTACTGCGTCATTATACCTGTTGTCCTGGTTGTCATCTTACTGTGTCATCATACCTGTAGTCCTGATGTGTCGTCTTACTGCGTCATTATATCTGTCATCCTGATGTGTCATCTTACTGCGTCATTATACCTGTTGTCCTGGTTGTCATCTCACTACGTCATTATACGTGTTTTCCTGGTTGTCATCTTACTGTGTCATTATACGTGTTGTCCTGGTTGTCATCTTACTGTGTCATTATACCTGTCGTCCTGATTTGTCGTCTTACTGTGTCATTATACCTGTCATCCTGGTTGTCATCTCACTACTTCATTATACGTGTTGTCCTGGTTGTCATCTTACTGTGTCATTATACCTGTCGTCCTGATATGTCGTCTTACTGTGTCATTATACCTGTCATCCTGATTGTCATCTCACTACGTCATTATACGTGTTGTCCTCGTTGTCATCTTACTGTGTCATTATACGTGTTGTCCTGGTTGTCATCTTACTGTGTCATTATACCTGTCGTCCTGATGTGTCGTCTTACTGCGTCATTATACCTGTCATCCTGATGTGTCGTCTTACTGCGTCATTATACCTGTTGTCCTGGTCGTCATCTTACTGTGTCATTATACCTGTCGTCCTGATATGTCGTCTTACTGTGTCATTATACCTGTCATCCTGGTTGTCATCTCACTACGTCATTATACGTGTTTTCCTGGTTGTCATCTTACTGTGTCATTATACGTGTTGTCCTGGTTGTCATCTTACTGTGTCATTATACCTGTCGTCCTGATGTGTCGTCTTACTGCGTCATTATACCTGTCATCCTGATGTGTCATCTTACTGCGTCATTATACCTGTCGTCCTGATGTGTCGTCTAACTGTGTCATTATACCTGTCATCCTGGTTGTCATCTTACTGTGTCATTATACCTGTCGTTCTGATGTGTCGTCTTACTGTGTCATTATACCTGTTGTCCTGGTTGTCATCTCACTCTGTCATTATACGTGTTGTCCTGGTTGTCATCTTACTGTGTCATTATACGTGTTGTCCTGGTTGTCATCTTACTGCGTCATTATACCTGTTGTCCTGGTTGTCATCTTACTGTGTCATTATACCTGTCGTCCTGATGTGTCGTCTTACTGCGTCATTATACCTGTTGTCCTGGTCGTCATCTTACTGTGTCATTATACCTGTCGTCCTGATGTGTCGTCTGACTGTGTCATTATACCTGTTGTCCTGGTTGTCATCTTTCTGTGTCATTATACGTGTTGTCCTGGTTGTCATCTTACTGTGTCATTATACGTGTTGTCCTGGTTGTCATCTTACTGCGTCATTATACCTGTTGTCCTGATGTGTCGTCTTACTGCGTCATTATACCTGTTGTCCTGGTTGTCATCTCACTACGTCATTATACGTGTTGTCCTGGTTGTCATCTTACTGTGTCATTATACGTGTTGTCCTGGTTGTCATCTTACTGCGTCATTATACGTGTTGTCCTGATGTGTCGTCTTACTGCGTCATTATACATGTTGTCCTGTTTGTCATCTCACTACGTCATTATACGTGTTGTCCTGGTTGTCATCTTACTGTGTCATCATACCTGTCGTCCTGATGTGTCATCTTACTGCGTCATTATACCTGTTGTCCTGGTTGTCATCTTACTGTGTCATTATGCATGTTGTCCTGGTTGTCATCTTACTGCGTCATTATACCTGTCGTCCTGATGTGTCGTCTTACTGCGTCATTATACCTATTGTCCTGGTTGTCATCTCACTACGTCATTATACGTGTTGTCCTGGTTGTCATCTTACTGTGTCATTATACGTGTTGTCCTGGTTGTCATCTTACTGCGTCATTATACCTGTCGTCCTGATGTGTCGTCTTACTGCGTCATTATACATGTTGTCCTGGTTGTCATCTTCCTGTGTCATTATACCTGTCATCCTGATGTGTCGTCTTACTGCGTCATTATACCTGTTGTCCTGGTTGTCATCTCACTACGTCATTATACGTGTTGTCCTGGTTGTCATCTTACTGCGTCATTATACCTGTCGTCCTGATGTGTCGTTTTACTGCGTCATTATACCTGTTGTCCTGGTTGTCATCTTACCGTGTCATTATACCTGTCGTCCTGATTTGTCGTCTGACTGCGTCATTATACCTGTCGTCCTGGTTGTAATCTTACTGTGTCATTATACCTGTCGTCCTGATGTGTCGTTTTACTGCGTCATTATACCTGTTGTCCTGGTTGTCATCTTACTGTGTCATCATACCTGTAGTCCTGATGTGTCGTCTTACTGCGTCATTATATCTGTCATCCTGATGTGTCATCTTACTGCGTCATTATACCTGTTGTCCTGGTTGTCATCTCACTACGTCATTATACGTGTTTTCCTGGTTGTCATCTTACTGTGTCATTATACGTGTTGTCCTGGTTGTCATCTTACTGTGTCATTATACCTGTCGTCCTGATATGTCGTCTTACTGTGTCATTATACCTGTCATCCTGGTTGTCATCTCACTACGTCATTATACGTGTTGTCCTCGTTGTCATCTTACTGTGTCATTATACCTGTCGTCCTGATGTGTTGTCTTACTGAGTCATTATACCTGTTGTCCTGGTTGTCATCTTACTGTGTCATTATATCTGTCGTCCTGATGTGTCGTCTTACTGCGTCATTATACCTGTTGTCCTGGTCGTCATCTTACTGTGTCATTATACCTGTCGTCCTGATGTGTCGTCTGACTGTGTCATTATACCTGTTGTCCTGGTTGTCATCTTTCTGTGTCATTATACGTGTTGTCCTGGTTGTCATCTTACTGTGTCATTATACGTGTTGTCCTGGTTGTCATCTTACTGCGTCATTATACCTGTTGTCCTGATGTGTCGTCTTACTGCGTCATTATACCTGTTGTCCTGGTTGTCATCTCACTACGTCATTATACGTGTTGTCCTGGTTGTCATCTTACTGTGTCATTATACGTGTTGTCCTGGTTGTCATCTTACTGCGTCATTATACGTGTTGTCCTGATGTGTCGTCTTACTGCGTCATTATACATGTTGTCCTGTTTGTCATCTCACTACGTCATTATACGTGTTGTCCTGGTTGTCATCTTACTGTGTCATCATACCTGTCGTCCTGATGTGTCATCTTACTGCGTCATTATACCTGTTGTCCTGGTTGTCATCTTACTGTGTCATTATACATGTTGTCCTGGTTGTCATCTTACTGCGTCATTATACCTGTCGTCCTGATGTGTCGTCTTACTGCGTCATTATACCTATTGTCCTGGTTGTCATCTCACTACGTCATTATACGTGTTGTCCTGGTTGTCATCTTACTGTGTCATTATACGTGTTGTCCTGGTTGTCATCTTACTGCGTCATTATACCTGTCGTCCTGATGTGTCGTCTTACTGCGTCATTATACATGTTGTCCTGGTTGTCATCTTCCTGTGTCATTATACCTGTCATCCTGATGTGTCGTCTTACTGCGTCATTATACCTGTTGTCCTGGTTGTCATCTCACTACGTCATTGTACGTGTTGTCCTGGCTGTCATCTTACTGTGTCATTATACGTGTTGTCCTGGTTGTCATCTTACTGCGTCATTATACCTGTCGTCCTGATGTGTCGTTTTACTGCGTCATTATACCTGTTGTCCTGGTTGTCATCTTACCGTGTCATTATACCTGTCGTCCTGATTTGTCGTCTGACTGCGTCATTATACCTGTCGTCCTGGTTGTAATCTTACTGTGTCATTATACCTGTCGTCCTGATGTGTCGTTTTACTGCGTCATTATACCTGTTGTCCTGGTTGTCATCTTACTGTGTCATCATACCTGTAGTCCTGATGTGTCGTCTTACTGCGTCATTATATCTGTCATCCTGATGTGTCATCTTACTGCGTCATTATACCTGTTGTCCTGGTTGTCATCTCACTACGTCATTATACGTGTTTTCCTGGTTGTCATCTTACTGTGTCATTATACGTGTTGTCCTGGTTGTCATCTTACTGTGTCATTATACCTGTCGTCCTGATATGTCGTCTTACTGTGTCATTATACCTGTCATCCTGGTTGTCATCTCACTACGTCATTATACGTGTTGTCCTCGTTGTCATCTTACTGTGTCATTATACGTGTTGTCCTGGTTGTCATCTTACTGCGTCATTATACCTGTTGTCCTGGTTGTCATCTTACTGTGACATTATACCTGTCATCCTGATGTGTTGTCTTACTGCATCATTATACCTGTCATCCTGGTTGTCATCATACTGTGTCATTATACCTGTCGTCCTGATGTGTCGTCTTACTGCGTCATTATACCTGTTGTCCTAGTTGTCATCTCACTACGTCATTGTACGTGTTGTCCTGGTTGTCATCTTACTGTGTCAATATACCTGTCGTCCTGATGTGTCGGCTTAATACGTCATGATACCTGTTATCCTCATGTGTCATCTTACTGTGTCATTATACCTTTCGTCCTGATGTGTCGTCTAACTGCGTCATTATACCTGTTGTCCTGGTTGTCATCTTACTGTGTCATTATACCTGTCGTCCTGATGTGTCGTCTTACTGCGTCATTATACCTGTTGTCCTGGTTGTCATCTTACTGTGTCATTATATGTGTTGTCCAGGTTGTCATCTTACGTTGTCATTATACGTGTTGTCCTGGTTGTCATCTTACTGTGTCATTATACCTGTCGTCCTGATATGTCGTCTTACTGTGTCATTATACCTGTCATCCTGATGTGTCGTCTTACTGCGTCATTATACCTGTTGTCCTGGTTGTCATCTCACTACGTCATTATACCTGTTGTCCTGGTTGTCATCTTACTGTGTCATTATTCGTGTTGTCCTGGTTGTCATCTTACTGTGTCATTATACCTGTTGTCCTGGTTGTCATCTTACTGTGTCATTATACCTGTCGTCCTGATGTGTCGTTTTACTGCGTCATTATATCTGTTGTCCTGATTGTCATCTCACTACGTCATTATACGTGTTGTCCTGGTTGTCATCTTACTGTGTCATCATACCTGTCGTCCTGATGTGTTGTCTTACTGAGTCATTATACCTGTTGTCCTGGTTGTCATCTTACTGTGTCATTATATCTGTCGTCCTGATGTGTCGTCTTACTGCGTCATTATACCTGTTGTCCTGGTCGTCATCTTACTGTGTCATTATACCTGTCGTCCTGATGTGTCGTCTGACTGTGTCATTATACCTGTTGTCCTGGTTGTCATCTTTCTGTGTCATTATACGTGTTGTCCTGGTTGTCATCTTACTGTGTCATTATACGTGTTGTCCTGGTTGTCATCTTACTGCGTCATTATACCTGTTGTCCTGATGTGTCGTCTTACTGCGTCATTATACCTGTTGTCCTGGTTGTCATCTCACTACGTCATTATACGTGTTGTCCTGGTTGTCATCTTACTGTGTCATTATACGTGTTGTCCTGGTTGTCATCTTACTGCGTCATTATACGTGTTGTCCTGATGTGTCGTCTTACTGCGTCATTATACATGTTGTCCTGTTTGTCATCTCACTACGTCATTATACGTGTTGTCCTGGTTGTCATCTTACTGTGTCATCATACCTGTCGTCCTGATGTGTCATCTTACTGCGTCATTATACCTGTTGTCCTGGTTGTCATCTTACTGTGTCATTATACATGTTGTCCTGGTTGTCATCTTACTGCGTCATTATACCTGTCGTCCTGATGTGTCGTCTTACTGCGTCATTATACCTATTGTCCTGGTTGTCATCTCACTACGTCATTATACGTGTTGTCCTGGTTGTCATCTTACTGTGTCATTATACGTGTTGTCCTGGTTGTCATCTTACTGCGTCATTATACCTGTCGTCCTGATGTGTCGTCTTACTGCGTCATTATACATGTTGTCCTGGTTGTCATCTTCCTGTGTCATTATACCTGTCATCCTGATGTGTCGTCTTACTGCGTCATTATACCTGTTGTCCTGGTTGTCATCTCACTACGTCATTGTACGTGTTGTCCTGGCTGTCATCTTACTGTGTCATTATACGTGTTGTCCTGGTTGTCATCTTACTGCGTCATTATACCTGTCGTCCTGATGTGTCGTTTTACTGCGTCATTATACCTGTTGTCCTGGTTGTCATCTTACCGTGTCATTATACCTGTCGTCCTGATTTGTCGTCTGACTGCGTCATTATACCTGTCGTCCTGGTTGTAATCTTACTGTGTCATTATACCTGTCGTCCTGATGTGTCGTTTTACTGCGTCATTATACCTGTTGTCCTGGTTGTCATCTTACTGTGTCATCATACCTGTAGTCCTGATGTGTCGTCTTACTGCGTCATTATATCTGTCATCCTGATGTGTCATCTTACTGCGTCATTATACCTGTTGTCCTGGTTGTCATCTCACTACGTCATTATACGTGTTTTCCTGGTTGTCATCTTACTGTGTCATTATACGTGTTGTCCTGGTTGTCATCTTACTGTGTCATTATACCTGTCGTCCTGATATGTCGTCTTACTGTGTCATTATACCTGTCATCCTGGTTGTCATCTCACTACGTCATTATACGTGTTGTCCTCGTTGTCATCTTACTGTGTCATTATACGTGTTGTCCTGGTTGTCATCTTACTGCGTCATTATACCTGTTGTCCTGGTTGTCATCTTACTGTGACATTATACCTGTCATCCTGATGTGTTGTCTTACTGCATCATTATACCTGTCATCCTGGTTGTCATCATACTGTGTCATTATACCTGTCGTCCTGATGTGTCGTCTTACTGCGTCATTATACCTGTTGTCCTAGTTGTCATCTCACTACGTCATTGTACGTGTTGTCCTGGTTGTCATCTTACTGTGTCAATATACCTGTCGTCCTGATGTGTCGGCTTAATACGTCATGATACCTGTTATCCTCATGTGTCATCTTACTGTGTCATTATACCTTTCGTCCTGATGTGTCGTCTAACTGCGTCATTATACGTGTTGTCCTGGTTGTCATCTTACTGTGTCATTATACCTGTCGTCCTGATATGTCGTCTTACTGTGTCATTATACCTGTCATCCTGATGTGTCGTCTTACTGCGTCATTATACCTGTTGTCCTGGTTGTCATCTCACTACGTCATTATACCTGTTGTCCTGGTTGTCATCTTACTGTGTCATTATTCGTGTTGTCCTGGTTGTCATCTTACTGTGTCATTATACCTGTTGTCCTGGTTGTCATCTTACTGTGTCATTATACCTGTCGTCCTGATGTGTCGTTTTACTGCGTCATTATATCTGTTGTCCTGATTGTCATCTCACTACGTCATTATACGTGTTGTCCTGGTTGTCATCTTACTGTGTCATCATACCTGTCGTCCTGATGTGTCGTCTTACTGCGTCATTATGCCTGTTGTCCTGGTTGTCATCTTACCGTGTCATTATACCTGTCGTCCTGATGTGTCGTCTCACTGCCTCATTATACGTGTTGTCCTGGTTGTCATCTTACTGTGTCATTATATCTGTCGTCCTGATGTGTCGTCTTACTGTGTCATTATACCTGTTGTCCTGGTTGTCATCTTACTGTGTCATTATACCTGTCGTCCTGATATGTCGTCTTACTGTGTCAATATACCTGTCATCCTGGTTGTCATCTCACTACGTCATTATACGTGTTGTGCTGGTTGTCATCTTACTGTGTCATTATACGTGTTGTCCTGGTTGTCATCTTACTGCGTCATTATACCTGTCGTCCTGATGTGTCGTCTTACTGCGTCATTATACCTGTTGTCCTGGTTGTCATCTTACTGTGTCATTATACCTGTCGTCCTGGTTGTCATCTTACTGTGTCATTATATCTGTCGTCCTGATATGTCGTCTTACTGTGTCATTATACCTGTTGTCCTGGTTGTCATCTTACTGTGTCATTATACCTGTCGTCCTGATATGTCGTCTTACTGTGTCATTATACCTGTCATCCTGGTTGTCATCTCACTACGTCATTATACGTGTTGTCCTGGTTGTCATCTTACTGCGTCATTATACGTGTTGTCCTGGTTGTCATCTTACTGTGTCATTATACCTGTCGTCCTGATGTGTCGTCTTACTGCGTCATTATACCTGTCATCCTGATGTGTCGTCTTACTGCGTCATTATACCTGTTGTCCTGGTTATCATCTCACTACGTCATTGTACGTGTTGTCCTGGTTGTCATCTTACTGTGTCATTATACGTGTTGTCCTGGTTGTCATCTTACTGCGTCATTATACCTGTCGTCCTGATGTGTCGTCTTACTGCGTCAATATACCTGTTGTCCTGGTTGTCATCTTACTGTGTCATTATACCTGTAGTCCTGATGTGTTGTCTGACTGCGTCATTATACCTATCGTCCTGGTTGTCATCTTACCGTGTCATTATACCTGTCGTCCTGATGTGTCGTCTTACAGCGTCATTATACCTGTTGTCCTGGTTGTCATCTTACTGTGTCATTATACCTGTTGTCCTGATGTGTCGTCTTACTGCGTCATTATACCTGTTGTCCTGGTTGTCATCTTACTGTGTCATTATACCTGTCGTCCTGATGTGTCGTCTTACTGCGTCATTATACCTGTTGTCCTGGTTGTCATCTTACTGTGTCATTATACGTGTTGTCCTGGTTGTCATCTTACTGCGTCATTATACCTGTCGTCCTGATGTGTCGTCTTACTGCGTCATTATACCTGTTGTCCTAGTTGTCATCTCACTACGTCATTGTACGTGTTGTCCTGGTTGTCATCTTACTGTGTCAATATACCTGTCGTCCTGATGTGTCGGCTTAATACGTCATGATACCTGTTATCCTCATGTGTCATCTTACTGTGTCATTATACCTTTCGTCCTGATGTGTCGTCTAACTGCGTCATTATACCTGTTGTCCTGGTTGTCATCTTACTGTGTCATTATACCTGTCGTCCTGATGTGTCGTCTTACTGCGTCATTATACCTGTTGTCCTGGTTGTCATCTTACTGTGTCATTATATGTGTTGTCCTGGTTGTCATCTTACGTTGTCATTATACGTGTTGTCCTGGTTGTCATCTTACTGTGTCATTATACCTGTCGTCCTGATATGTCGTCTTACTGTGTCATTATACCTGTCATCCTGATGTGTCGTCTTACTGCGTCATTATACCTGTTGTCCTGGTTGTCATCTCACTACATCATTATACCTGTTGTCCTGGTTGTCATCTTACTGTGTCATTATTCGTGTTGTCCTGGTTGTCATCTTACTGTGTCATTATACGTGTTGTCCTGGTTCTCATCTTACTGTGTCATTATACCTGTTGTCCTGGTTGTCATCTTACTGTGTCATTATACCTGTCGTCCTGATGTGTCGTTTTACTGCGTCATTATATCTGTTGTCCTGATTGTCATCTCACTACGTCATTATACGTGTTGTCCTGGTTGTCATCTTACTGTGTCATCATACCTGTCGTCCTGATGTGTCGTCTTACTGCGTCATTATGCCTGTTGTCCTGGTTGTCATCTTACCGTGTCATTATACCTGTCGTCCTGATGTGTCGTCTTACTGCGTCATTATACCTGTTGTCCTGGTTGTCATCTTACTGTGTCATTATATCTGTCGTCCTGATGTGTCGTCTTACTGCGTCATTATACCTGTTGTCCTGGTTGTCATCTTACTGTGTCATTATACGTGTTGTCCTGGTTGTCATCTTACTGCGTCATTATACCTGTCGTCCTGATGTGTCGTCTTACTGCGTCATTATACCTGTTGTCCTGGTTGTCATCTTACTGTGTCATTATACCTGTCGTCCTGATATGTCGTCTTACTGTGTCATTATACCTGTCATCCTGGTTGTCATCTCACTACGTCATTATACGTGTTCTCCTGGTTGTCATCTTACTGTGTCATTATACGTGTTGTCCTGGTTGTCATCTTACTGTGTCATTATACCTGTCGTCCTGATGTGTCGTCTTACTGCGTCATTATACCTGTCATCCTGATGTGTCGTCTTACTGCGTCATTATACCTGTTGTCCTGGTTGTCATCTCACTACGTCATTGTACGTGTTGTCCTGGTTGTCATCTTACTGTGTCATTATACGTGTTGTCCTGGTTGTCATCTTACTGTGTCATTATACCTGTCGTCCTGATGTGTCGTCTTACTGTGTCATTATACCTGTTGTCCTGGTTGTCATCTTACTGTGTCATTATACCTGTCGTCCTGATGTGTTGTCTGACTGCGTCATTATACCTGTCGTCCTGGTTGTCATCTTACCGTGTCATTATACCTGTCGTCCTGATGTGTCGTCTTACTGCGTCATTATACCTGTTGTCCTGGTTGTCATCTTACTGTGTCATTATACCTGTTGTCCTGATGTGTCGTCTTACTGCGTCATTATACCTGTTGTCCCGGTTGTCATCTTACTGTGTCATTATATCTGTCGTCCTGGCTGTCGTCTTACTGCGTCATTATACCTGTCGTCCTGGTTGTCATCTTACTGTGTCATTATACGTGTTGTCCTGGTTGTCATCTTACTGCGTCATTATACCTGTCGTCCTGATGTGTCGTCTTACTGCGTCATTATACCTGTTGTCCTGGTTGTCATCTTACTGTGTCATTATACCTGTCGTCCTGATGTGTTGTCTGACTGCGTCATGATACCTGTCGTCCTGGTTGTCATCTTACTGCGTCATTATATCTGTTGTCCTGGTTGTCATCTTACTGTGTCATTATACCTGTCGTCCTGATGTGTCGTTTTACTGCGTCATTATATCTGTTGTCCTGGTTGTCATCTTACTGTGTCATTATACCTGTCGTCCTTATGTGTCGTCTTATTGTGTCATTATACCTGTTGTCCTGATTGTCATCTTACTGTGTCATTATATCTGTCGTCCTGATGTGTCGTCTTACTGCGTCATTATAACTATCATCCTGGTTGTCATCTTACTGTGTCATTATTCGTGTTGTCCTGGTTGTCATCTTACTGTTTCATTATACGTGTTGTCCTGGTTCTCATCTTACTGTGTCATTATACCTGTTGTCCTGATGTGTCGTCTTACTGCGTCATTATACCTGTTGTCCTGGTTGTCATCTTACTGTGTCATTATACCTGTCATCCTGGTTGTCATCTCACTACGTCATTATACGTGTTGTCCTGGTTGTCATCTTACTGTGTCATTATACGTGTTGTCCTGGTTGTCATCTTACTGCGTCATTATACCTGTCATCCTGGTTGTCATCTCACTACGTCATTATACGTGTTGTCCTGGTTGTCATCTTACTGTGTCATTATACGTGTTGTCCTGGTTGTCATCTTACTGCGTCATTATATCTGTCGTCCTGGTTGTCATCTTACTGTGTCATTATACCTGTCGTCCTTATGTGTCGTCTTACTGTGTCATTATACCTGTTGTCCTGGTTGTCATCTTACTGTGTCATTATATCTGTCGTCCTGATGTGTCGTCTTACTGCGTCATTATACCTGTTGTCCTGGTTGTCATCTTACTGCGTCATTATACCTGTCGTCCTGATGTGTCGTCTGACTGCGTCATTATACCTGTCGTCCTGGTTGTCATCTTACTGTGTCATTATACCTGTCGTCCTAATGTGTGGTCTTATTGTGTGATTATACCTGTTGTCCTGGTTGTCATCTTACTGTGTCATTATATCTGTCGTCCTGATGTGTCGTCTTACTGCGTCATTATAACTATCATCCTGGTTGTCATCTTACTGTGTCATTATACCTGTCGTCCTGATGTTTCGTCTAACTGCATCATTATACGTGTTGTCCTGGTTGTCATCTTACTGTGTCATTATTCGTGTTGTCCTGGTTGTCATCTTACTGTGTCATTATACGTGTTGTCCTGGTTGTCATCTTACTGTGTCATTATACCTGTCGTCCTGATGTGTCGTTTTACTGCGTCATTATATCTGTTGTCCTGATTGTCATCTCACTACGTCATTATACGTGTTGTCCTGGTTGTCATCTTACTGTGTCATCATACCTGTCGTCCTGATGTGTCGTCTTACTGCGTCATTATGCCTGTTGTCCTGGTTGTCATCTTACTGTGTCATTATATCTGTTGTCCTGGTTGTCATCTTACTGTGTCATTATACCTGTCGTCCTGATATGTCGTCTTACTGTGTCAATATACCTGTCATCCTGGTTGTCATCTCACTACGTCATTATACGTGTTGTCCTGGTTGTCATCTTACTGTGTCATTATACGTGTTGTCCTGGTTGTCATCTTACTGCGTCATTATACCTGTCGTCCTGATGTGTCGTCTTACTGCGTCATTATACCTGTTGTCCTGGTTGTCATCTTACTGTGTCATTATACCTGTCGTCCTGGTTGTCATCTTACTGTGTCATTATATCTGTCGTCCTGATATGTCGTCTTACTGTGTCATTATACCTGTTGTCCTGGTTGTCATCTTACTGTGTCATTATACCTGTCGTCCTGATATGTCGTCTTACTGTGTCATTATACCTGTCATCCTGGTTGTCATCTCACTACGTCATTATACGTGTTGTCCTGGTTGTCATCTTACTGTGTCATTATACGTGTTGTCCTGGTTGTCATCTTACTGTGTCATTATACCTGTCGTCCTGATGTGTCGTCTTACTGCGTCATTATACCTGTCATCCTGATGTGTCGTCTTACTGCGTCATTAAACCTGTTGTCCTGGTTGTCATCTCACTACGTCATTGTACGTGTTGTCCTGGTTGTCATCTTACTGTGTCATTATACGTGTTGTCCTGGTTGTCATCTTACTGCGTCATTATACCTGTCGTCCTGATGTGTCGTCTTACTGCGTCATTATACCTGTTGTCCTGGTTGTCATCTTACTGTGTCATTATACCTGTCGTCCTGATGTGTTGTCTGACTGCGTCATTATACCTGTCGTCCTGGTTGTCATCTTACCGTGTCATTATTCCTGTCGTCCTGATGTGTCGTCTTACTGCGTCATTATACCTGTTGTCCTGGTTGTCATCATACTGTGTCATTATACCTGTTGTCCTGATGTGTCGTCTTACTGCGTCATTATACCTGTTGTCCCGGTTGTCATCTTACTGTGTCATTATATCTGTCGTCCTGATGTGTCGTCTTACTGCGTCATTATACCTGTTGTCCTGGTTGTCATCTTACTGTGTCATTATACCTGTCGTCCTGATGTGTCGTCTTACTGCGTCATTATACCTGTTGTCCTGGTTGTCATCATACTGTGTCATTATACGTGTTGTCCTGGTTGTCATCTTACTGCGTCATTATACCTGTCGTCCTGATGTGTCGTCTTACTGCGTCATTATACCTGTTGTCCTGGTTGTCATCTTACTGTGTCATTATACGTGTTGTCCTGGTTTTCATCTTACTGTGTCATTATACCTGTTGTCCTGGTTGTCATCTTAGGTGTCATTATACCTGTTGTCCTGGTTTTCATCTTACTGTGTCATTATACCTGTTGTCCTGGTTGTCATCTTACTGTGTCATTATACCTGTCGTCCTGATGTGTCGTTTTACTGCGTCATTATATCTGTTGTCCTGGTTGTCATCTCACTACGTCATTATACGTGTTGTCCTGGTTGTCATCTTACTGTGTCATCATACCTGTCGTCCTGATGTGTCGTCTTACTGCGTCATTATACCTGTTGTCCTGGTTGTCATCTTACTGTGTCATTATACCTGTCGTCCTGATATGTCGTCTTACTGCGTCATTATACCTGTCGTCCTGATGTGTCGTCTTACTGCGTCATTATACCTGTTATCCTGGTTGTCATCTTACTGTGTCATTATACCTGTCGTCCTGGTTGTCATCTTACTGTGTCATTATACGTGTTGTCCTGGTTGTCATCTTACTGCGTCATTATACCTGTCGTCCTGATGTGTCGTCTTACTGCGTCATTATACCTGTCGTCCTGGTTGTCATCTTACTGTGTCATTATATCTGTCGTCCTGATATGTCGTCTTACTGTGTCATTATACCTGTTGTCCTGGTTGTCATCTTACTGTGTCATTATACCTGTCGTCCTGATACGTCGTCTTACTGTGTCATTATACCTGTCATCCTGGTTGTTATCTTACTACGTCATTATACGTGTTGTCCTGGTTGTCATCTTACTGTGTCATTATACGTGTTGTCCTGGTTGTCATCTTACTGCGTCATTATACCTGTCGTCCTGATGTGTCGTCTTACTGCGTCATTATACCTGTTATCCTGGTTGTCATCTTACTGTGTCATTATACCTGTCGTCCTGGTTGTCATCTTACTGTGTCATTATATCTGTCGTCCTGATATGTCGTCTTACTGTGTCATTATACCTGTTGTCCTGGTTGTCATCTTACTGTGTCATTATACCTGTCGTCCTGATATGTCGTCTTACTGTGTCATTATACCTGTTGTCCTGGTTGTCATCTTACTGTGTCATTATACCTGTTGTCCTGGTTGTCATCTTACTGTGTCATTATACCTGTCGTCCTGATGTGTCGTCTTACTGTGTCATTATACCTGTCATCCTGGTTGTCATCTTACTGTGTCATTATACCTGTCGTCCTGATACGTCGTCTTACTGTGTCATTATACCTGTCATCCTGGTTGTTATCTTACTACGTCATTATACGTGTTGTCCTGGTTGTCATCTTACTGTGTCATTATACGTGTTGTCCTGGTTGTCATCTTACTGCGTCATTATACCTGTCGTCCTGATGTGTCGTCTTACTGCGTCATTATACCTGTTATCCTTGTTGTCATCTTACTGTGTCATTATACCTGTCGTCCTGGTTGTCATCTTACTGTGTCATTATATCTGTCGTCCTGATATGTCGTCTTACTGTGTCATTATACCTGTTGTCCTGGTTGTCATCTTACTGTGTCATTATACCTGTCGTCCTGATATGTCGTCTTACTGTGTCATTATACCTGTTGTCCTGGTTGTCATCTTACTGTGTCATTATACCTGTTGTCCTGGTTGTCATCTTACTGTGTCATTATACCTGTCGTCCTGATGTGTCGTCTTACTGTGTCATTATACCTGTCATCCTGGTTGTCATCTTACTGTGTCATTATACCTGTCGTTCTGATGTGTCGTCTTACTGTGTCATTATACCTGTTGTCCTGGTTGTCATCTCACTCTGTCATTATACGTGTTGTCCTGGTTGTCATCTTACTGTGTCATTATACCTGTCGTCCTGGTTGTCATCTTACCGTGTCATTATACCTGTCGTCCTGATGCGTCGTCTTACTGCGTCATTATACCTGTTGTCCTGGTTGTCGTCTTACTGTGTCATTATACCTGTCGTCCTGATGTGTCGTCTTACTGCGTCATTATACCTGTTGTCCTGGTTGTCATCTTACTGTGTCATTATATCTGTCGTCCTGATGTGTGGTCTTACTGTGTCATTATACCTGTTGTCCAGGTTGTCATCTTACTGTGTCATTATACCTGTCGTCCTCATGTGTCGTCTTACTGCGTCATTATACCTGTTGTCCTGGTTGTCATCTCACTACGTCATTATACGTGTTGTCCTGGTTGTCACCTTACTGTGTCATTATACGTGTTGTCCTGGTTGTCATCTCACTACGTCATTATACGTGTTGTCCTGGTTGTCATCTTACTGTGTCATTATACCTGTCGTCCTGATGTGTCGTCTTACTGCGTCATTATACCTGTTGTCCTGGTTGTCATCTTAACGTGTCATTATACCTGTCGTCCTGATGTGTCGTCCTGATGTGTCGTCTTACTGCGTCATTATACGTGTTGTCCTGGTTGTCATCTTACTGTGTCATTATACCTGTTGTCCTGGTTGTCATCTTACTGTGTCATTATACCTGTCGTCCTGATGTGTTGTCTGACTGCGTCATGATACCTGTCGTCCTGGTTGTCATCTTACTGCGTCATTATACCTGTCGTCCTGGTTGTCATCTTACTGTGTCATTATACGTGTTGTCCTGGTTGTCATCTTACTACGTCATTATACGTGTTGTCCTGGTTGTCATCTTACTGTGTCATTATACGTGTTGTCCTGGTTGTCATCTTACTGCGTCATTATACCTGTCGTCCTGATGTGTCGTCTTACTGCGTCATTATACCTGTTATCCTTGTTGTCATCTTACTGTGTCATTATACCTGTCGTCCTGGTTGTCATCTTACTGTGTCATTATATCTGTCGTCCTGATATGTCGTCTTACTGTGTCATTATACCTGTTGTCCTGGTTGTCATCTTACTGTGTCATTATACCTGTCGTCCTGATATGTCGTCTTACTGTGTCATTATACCTGTTGTCCTGGTTGTCATCTTACTGTGTCATTATACCTGTTGTCCTGGTTGTCATCTTACTGTGTCATTATACCTGTCGTCCTGATGTGTCGTCTTACTGTGTCATTATACCTGTCATCCTGGTTGTCATCTTACTGTGTCATTATACCTGTCGTTCTGATGTGTCGTCTTACTGTGTCATTATACCTGTTGTCCTGGTTGTCATCTCACTCTGTCATTATACGTGTTGTCCTGGTTGTCATCTTACTGTGTCATTATACCTGTCGTCCTGGTTGTCATCTTACCGTGTCATTATACCTGTCGTCCTGATGCGTCGTCTTACTGCGTCATTATACCTGTTGTCCTGGTTGTCGTCTTACTGTGTCATTATACCTGTCGTCCTGATGTGTCGTCTTACTGCGTCATTATACCTGTTGTCCTGGTTGTCATCTTACTGTGTCATTATATCTGTCGTCCTGATGTGTGGTCTTACTGTGTCATTATACCTGTTGTCCAGGTTGTCATCTTACTGTGTCATTATACCTGTCGTCCTCATGTGTCGTCTTACTGCGTCATTATACCTGTTGTCCTGGTTGTCATCTCACTACGTCATTATACGTGTTGTCCTGGTTGTCACCTTACTGTGTCATTATACGTGTTGTCCTGGTTGTCATCTCACTACGTCATTATACGTGTTGTCCTGGTTGTCATCTTACTGTGTCATTATACCTGTCGTCCTGATGTGTCGTCTCACTGCGTCATTATACCTGTTGTCCTGGTTGTCATCTTAACGTGTCATTATACCTGTCGTCCTGATGTGTCGTCCTGATGTGTCGTCTTACTGCGTCATTATACGTGTTGTCCTGGTTGTCATCTTACTGTGTCATTATACCTGTTGTCCTGGTTGTCATCTTACTGTGTCATTATACCTGTCGTCCTGATGTGTTGTCTGACTGCGTCATGATACCTGTCGTCCTGGTTGTCATCTTACTGCGTCATTATACCTGTCGTCCTGGTTGTCATCTTACTGTGTCATTATATCTGTCGTCCTGATATGTCGTCTTACTGTGTGATTATACCTGTCATCCTGGTTGTCATCTCACTACGTCATTATACGTGTTGTCCTGGTTGTCATCTTACTGTGTCATTATACGTGTTGTCCTGGTTGTCATCTTACTGCGTCATTATACCTGTTGTCCTGGTTGTCATCTTACTGTGTCATTATACCTGTCGTCCTGGTTGTCATATTACTGTGTCATTATACCTGTCGTCCTGATATGTCGTCTTACTGTGTCATTATACCTGTCATCCTGATGTGTCGTCTTACTGCGTCATTATACCTGTTGTCCTGGTTGTCATCTCACTACGTCATTATACCTGTTGTCCTGGTTGTCATCTTACTGTGTCATTATTCGTGTTGTCCTGGTTGTCATCTTACTGTGTCATTATACGTGTTGTCCTGGTTCTCATCTTACTGTGTCATTATACCTGTTGTCCTGGTTGTCATCTTACTGTGTCATTATACCTGTCGTCCTGATGTGTCGTTTTACTGCGTCATTATATCTGTTGTCCTGATTGTCATCTCACTACGTCATTATACGTGTTGTCCTGGTTGTCATCTTACTGTGTCATCATACCTGTCGTCCTGATGTGTCGTCTTACTGCGTCATTATGCCTGTTGTCCTGATGTGTCGTCTGACTGCGTCATTATACCTGTCGTCCTGGTTGTCATCTTACCCTATCATTATACCTGTCGTCCTGATGTGTCGTCTTACTGCGTCATTATACCTGTTGTCCTGGTTGTCATCTTACTGTGTCATTATACCTGTCGTCCTGATGTGTTGTCTTACTGAGTCATTATACCTGTTGTCCTGGTTGTCATCTGACTGTGTCATTATATCTGTCGTCCTCATGTGTCGTCTTACTGCGTCATTATACCTGTTGTCCTGGTCGTCATCTTACTGTGTCATTATACCTGTCGTCCTGATGTGTCGTCTGACTGTGTCATTATACCTGTTGTCCTGGTTGTCATCTTTCTGTGTCATTATACGTGTTGTCCTGGTTGTCATCTTACTGCGTCATCATACCTGTCGTCCTGATGTGTCGTCTCACTGCGTCATTATACCTGTTGTCCTGGTTGTCATCTTACTGTGTCATTATACCTGTTGTCCTGATGTGTTGTGTTACTGAGTCATTATACCTGTTGTCCTGGTTGTCATCTTACTGTGTCATTATATCTGTCGTCCTGATGTGTCGTCTGACTGTGTCATTATACCTGTTGTCCTGGTTGTCATCTTTCTGTGTCATTATACGTGTTGTCCTGGTTGTCATCTTACTGCGTCATCATACCTGTCGTCCTGATGTGTCGTCTCACTGCGTCATTATACCTGTTGTCCTGGTTGTCATCTTACTGTGTCATTATACCTGTCGTCCTGATGTGTCGTCTGACTGCGTCATTATATCTGTCGTCCTGGTTGTCATCTTACTGTGTCATTATACCTGTTGTCCTGATGTGTCGTTTTACTGCGTCATTATACCTGTTGTCCTGGTTGTCATCTTACTGTGTCATTATATCTGTCGTCCTGATGTGTCGTCTTACTGCGTCATTATAACTATCATCCTGGTTGTCATCTTACTGTGTTATTATATCTGTCGTCCTGATGTGTCGTCTTACTGCGTCATTATAACTATCATCCTGGTTGTCATCTGACTGTGTCATTATACCTGTCGTCCTGGTTGTCATCTTATTGTGTCATTATACCTGTCGTCCTGATATGTCGTCTTACTGTGTCATTATACCTGTCATCCTGATGTGTCGTCTTACTGCATCATTATACCTGTTGTCCTGGTTGTCATCTCACTACGTCATTATACCTGTCGTCCTGGTTGTCATCTTACTGTGTCATTATTCGTGTTGTCCTGGTTGTCATCTTACTGTGTCATTATACGTGTTGTCCTGGTTCTCATCTTACTGTGTCATTATACCTGTTGTCCTGGTTGTCATCTTACTGTGTCATTATACCTGTCGTCCTGATGTGTCGTTTTACTGCGTCATTATATCTGTTGTCCTGATTGTCATCTCACTACGTCATTATACGTGTTGTCCTGGTTCTCATCTTACTGTGTCATCATACCTGTCGTCCTGATGTGTCGTCTTACTGCGTCATTATGCCTGTTGTCCTGGTTGTCATCTTACTGTGTCATTATATCTGTTGTCCTGGTTGTCATCTTACTGTGTCATTATACCTGTCGTCCTGATATGTCGTCTTACTGTGTCAATATACCTGTCATCCTGGTTGTCATCTCACTACGTCATTATACGTGTTGTCCTGGTTGTCATCTTACTGTGTCATTATACGTGTTGTCCTGGTTGTCATCTTACTGCGTCATTATACCTGTCGTCCTGATGTGTCGTCTTCCTGCGTCATTATACCTGTTGTCCTGGTTGTCATCTTACTGTGTCATTATTCCTGTCGTCCTGGTTGTCATCTTACTGTGTCATTATATCTGTCGTCCTGATATGTCGTCTTACTGTGTCATTATACCTGTTGTCCTGGTTGTCATCTTACTGTGTCATTATACCTGTCGTCCTGATATGTCGTCTTACTGTGTCATTATACCTGTCATCCTGGTTGTCATCTCACTACGTCATTATACGTGTTGTCCTGGTTGTCATCTTACTGTGTCATTATACGTGTTGTCCTGGTTGTCATCTTACTGTGTCATTATACCTGTCGTCCTGATGTGTCGTCTTACTGCGTCATTATACCTGTCATCCTGATGTGTCTTCTTACTGCGTCATTATACCTGTTGTCCTGGTTGTCATCTCACTACGTCATTGTACGTGTTGTCCTGGTTGTCATCTTACTGTGTCATTATACGTGTTGTCCTGGTTGTCATCTTACTGCGTCATTATACCTGTTGTCCTGATGTGTCGTCTTACTGCGTCATTATACGTGTTGTCCTGGTTGTCATCTTACTGTGTCATTATACCTGTTGTCCTGGTTGTCATCTTACTGTGTCATTATACCTGTCGTCCTGATGTGTTGTCTGACTGCGTCATGATACCTGTCGTCCTGGTTGTCATCTTACTGTGTCATTATATCTGTCGTCCTGATATGTCGTCTTACTGTGTGATTATACCTGTCATCCTGGTTGTCATCTCACTACGTCATTATACGTGTTGTCCTGGTTGTCATCTTACTGCGTCATTATACCTGTTGTCCTGGTTGTCATCTGACTGTGTCATTATACCTGTCGTCCTGGTTGTCATCTTACTGTGTCATTATACCTGTCGTCCTGATATGTCGTCTTACTGTGTCATTATACCTGTCGTCCTGATGTGTCGTCTTACTGCGTCATTATACCTGTTGTCCTGGTTGTCATCTTACTGTGTCATTATACCTGTCGTCCTGATGTGTTGTCTGACTGCGTCATGATACCTGTCGTCCTGGTTGTCATCCTACTGCGTCATTATATCTGTTGTCCTGGTTGTCATCTTACTGTGTCATTATACCTGTCGTCCTGATGTGTCGTTTTACTGCGTCATTATATCTGTTGTCCTGGTTGTCATCTCACTACGTCATTATACGTGTTGTCCTGGTTGTCATCTTGCTGTGTCATCATACCTGTCGTCCTGATGTGTCGTCTTACTGCGTCATTATACCTGTTGTCCTGGTTGTCATCTTACCGTGTCATACCTGTCGTCCTGATGTGTCGTCTTACTGCGTCATTATACCTGTCGTCCTGGTTGTCATCTTACTGTGTCATTATATCTGTCGTCCTGATATGTCGTCTTACTGTGTGATTATACCTGTCATCCTGGTTGTCATCTCACTACGTCATTATACGTGTTGTCCTGGTTGTCATCTTACTGTGTCATTATACGTGTTGTCCTGGTTGTCATCTTACTGCGTCATTATACCTGTTGTCCTGGTTGTCATCTTACTGTGTCATTATACCTGTCGTCCTGGTTGTCATCTTACTGTGTCATTATACCTGTCGTCCTGATATGTCGTCTTACTGTGTCATTATACCTGTCATCCTGATGTGTCGTCTTACTGCGTCATTATACCTGTTGTCCTGGTTGTCATCTCACTACGTCATTATACCTGTTGTCCTGGTTGTCATCTTACTGTGTCATTATTCGTGTTGTCCTGGTTGTCATCTTACTGTGTCATTATACGTGTTGTCCTGGTTCTCATCTTACTGTGTCATTATACCTGTTGTCCTGGTTGTCATCTTACTGTGTCATTATACCTGTCGTCCTGATGTGTCGTTTTACTGCGTCATTATATATGTTGTCCTGATTGTCATCTCACTACGTCATTATACGTGTTGTCCTGGTTGTCATCTTACTGTGTCATCATACCTGTCGTCCTGATGTGTCGTCTTACTGCGTCATTATGCCTGTTGTCGTGGTTGTCATCTTACTGTGTCATTATATCTGTCGTCCTGATGTGTCGTCTTACTGTGTCATTATACCTGTTGTCCTGGTTGTCATCTTACTGTGTCATTATACCTGTCGTCCTGATATGTCGTCTTACTGTGTCAATATACTTGTCATCCTGGTTGTCATCTCACTACGTCATTATACCTGTTGTCCTGGTTGTCATCTTACTGTGTCATTATACGTGTTGTCCTGGTTGTCATCTTACTGCGTCATTATACCTGTCGTCCTGATGTGTCGTCTTACTGCGTCATTATACCTGTTGTCCTGGTTGTCATCTTACTGTGTCATTATACCTGTCGTCCTGATATGTCGTCTTACTGTGTCATTATACCTGTCATCCTGGTTGTCATCTCACTACGTCATTATACGTGTTGTCCTGGTTGTCATCTTACTGTGTCATTATACGTGTTGTCCTGGTTGTCATCTTACTGTGTCGTTATACCTGTCGTCCTGATGTGTCGTCTTACTGCGTCATTATACCTGTCATCCTGATGTGTCGTCTTACTGCGTCATTATACCTGTTGTCCTGGTTGTCATCTCACTACGTCATTGTACGTGTTGTCCTGGTTGTCATCTTACTGTGTCATTATACGTGTTGTCCTGGTTGTCATCTTACTGCGTCATTATACCTGTCGTCCTGATGTGTCGTCTTACTGCGTCATTATACCTGTTGTCCTGGTTGTCATCTTACTGTGTCATTATACCTGTCGTCCTGATGTGTCGTCTTACTGCGTCATTATACCTGTTGTCCTGGTTGTCATCTTACCGTGTCATTATACCTTTCGTCCTGATGTGTCGTCCTGATGTGTCGTCTTACTGCGTCATTATACGTGTTGTCCTGGTTGTCATCTTACTGTGTCATTATACCTGTCGTCCTGATGTGTCGTCTTACTGCGTCATTATACCTGTTGTCCTGGTTGTCATCTTACTGTGTCATTATATCTGTCGTCCTGATGTGTCGTCTTACTGTGTCATTATACCTGTTGTCCTGGTTGTCATCTTACTGTGTCATTATACCTGTCGTCCTGATGTGTCGTCTTACTGTGTCATTATACCTGTTGTCCTGGTTGTCATCTTACCGCGTCATTATACCTGTCATCCTGATGTGTCGTCTTACTGCGTCATTATACCTGTTGTCCTGGTTGTCATCTCACTACGTCATTGTACGTGTTGTCCTGGTTGTCATCTTACTGTGTCATTATACGTGTTGTCCTGGTTGTCATCTTACTGCGTCATTATACCTGTCGTCCTGATGTGTCGTCTTACTGCGTCATTATACCTGTTGTCCTGGTTGTCATCTCACTACGTCATTATACGTGTTGTCCTGGTTGTCATCTTACTGTGTCATTATACGTGTTGTCCTGGTTGTCATCTTACTGCGTCATTATACCTGTCGTCCTGATGTGTCGTCTTACTGCGTCATTATACATGTTGTCCTGGTTGTCATCTTCCTGTGTCATTATACCTGTCATCCTGATGTGTCGTCTTACTGCGTCATTATACCTGTTGTCCTGGTTGTCATCTCACTACGTCATTGTACGTGTTGTCCTGGTTGTCATCTTACTGTGTCATTATATCTGTCGTCCTGATGTGTCGTCTTACTGCGTCATTATACCTGTTGTCCTGGTTGTCATCTTACAGCGTCATTATACCTGTCATCCTGATGTGTCGTCTTACTGCGTCATTATACCTGTTGTCCTGGTTGTCATCTCACTACGTCATTGTACGTGTTGTCCTGGTTGTCATCTTACTGTGTCATTATACCTGTCGTCCTTATGTGTCGTCTTATTGTCTGATTATACCTGTTGTCCTGGTTGTCATCTTACTGTGTCATTATATCTGTCGTCCTGATGTGTCGTCTTACTGCGTCATTATAACTATCATCCTGGTTGTCATCTTACTGTGTTATTATACCTGTCGTCCTGAAGTTTCGTCTAACTGCATCATTATACGTGTTGTCCTGGTTGTCATCTTACTGTGTCATTATTCGTGTTGTCCTGGTTGTCATCTTACTGTGTCATTATACGTGTTGTCCTGGTTGTCATCTTACTGTGTCATTATACCTGTCGTCCTGATGTGTCGTTTTACTGCGTCATTATATCTGTTGTCCTGATTGTCATCTCACTACGTCATTATACGTGTTGTCCTGGTTGTCATCTTACTGTGTCATCATACCTGTCGTCCTGATGTGTCGTCTTACTGCGTCATTATGCCTGTTGTCCTGGATGTCATCTTACTGTGTCATTATATCTGTTGTCCTGGTTGTCATCTTACTGTGTCATTATACCTGTCGTCCTGATATGTCGTCTTACTGTGTCAATATACCTGTCATCCTGGTTGTCATCTTACTGTGTCATTATACGTGTTGTCCTGGTTCTCATCTTACTGTGTCATTATACCTGTTGTCCTGGTTGTCATCTTACTGTGTCATTATACCTGTCGTCCTGATGTGTCGTTTTACTGCGTCATTATATCTGTTGTCCTGATTGTCATCTCACTACGTCATTATACGTGTTGTCCTGGTTGTCATCTTACTGTGTCATCATACCTGTCGTCCTGATGTGTCGTCTTACTGCGTCATTATGCCTGTTGTCCTGGTTGTCATCTTACCGTGTCATTATACCTGTCGTCCTGATGTGTCGTCTAACTGCGTCATTATACCTGTTGTCCTGGTTGTCATCTTACTGTGTCATTATATCTGTCGTCCTGATGTGTCGTCTTACTGTGTCATTATACCTGTTGTCCTGGTTGTCATCTTACTGTGTCATTATACCTGTCGTCCTGATATGTCGTCTTACTGTGTCAATATACCTGTCATCCTGGTTGTCATCTCACTACGTCATTATACGTGTTGTCCTGGTTGTCATCTTACTGTGTCATTATACGTGTTGTCCTGGTTGTCATCTTACTGCGTCATTATACCTGTCGTCCTGATGTGTCGTCTTACTGCGTCATTATACCTGTTGTCCTGGTTGTCATCTTACTGTGTCATTATACCTGTCGTCCTGGTTGTCATCTTACTGTGTCATTATATCTGTCGTCCTGATATGTCGTCTTACTGTGTCATTATACCTGTTGTCCTGGTTGTCATCTTACTGTGTCATTATACGTGTTGTCCTGGTTCTCATCTCACTGTGTCATTATTCGTGTTGTCCTGGTTGTCATCTTACTGTGTCATTATACGTGTTGTCCTGGTTCTCATCTTACTGTGTCATTATACCTGTTGTCCTGGTTGTCATCTTACTGTGTCATTATACCTGTCGTCCTGATGTGTCGTTTTACTGCGTCATTATATCTGTTGTCCTGATTGTCATCTCACTACGTCATTATACGTGTTGTCCTGGTTGTCATCTTACTGTGTCATCATACCTGTCGTCCTGATGTGTCGTCTTACTGCGTCATTATGCCTGTTGTCCTGGTTGTCATCTTACTGTGTCATTATATCTGTTGTCCTGGTTGTCATCTTACTGTGTCATTATACCTGTCGTCCTGATATGTCGTCTTACTGTGTCAATATACCTGTCATCCTGGTTGTCATCTCACTACGTCATTATACGTGTTGTCCTGGTTGTCATCTTACTGTGTCATTATACGTGTTGTCCTGGTTGTCATCTTACTGCGTCATTATACCTGTCGTCCTGATGTGTCGTCTTACTGCGTCATTATGCCTGTCATCCTGATGTGTCGTCTTACTGCGTCATTATACCTGTTGTCCTGGTTGTCATCTCACTACGTCATTGTACGTGTTGTCCTGGTTGTCATCTTACTGTGTCATTATACGTGTTGTCCTGTTTGTCATCTTACTGCGTCATTATACCTGTTGTCCTGATGTGTCGTCTTACTGCGTCATTATACCTGTTGTCCTGGTTGTCATCTTACTGTGTCATTATACCTGTCGTCCTGGTTGTCATCTTACTGTGTCATTATACCTGTCGTCCTGATATGTCGTCTTACTGTGTCATTATACCTGTCATCCTGATGTGTCGTCTTACTGCGTCATTATACCTGTTGTCCTGGTTGTCATCTCACTACGTCATTATACCTGTTGTCCTGGTTGTCATCTTACTGTGTCATTATTCGTGTTGTCCTGGTTGTCATCTTACTGTGTCATTATACGTGTTGTCCTGGTTCTCATCTTACTGTGTCATTATACCTGTTGTCCTGGTTGTCATCTTACTGTGTCATTATACCTGTCGTCCTGATGTGTCGTTTTACTGCGTCATTATATCTGTTGTCCTGATTGTCATCTCACTACGTCATTATACGTGTTGTCCTGGTTGTCATCTTACTGTGTCATCATACCTGTCGTCCTGATGTGTCGTCTTACTGCGTCATTATGCCTGTTGTCCTGGTTGTCATCTTACTGTGTCATTATATCTGTTGTCCTGGTTGTCATCTTACTGTGTCATTATACCTGTCGTCCTGATATGTCGTCTTACTGTGTCAATATACCTGTCATCCTGGTTGTCATCTCACTACGTCATTATACGTGTTGTCCTGGTTGTCATCTTACTGTGTCATTATACGTGTTGTCCTGGTTGTCATCTTACTGCGTCATTATACCTGTCGTCCTGATGTGTCGTCTTACTGCGTCATTATACCTGTTGTCCTGGTTTTCATCTTACTGTGTCATTATACCTGTCGTCCTGGTTGTCATCTTACTGTGTCATTATATCTGTCGTCCTGATATGTCGTCTTACTGTGTCATTATACCTGTTGTCCTGGTTGTCATCTTACTGTGTCATTATACCTGTCGTCCTGATATGTCGTCTTACTGTGTCATTATACCTGTCATCCTGGTTGTCATCTCACTACGTCATTATACGTGTTGTCCTGGTTGTCATCTTACTGTGTCATTTTATCTTTCGTCTTGATGTGTCGTCTTACTGAGTCATTATACGTGTTGTCCTGGTTGTCATCTTACTGCGTCATTATACCTGTTGTCCTGATTGTCATCTTTCTGTGTCATTATACGTGTTGTCCTGGTTGTCATCTTACTGCGTCATCATACCTGTCGTCCTGATGTGTCATCTTACTGCGTCATTATACCTGTCATCCTGATGTGTTGTCTTACTGCATCATTATACCTGTCATCCTGGTTGTCATCATACTGTGTCATTATACCTGTCGTCCTGATGTGTCGGCTTAATACGTCATGATACCTGTTATCCTCATGTGTCAACTTACTGTGTCATTATACCTTTCGTCCTGATGTGTCGTCTAACTGCGTCATTATACCTGTTGTCCTGGTTGTCATCTTACTGTGTCATTATATGTGTTGTCCTGGTTGTCATCTTACGTTGTCATTATACGTGTTGTCCTGGTTTTCATCTTACTGTGTCATTATACCTGTCGTCCTGATATGTCGTCTTACTGTGTCATTATACCTGTCATCCTGATGTGTCGTCTTACTGCGTCATTAGACCTGTTGTCCTGGTTGTCATCTCACTACGTCATTATACCTGTTGTCCTGGTTGTCATCTTACTGTGTCATTATTCGTGTTGTCCTGGTTGTCATCTTACTGTGTCATTATACGTGTTGTCCTGGTTCTCATCTTACTGTGTCATTATACCTGTTGTCCTGGTTGTCATCTTACTGTGTCATTATACCTGTCGTCCTGATGTGTCGTTTTACTGCGTCATTATATCTGTTGTCCTGATTGTCATCTCACTACGTCATTATACGTGTTGTCCTGGTTGTCATCTTACTGTGTCATCATACCTGTCGTCCTGATGTGTCGTCTTACTGCGTCATTATGCCTATTTTCCTGGTTGTCATCTTACCGTGTCATTATACCTGTCGTCCTGATGTGTCGTCTTACTGCGTCATTATACCTGTTGTCCTGGTTGTCATCTTACTGTGTCATTATATCTGTCGTCCTGATGTGTCGTCTTACTGTGTCATTATACCTGTTGTCCTGGTTGTCATCTTACTGTGTCATTATACCTGTCGTCCTGATATGTCGTCTTACTGTGTCAATATACCTGTCATCCTGGTTGTCATCTCACTACGTCATTATACGTGTTGTCCTGGTTGTCATCTTACTGTGTCATTATACGTGTTGTCCTGGTTGTCATCTTACTGTGTCATTATACCTGTCGTCCTGATGTGTTGTCTTACTGCGTCATTATATCTGTTGTCCTGGTTGTCATCTCACTATGTCATTATACGTGTTGTCCTGGTTGTCATCTTACTGTGTCATTAAACCTTTCGTCCTGATGTGTCGTCTTAATGCGTCATTATACGTGTTGTCCTGGTTCTCATCTTAGTGTGTCATTATACCTGTTGTCCTGGTTGTCATCTTACTGTGTCATTATACCTGTCGTCCTGATGTGTCGTCTGACTGCGTCATTATACCTGTCGTCCTGGTTGTCATCTTACCGTGTCATTATACCTGTCGTCCTGATGTTTCGTCTTACTGCGTCATTATACCTGTTGTCCTGGTTGTCATCTTACTGTGTCATTATACCTGTCGTCCTGATGTGTTGTCTTACTGAGTCATTATACCTGTTGTCCTGGTTGTCATCCTACTGTGTCATTATATCTGTCGTCCTGATGTGTCGTCTTACTGCGTCATTATACCTCTTGTCCTGGTCGTCATCTTACTGTGTCATTATACCTGTCGTCCTGATGTGTCGTCTGACTGTGTCATTATACCTGTTGTCCTGATTGTCATCTTTCTGTGTCATTATACGTGTTGTCCTGGTTGTCATCTTACTGCGTCATCATACCTGTCGTCCTGATGTGTCGTCTCACTGCGTCATTATACCTGTTGTCCTGGTTGTCATCTTACTGTGTCATTATATCTGTCGTCCTGATGTGTCGTCTTACTGCGTCATTATACCTGTTGTCCTGGTCGTCATCTCACTGTGTCATTATACCTGTCATCCTGATGTGTCGTCTGACTGTGTCATTATACCTGTTGTCCGGGTGGTCTTCTTTCTGTGTCATTATACGTGTTGTCCTGGATGTCATCTTACTGCGTCATCATACCTGTCGTCCTGATGTGTCGTCTCACTGCGTCATTATACCTGTTGTCCTGGTTGTCATCTTACTGTGTCATTATACCTGTCGTCCTGATGTGTCGTCTGACTGCGTCATTATACCTGTCGTCCTGGTTGTCATCTTACTGTGTCATTATATCTGTCGTCCTGATGTGTCGTCTTACTGCGTCATTATAACTATCATCCTGGTTGTCATCTTACTGTGTTATTATACCTTTCGTCCTGATGTTTCGTCTAACTGCATCATTATACGTGTTGTCCTGGTTGTCATCTTACTGTTTCATTATACGTGTTGTCCTGGTTCTCATCTTACTGTGTCATTATACCTGTTGTCCTGGTTGTCATCTCACTACTTCATTATACGTGTTGTCCTGGTTGTCATCTTACTGTGTCATTATACGTGTTGTCCTGGTTGTCATCTGACTGTGTCATTATACCTGTCGTCCTGATACGTCGTCTTTCTGTGTCATTATACCTGTCATCCTGGTTGTTATCTCACTACGTCATTATACGTGTTGTCCTGGTTGTCATCTTACTGTGTCATTATACGTGTTGTCCTGGTTGTCATCTTACTGCGTCATTATACCTGTCGTCCTGATGTGTCGTCTTACTGCGTCATTATACCTGTTATCCTGGTTGTCATCTTACTGTGTCATTATACCTGTCGTCCTGGTTGTCATCTTACTGTGTCATTATATCTGTCGTCCTGATATGTCGTCTTACTGTGTCATTATACCTGTTGTCCTGGTTGTCATCTTACTGTGTCATTATACCTGTCGTCCTGATATGTCGTCTTACTGTGTCATTATACCTGTTGTCCTGGTTGTCATCTTACTGTGTCATTATACCTGTTGTCCTGGTTGTCATCTTTCTGTGTCATTATACCTGTCGTCCTGATGTGTCGTCTTACTGTGTCATTATACCTGTCATTCTGGTTGTCATCTTACTGTGTCATTATACCTGTCGTTCTGATGTGTCGTCTTACTGTGTCATTATACGTGTTGTCCTGGTTGTCATCTTACGTTGTCATTATACGTGTTGTCCTGGTTGTTATCTTACTGTGTCATTATACCTGTCGTCCTGATATGTCGTCTTACTGTGTCATTATACCTTTCATCCTGATGTGTCGTCTTACTGCGTCATTATACCTGTTGTCCTGATTGTCATATTTCTGTGTCATTATACGTGTTGTCCTGGTTTTCATCTTACTGTGTCATTATACCTGTTGTCCTGGTTGTCATCTTACTGTGTCATTATACGTGTTGTCCTGGTTTTCATCTTACTGTGTCATTATACCTGTTGTCCTGGTTGTCATCTTACTGTGTCATTATACCTGTCGTCCTGATGTGTCGTTTTACTGCGTCATTATATCTGTTGTCCTGGTTGTCATCTCACTACGTCATTATACGTGTTGTCCTGGTTGTCATCTTACTGTGTCATCATACCTGTCGTCCTGATGTGTCGTCTTACTGCGTCATTATACCTGTTGTCCTGGTTGTCATCTTACTGTGTCATTATACCTGTCGTCCTGATATGTCGTCTTACTGTGTCATTATACCTGTCATCCTGGTTGTTATCTCACTACGTCATTATACGTGTTGTCCTGGTTGTCATCTTACTGTGTCATTATACCTGTTGTCCTGGTTGTCATCTTACTGTGTCATTATACCTGTCGTCCTGATGTGTCGTTTTACTGCGTCATTATACCTGTTCTCCTGGTTGTCATCTTACTGTGTCATTATACCTGTCATCCTGATGTGTCGTCTTACTGCGTCATTATACCTGTTGTCCTGGTATTCATCTCACTACGTCATTGTACGTGTTGTCCTGGTTGTCATCTTACTGTGTCATTATACGTGTTGTCCTGGTTGTCATCTTACTGCGTCATTATACCTGTCGTCCTGATGTGTCGTCTTACTGCGTCATTATACCTGTTGTCCTGGTTGTCATCTTACTGTGTCATTATACCTGTCGTCCTGATGTGTTGTCTGACTGCGTCATTATATCTGTCATCCTGATGTGTCGTCTTACTGTGTCATTATACCTGTTGTCCTGGTTGTCATCTTACTGTGTCATTATACCCGTTGTCCTGGTTGTCATCTCACTACGTCATTGTACGTGTTGTCCTGGTTGTCATCTTACTGTGTCATTATACGTGTTGTCCTGGTTGTCATCTTACTGCGTCATTATACCTGTCGTCCTGATGTGTCGTCTTACTGCGTCATTATACCTGTCGTCCTGGTTGTCATCTCACTACGTCATTGTACGTGTTGTCCTGGTTGTCATCTTACTGTGTCATTATACGTGTTGTCCTGGTTGTCATCTCACTACGTCATTATACGTGTTGTCCTGGTTGTCATCTTACTGTGTCATTATACGTGTTGTCCTGGTTGTCATCTTACTGTGTCATTATACCTGTCGTCCTGATGTGTCGTCTTACTGCGTCATTATACATGTTGTCCTGGTTGTCATCTTCCTGTGTCATTATACCTGTCATCCTGATGTGTCGTCTTACTGCGTCATTATACCTGTTGTCCTGGTTGTCATCTCACTACGTCATTGTACGTGTTGTCCTGGCTGTCATCTTACTGTGTCATTATACGTGTTGTCCTGGTTGTCATCTTACTGCGTCATTATACCTGTCGTCCTGTTGTGTCGTCTGACTGCGTCATTAAACCTGTCGTCCTGGTTGTCATCTTACTGTGTCATTATACCTGTCGTCCTTATGTGTCGTCTTACTGTGTCATTATACCTGTTGTCCTGGTTGTCATCTTACTGTGTCATTATACCTGTCGTCCTGATGTGTCGTCTTACTGCGTCATTATACCTGTTGTCCTGGTTGTCATCTTACTGTGTCATTATACCTGTCATCCTGGTTGTCATCTCACTACGTCATTATACGTGTTGTCCTGGTTGTCATTATACGTGTTGTCCTGGTTGTCATCTTACTGTGTCATTATACCTGTCGTCCTGATGTGTCGTCTGACTGTGTCATTATACGTGTTGTCCTGGTTGTCATCTTGCTGCGTCATTATACCTGTCGTCCTGATGTGTCGTCTGACTGCGTCATTATACCTGTCGTCCTGGTTGTCATCTTACTGTGTCATTATACCTGTCGTCCTTATGTGTCGTCTTATTGTGTCATTATACCTGTTGTCCTGGTTGTCATCTTACTGTGTCATTATGTCTGTCGTCCTGATGTGTCGTCTTACTGCGTCATTATAACTATCATCCTGGTTGTCATCTTACTGTGTCATTATTCGTGTTGTCCTGGTTGTCATCTTACTGTTTCATTATACGTGTTGTCCTGGTTCTCATCTTACTGTGTCATTATACCTGTTGTCCTGATGTGTCGTCTTACTGCGTCATTATACCTGTTGTCCTGGTTGTCATCTTACTGTGTCATTATACCTGTCATCCTGGTTGTCATCTCACTACGTCATTATACGTGTTGTCCTGGTTGTCATCTTACTGTGTCATTATACGTGTTGTCCTGGTTGTCATCTTACTGCGTCATTATACCTGTCATCCTGGTTGTCATCTCACTACGTCATTATACGTGTTGTCCTGGTTGTCATCTTACTGTGTCATTATACGTGTTGTCCTGGTTGTCATCTTACTGCGTCATTATATCTGTCGTCCTGGTTGTCATCTTACTGTGTCATTATACCTGTCGTCCTTATGTGTCGTCTTACTGTGTCATTATACCTGTTGTCCTGGTTGTCATCTTACTGTGTCATTATATCTGTCGTCCTGATGTGTCGTCTTACTGCGTCATTATACCTGTTGTCCTGGTTGTCATCTTACAGCGTCATTATACCTGTCATCCTGATGTGTCGTCTTACTGCGTCATTATACCTGTTGTCCTGGTTGTCATCTCACTACGTCATTGTACGTGTTGTCCTGGTTGTCATCTTACTGTGTCATTATACGTGTTGTCCTGATGTGTCGTCTTAGTGTGTCATTATACGTGTTGTCCTGGTTGTCATCTTACTGCGTCATTATACCTGTCGTCCTGATGTGTCGTCTTACTGCGTCATTATACCTGTTGTCCTGGTTGTCATCTCACTACGTCATTATACGTGTTGTCCTGGTTGTCATCTTACTGTGTCATTATACGTGTTGTCCTGGTTGTCGTCTTACTGCGTCATTATACCTGTCGTCCTGATGTGTCGTCTTACTGCGTCATTATACATGTTGTCCTGGTTGTCATCTTCCTGTGTCATTATACCTGTCATCCTGATGTGTCGTCTTACTGCGTCATTATACCTGTTGTCCTGGTTGTCATCTCACTACGTCATTATACGTGTTGTCCTGGTTGTCACCTTACTGTGTCATTATACGTGTTGTCCTGGTTGTCATCTCACTACGTCATTATACGTGTTGTCCTGGTTGTCATCTTACTGTGTCATCATACCTGTCGTCCTGATGTGTCGTCTTACTGCGTCATTATACCTGTTGTCCTGGTTGTCATCTTACCGTGTCATTATACCTGTCATCCTGATGTGTCGTCTTACTGCGTCATTATACCTGTTGTCCTGGTTGTCATCTCACTACGTCATTGTACGTGTTGTCCTGGTTGTCATCTTACTGTGTCATTATACGTGTTGTCCTGGTTGTCATCTTACTGCGTCATTATACCTGTCGTCCTGATGTGTCGTCTTACTGCGTCATTATACCTGTTGTCCTGGTTGTCATCTCACTACGTCATTATACGTGTTGTCCTGGTTGTCATCTTACTGTGTCATTATACGTGTTGTCCTGGTTGTCATCTTACTGTGTCATTATACCTGTCGTCCTGATGTGTCGTCTTACTGCGTCATTATACATGTTGTCCTGGTTGTCATCTTCCTGTGTCATTATACCTGTCATCCTGATGTGTCGTCTTACTGTGTCATTATACCTGTTGTCCTGGTTGTCATCTTACTGTGTCATTATACCTGTCGTCCTGATGTGTCGTCTTACTGCGTCATTATACCTGTTGTCCTGGTTGTCATCTTACTGCGTCATTATACCTGTCGTCCTGATGTGTCGTCTGACTGCGTCATTATACCTGTCGTCCTGGTTGTCATCTTACTGTGTCATTATACCTGTCGTCCTTATGTGTCGTCTTATTGTGTGATTATACCTGTTGTCCTGGTTGTCATCTTACTGTGTCATTATATCTGTCGTCCTGATGTGTCGTCTTACTGCGTCATTATAACTATCATCCTGGTTGTCATCTTACTGTGTTATTATACCTGTCGTCCTGATGTTTCGTCTAACTGCATCATTATACGTGTTGTCCTGGTTGTCATCTTACTGTGTCATTATTCGTGTTGTCCTGGTTGTCATCTTACTGTTTCATTATACGTGTTGTCCTGGTTCTCATCTTACTGTGTCATTATACCTGTTGTCCTGGTTGTCATCTTACTGTGTCATTATACCTGTCGTCCTGATGTGTCGTTTTACTGCGTCATTATATCTGTTGTCCTGGTTGTCATCTCACTACGTTATTATACGTGTTGTCCTGGTTGTCATCTTACTGTGTCATCATACCTGTCGTCCTGATATGTCGTCTTACTGCGTCATTATACCTGTCGTCCTGATATGTCGTCTGACTGCGTCATTATACCTGTCGTCCTGGTTGTCATCTTACTGTGTCATTATACCTGTCGTCCTTATGTGTCGTCTTACTGTGTCATTATATCTGTCGTCCTGATGTGTCGTCTTACTGCGTCATTATAACTATCATCCTGGTTGTCATCTTACTGTGTCATTATACCTGTCGTCCTGATGTGTTGTCTTACTGCGTCATTATATTTGTAGTCCTGTTTGTCATCTCACTACGTCATTATACGTGTTGTCCTGGTTGTCATCTTACTGTGTCATTATACCTGTTGTCCTGGTTGTCATCTTACTGTGTCATTATACCTGTCGTCCTGATGTGTCGTTTTACTGCGTCATTATACCTGTTCTCCTGGTTGTCATCTTACTGTGTCATTATACCTGTCATCCTGATGTGTCGTCTTACTGCGTCATTATACCTGTTGTCCTGGTATTCATCTCACTACGTCATTGTACGTGTTGTCCTGGTTGTCATCTTACTGTGTCATTATACGTGTTGTCCTGGTTGTCATCTTACTGCGTCATTATACCTGTCGTCCTGATGTGTCGTCTTACTGCGTCATTATACCTGTTGTCCTGGTTGTCATCTTACTGTGTCATTATACCTGTCGTCCTGATGTGTTGTCTGACTGCGTCATTATATCTGTCATCCTGATGTGTCGTCTTACTGTGTCATTATACCTGTTGTCCTGGTTGTCATCTTACTGTGTCATTATACCTGTCATCCTGATGTGTCGTCTTACTGCGTCATTATACCCGTTGTCCTGGTTGTCATCTCACTACGTCATTGTACGTGTTGTCCTGGTTGTCATCTTACTGTGTCATTATACGTGTTGTCCTGGTTGTCATCTTACTGCGTCATTATACCTGTCGTCCTGATGTGTCGTCTTACTGCGTCATTATACCTGTTGTCCTGGTTGTCATCTCACTACGTCATTATACGTGTTGTCCCGGTTGTCATCTTACTGTGTCATTATACGTGTTGTCCTGGTTGTCGTCCTACTGCGTCATTATACCTGTCGTCCTGATGTGTCGTCTTACTGCGTCATTATACATGTTGTCCTGGTTGTCATCTTCCTGTGTCATTATACCTGTCATCCTGATGTGTCGTCTTACTGCGTCATTATACCTGTTGTCCTGGTTGTCATCTCACTACGTCATTATACGTGTTGTCCTGGTTGTCACCTTACTGTGTCATTATACGTGTTGTCCTGGTTGTCATCTCACTACGTCATTATACGTGTTGTCCTGGTTGTCATCTTACTGTGTCATCATACCTGTCGTCCTGATGTGTCGTCTTACTGCGTCATTATACCTGTTGTCCTGGTTGTCATCTTACCGTGTCATTATACCTGTCATCCTGATGTGTCGTCTTACTGCGTCATTATACCTGTTGTCCTGGTTGTCATCTCACTACGTCATTGTACGTGTTGTCCTGGTTGTCATCTTACTGTGTCATTATACGTGTTATCCTGGTTGTCATCTTACTGCGTCATTATACCTGTCGTCCTGATGTGTCGTCTTACTGCGTCATTATACCTGTTGTCCTGGTTGTCATCTCACTACGTCATTATACGTGTTGTCCTGGTTGTCATCTTACTGTGTCATTATACGTGTTGTCCTGGTTGTCATCTTACTGCGTCATTATACCTGTCGTCCTGATGTGTCGTCTTACTGCGTCATTATACATGTTGTCCTGGTTGTCATCTTCCTGTGTCATTATACCTGTCATCCTGATGTGTCGTCTTACTGTGTCATTATACCTGTTGTCCTGGTTGTCATCTTACTGTGTCATTATACCTGTCGTCCTGATGTGTCGTCTTACTGCGTCATTATACCTGTTGTCCTGGTTGTCATCTTACTGCGTCATTATACCTGTCGTCCTGATGTGTCGTCTGACTGCGTCATTATACCTGTCGTCCTGGTTGTCATCTTACTGTGTCATTATACCTGTCGTCCTTATGTGTCGTCTTATTGTGTGATTATACCTGTTGTCCTGGTTGTCATCTTACTGTGTCATTATATCTGTCGTCCTGATGTGTCGTCTTACTGCGTCATTATAACTATCATCCTGGTTGTCATCTTACTGTGTTATTATACCTGTCGTCTTGATGTTTCGTCTAACTGCATCATTATACGTGTTGTCCTGGTTGTCATCTTACTGTGTCATTATTCGTGTTGTCCTGGTTGTCATCTTACTGTTTCATTATACGTGTTGTCCTGGTTCTCATCTTACTGTGTCATTATACCAGTTGTCCTGGTTGTCATCTTACTGTGTCATTATACCTGTCGTCCTGATGTGTCGTTTTACTGCGTCATTATATCTGTTGTCCTGGTTGTCATCTCACTACGTTATTATACGTGTTGTCCTGGTTGTCATCTTACTGTGTCATCATACCTGTCGTCCTGATATGTCGTCTTACTGCGTCATTATACCTGTCGTCCTGATGTGTCGTCTGACTGCGTCATTATACCTGTCGTCCTGGTTGTCATCTTACTGTGTCATTATACCTGTCGTCCTTATGTGTCGTCTTACTGTGTCATTATACCTGTTGTCCTGGTTATCATCTTACTGTGTCATTATATCTGTCGTCCTGATGTGTCGTCTTACTGCGTCATTATAACTATCATCCTGGTTGTCATCTTACTGTGTCATTATACCTGTCGTCCTGATGTGTTGTCTTACTGCGTCATTATATTTGTAGTCCTGGTTGTCATCTCACTACGTCATTATACGTGTTGTCCTGGTTGTCATCTTACTGTGTCATTATACCTGTTGTCCTGGTTGTCATCTTACTGTGTCATTATACCTGTCGTCCTGATGTGTCGTTTTACTGCGTCATTATACCTGTTCTCCTGGTTGTCATCTTACTGTGTCATTATACCTGTCATCCTGATGTGTCGTCTTACTGCGTCATTATACCTGTTGTCCTGGTATTCATCTCACTACGTCATTGTACGTGTTGTCCTGGTTGTCATCTTACTGTGTCATTATACGTGTTGTCCTGGTTGTCATCTTACTGCGTCATTATACCTGTCGTCCTGATGTGTCGTCTTACTGCGTCATTATACCTGTTGTCCTGGTTGTCATCTTACTGTGTCATTATACCTGTCGTCCTGATGTGTTGTCTGACTGCGTCATTATATCTGTCATCCTGATGTGTCGTCTTACTGTGTCATTATACCTGTTGTCCTGGTTGTCATCTTACTGTGTCATTATACCTGTCATCCTGATGTGTCGTCTTACTGCGTCATTATACCTGTTGTCCTGGTTGTCATCTCACTACGTCATTGTACGTGTTGTCCTGGTTGTCATCTTACTGTGTCATTATACATGTTGTCCTGGTTGTCATCTTACTGCGTCATTATACCTGTCGTCCTGATGTGTCGTCTTACTGCGTCATTATACCTATTGTCCTGGTTGTCATCTCACTACGTCATTATACGTGTTGTCCTGGTTGTCATCTTACTGTGTCATTATACGTGTTGTCCTGGTTGTCATCTTACTGCGTCATTATACCTGTCGTCCTGATGTGTCGTCTTACTGCGTCATTATAAATGTTGTCCTGGTTGTCATCTTACTGTGTCATTATATCTGTCGTCCTGATGTGTCGTCTTACTGCGTCATTATAACTATCATTCTGGTTGTCATCTTCCTGTGTTATTATACCTGTCGTCCTGATGTTTCGTCTAACTGCATCATTATACGTGTTGTCCTGGTTGTCATCTTACTGTGTCATTATTCGTGTTGTCCTGGTTGTCATCTTAGTGTTTCATTATACGTGTTGTCCTGGTTCTCATCTTACTGTGTCATTATACCTGTTGTCCTGGTTGTCATCTTACTGTGTCATTATACCTGTCGTCCTGATGTGTCGTTTTACTGCGTCATTATATCTGTTGTCCTGGTTGTCATCTCACTACGTTATTATACGTGTTGTCCTGGTTGTCATCTTACTGTGTCATTATACGTGTTGTCCTCGTTGTCATCTTACTGCGTCATTATACCTGTCGTCCTGATGTGTCGTCTTACTGCGTCATTATACCTGTCGTCCTGGTTGTAATCTTACTGTGTCATTATACCTGTCGTCCTGATGTGTCGTTTTACTGCGTCATTATACCTGTTGTCCTGGTTGTCATCTTACTGTGTCATCATACCTGTAGTCCTGATGTGTCATCTTACTGCGTCATTATACCTGTTGTCCTGGTTGTCATCTCACTACGTCATTATACGTGTTTTCCTGGTTGTCATCTTACTGTGTCATTATACGTGTTGTCCTGGTTGTCATCTTACTGTGTCATTATACCTGTCGTCCTGATTTGTCGTCTTACTGTGTCATTATACCTGTTGTCCTGGTTGTCATCTCACTACTTCATTATACGTGTTGTCCTGGTTGTCATCTTACTGTGTCATTATACGTGTTGTCCTGGTTGTCATCTGACTGCGTCATTATACCTGTCATCCTGATGTGTCGTCTTTCTGCGTCATTATACGTGTTGTCCTGGTTGTCATCTCACTACGTCATTATACGTGTTGTCCTGGTTGTCATCTTACTGTGTCAATATACCTCTTATCCTTTTGTATCGTCTTACTGCGTCATTATACCTGTTGTCCTGGTTGTCATCTTACTGTGTCATTATACCTGTCGTCCTGATGCGTCGTCTTACTGAGTCATTATACCTGTCGTCCTGATGTGTTGTCTGAACGTGTCATTATACGTGTCATCCTGGTTGTCATCTTATTGTGTCATTATACCTGTCGTCCTGATGCGTCGTCTTACTGAGTCATTATACCTGTCATCCTGATGTGTCGTCTTACTGCGTCATTATACCTGTTGTCCTGGTTGTCATCTCACTACGTCATTGTACGTGTTGTCCTGGTTGTCATCTTACTGTGTCATTATACGTGTTGTCCTGATCTGTCGTCTTACTGTGTCATTATACGTGTTGTCCTGGTTGTCATCTTACTGCGTCATTATACCTGTCGTCCTGATGTGTCGTCTTACTGCGTCATTATACCTGTTGTCCTGGTTGTCATCTCACTACGTCATTATACGTGTTGTCCTGGTTGTCATCTTACTGTGTCATTATACGTGTTGTCCTGGTTGTCGTCTTACTGCGTCATTATACCTGTCGTCCTGATGTGTCGTCTTACTGCGTCATTATACATGTTGTCCTGGTTGTCATCTTCCTGTGTCATTATACCTGTCATCCTGATGTGTCGTCTTACTGCGTCATTATACCTGTTGTCCTGGTTGTCATCTCACTACGTCATTATACGTGTTGTCCTGGTTGTCACCTTACTGTGTCATTATACGTGTTGTCCTGGTTGTCATCTCACTACGTCATTATACGTGTTGTCCTGGTTGTCATCTTACTGTGTCATCATACCTGTCGTCCTGATGTGTCGTCTTACTGCGTCATTATACCTGTTTTCCTGGTTGTCATCTTACCGTGTCATTATACCTGTCATCCTGATGTGTCGTCTTACTGCGTCATTATACCTGTTGTCCTGGTTGTCATCTCACTACGTCATTGTACGTGTTGTCCTGGTTGTCATCTTACTGTGTCATTATACGTGTTGTCCTGGTTGTCATCTTACTGCGTCATTATACCTGTCGTCCTGATGTGTCGTCTTACTGCGTCATTATACCTGTTGTCCTGGTTGTCATCTCACTAGGTCATTATACGTGTTGTCCTGGTTGTCATCTTACTGTGTCATTATACGTGTTGTCCTGGTTGTCATCTTACTGTGTCATTATACCTGTCGTCCTGATGTGTCGTCTTACTGCGTCATTATACATGTTGTCCTGGTTGTCATCTTCCTGTGTCATTATACCTGTCATCCTGATGTGTCGTCTTACTGTGTCATTATACCTGTTGTCCTGGTTGTCATCTTACTGTGTCATTATACCTGTCGTCCTGATGTGTCGTCTTACTGCGTCATTATACCTGTTGTCCTGGTTGTCATCTTACTGCGTCATTATACCTGTCGTCCTGATGTGTCGTCTGACTGCGTCATTATACCTGTCGTCCTGGTTGTCATCTTACTGTGTCATTATACCTGTCGTCCTTATGTGTCGTCTTATTGTGTGATTATACCTGTTGTCCTGGTTGTCATCTTACTGTGTCATTATATCTGTCGTCCTGATGTGTCGTCTTACTGCGTCATTATAACTATCATCCTGGTTGTCATCTTACTGTGTTATTATACCTGTCGTCCTGATGTTTCGTCTAACTGCATCATTATACGTGTTGTCCTGGTTGTCATCTTACTGTGTCATTATTCGTGTTGTCCTGGTTGTCATCTTACTGTTTCATTATACGTGTTGTCCTGGATCTCATCTTACTGTGTCATTATACCTGTTGTCCTGGTTGTCATCTTACTGTGTCATTATACCTGTCGTCCTGATGTGTCGTTTTACTGCGTCATTATATCTGTTGTCCTGGTTGTCATCTCACTACGTTATTATACGTGTTGTCCTGGTTGTCATCTTACTGTGTCATCATACCTGTCGTCCTGATATGTCGTCTTACTGCGTCATTATACCTGTCGTCCTGATGTGTCGTCTGACTGCGTCATTATACCTGTCGTCCTGGTTGTCATCTTACTGTGTCATTATACCTGTCGTCCTTATGTGTCGTCTTACTGTGTCATTATATCTGTCGTCCTGATGTGTCGTCTTACTGCGTCATTATAACTATCATCCTGGTTGTCATCTTACTGTGTCATTATACCTGTCGTCCTGATGTGTTGTCTTACTGCGTCATTATATTTGTAGTCCTGTTTGTCATCTCACTACGTCATTATACGTGTTGTCCTGGTTGTCATCTTACTGTGTCATTATACCTGTTGTCCTGGTTGTCATCTTACTGTGTCATTATACCTGTCGTCCTGATGTGTCGTTTTACTGCGTCATTATACCTGTTCTCCTGGTTGTCATCTTACTGTGTCATTATACCTGTCATCCTGATGTGTCGTCTTACTGCGTCATTATACCTGTTGTCCTGGTATTCATCTCACTACGTCATTGTACGTGTTGTCCTGGTTGTCATCTTACTGTGTCATTATACGTGTTGTCCTGGTTGTCATCTTACTGCGTCATTATACCTGTCGTCCTGATGTGTCGTCTTACTGCGTCATTATACCTGTTGTCCTGGTTGTCATCTTACTGTGTCATTATACCTGTCGTCCTGATGTGTTGTCTGACTGCGTCATTATATCTGTCATCCTGATGTGTCGTCTTACTGTGTCATTATACCTGTTGTCCTGGTTGTCATCTTACTGTGTCATTATACCTGTCATCCTGATGTGTCGTCTTACTGCGTCATTATACCCGTTGTCCTGGTTGTCATCTCACTACGTCATTGTACGTGTTGTCCTGGTTGTCATCTTACTGTGTCATTATACGTGTTGTCCTGGTTGTCATCTTACTGCATCATTATACCTGTCGTCCTGATGTGTCGTCTTACTGCGTCATTATACCTGTTGTCCTGGTTGTCATCTCACTACGTCATTATACGTGTTGTCCCGGTTGTCATCTTACTGTGTCATTATACGTGTTGTCCTGGTTGTCGTCTTACTGCGTCATTATACCTGTCGTCCTGATGTGTCGTCTTACTGCGTCATTATACATGTTGTCCTGGTTGTCATCTTCCTGTGTCATTATACCTGTCATCCTGATGTGTCGTCTTACTGCGTCATTATACCTGTTGTCCTGGTTGTCATCTCACTACGTCATTATACGTGTTGTCCTGGTTGTCACCTTACTGTGTCATTATACGTGTTGTCCTGGTTGTCATCTCACTACATCATTATACGTGTTGTCCTGGTTGTCATCTTACTGTGTCATCATACCTGTCGTCCTGATGTGTCGTCTTACTGCGTCATTATACCTGTTGTCCTGGTTGTCATCTTACCGTGTCATTATACCTGTCATCCTGATGTGTCGTCTTACTGCGTCATTATACCTGTTGTCCTGGTTGTCATCTCACTACGTCATTGTACGTGTTGTCCTGGTTGTCATCTTACTGTGTCATTATACGTGTTATCCTGGTTGTCATCTTACTGCGTCATTATACCTGTCGTCCTGATGTGTCGTCTTACTGCGTCATTATACCTGTTGTCCTGGTTGTCATCTCACTACGTCATTATACGTGTTGTCCTGGTTGTCATCTTACTGTGTCATTATACGTGTTGTCCTGGTTGTCATCTTACTGCGTCATTATACCTGTCGTCCTGATGTGTCGTCTTACTGCGTCATTATACATGTTGTCCTGGTTGTCATCTTCCTGTGTCATTATACCTGTCATCCTGATGTGTCGTCTTACTGTGTCATTATACCTGTTGTCCTGGTTGTCATCTTACTGTGTCATTATACCTGTCGTCCTGATGTGTCGTCTTACTGCGTCATTATACCTGTTGTCCTGGTTGTCATCTTACTGCGTCATTATACCTGTCGTCCTGATGTGTCGTCTGACTGCGTCATTATACCTGTCGTCCTGGTTGTCATCTTACTGTGTCATTATACCTGTCGTCCTTATGTGTCGTCTTATTGTGTGATTATACCTGTTGTCCTGGTTGTCATCTTACTGTGTCATTATATCTGTCGTCCTGATGTGTCGTCTTACTGCGTCATTATAACTATCATCCTGGTTGTCATCTTACTGTGTTATTATACCTGTCGTCCTGATGTTTCGTCTAACTGCATCATTATACGTGTTGTCCTGGTTGTCATCTTACTGTGTCATTATTCGTGTTGTCCTGGTTGTCATCTTACTGTTTCATTATACGTGTTGTCCTGGTTCTCATCTTACTGTGTCATTATACCAGTTGTCCTGGTTGTCATCTTACTGTGTCATTATACCTGTCGTCCTGATGTGTCGTTTTACTGCGTCATTATATCTGTTGTCCTGGTTGTCATCTCACTACGTTATTATACGTGTTGTCCTGGTTGTCATCTTACTGTGTCATCATACCTGTCGTCCTGATATGTCGTCTTACTGCGTCATTATACCTGTCGTCCTGATGTGTCGTCTGACTGCGTCATTATACCTGTCGTCCTGGTTGTCATCTTACTGTGTCATTATACCTGTCGTCCTTATGTGTCGTCTTACTGTGTCATTATACCTGTTGTCCTGGTTATCATCTTACTGTGTCATTATATCTGTCGTCCTGATGTGTCGTCTTACTGCGTCATTATAACTATCATCCTGGTTGTCATCTTACTGTGTCATTATACCTGTCGTCCTGATGTGTTGTCTTACTGCGTCATTATATTTGTAGTCCTGGTTGTCATCTCACTACGTCATTATACGTGTTGTCCTGGTTGTCATCTTACTGTGTCATTATACCTGTTGTCCTGGTTGTCATCTTACTGTGTCATTATACCTGTCGTCCTGATGTGTCGTTTTACTGCGTCATTATACCTGTTCTCCTGGTTGTCATCTTACTGTGTCATTATACCTGTCATCCTGATGTGTCGTCTTACTGCGTCATTATACCTGTTGTCCTGGTATTCATCTCACTACGTCATTGTACGTGTTGTCCTGGTTGTCATCTTACTGTGTCATTATACGTGTTGTCCTGGTTGTCATCTTACTGCGTCATTATACCTGTCGTCCTGATGTGTCGTCTTACTGCGTCATTATACCTGTTGTCCTGGTTGTCATCTTACTGTGTCATTATACCTGTCGTCCTGATGTGTTGTCTGACTGCGTCATTATATCTGTCATCCTGATGTGTCGTCTTACTGTGTCATTATACCTGTTGTCCTGGTTGTCATCTTACTGTGTCATTATACCTGTCATCCTGATGTGTCGTCTTACTGCGTCATTATACCTGTTGTCCTGGTTGTCATCTCACTACGTCATTGTACGTGTTGTCCTGGTTGTCATCTTACTGTGTCATTATACATGTTGTCCTGGTTGTCATCTTACTGCGTCATTATACCTGTCGTCCTGATGTGTCGTCTTACTGCGTCATTATACCTATTGTCCTGGTTGTCATCTCACTACGTCATTATACGTGTTGTCCTGGTTGTCATCTTACTGTGTCATTATACGTGTTGTCCTGGTTGTCATCTTACTGCGTCATTATACCTGTCGTCCTGATGTGTCGTCTTACTGCGTCATTATAAATGTTGTCCTGGTTGTCATCTTACTGTGTCATTATATCTGTCGTCCTGATGTGTCGTCTTACTGCGTCATTATAACTATCATTCTGGTTGTCATCTTCCTGTGTTATTATACCTGTCGTCCTGATGTTTCGTCTAACTGCATCATTATACGTGTTGTCCTGGTTGTCATCTTACTGTGTCATTATTCGTGTTGTCCTGGTTGTCATCTTAGTGTTTCATTATACGTGTTGTCCTGGTTCTCATCTTACTGTGTCATTATACCTGTTGTCCTGGTTGTCATCTTACTGTGTCATTATACCTGTCGTCCTGATGTGTCGTTTTACTGCGTCATTATATCTGTTGTCCTGGTTGTCATCTCACTACGTTATTATACGTGTTGTCCTGGTTGTCATCTTACTGTGTCATTATACGTGTTGTCCTCGTTGTCATCTTACTGCGTCATTATACCTGTCGTCCTGATGTGTCGTCTTACTGCGTCATTATACCTGTCGTCCTGGTTGTAATCTTACTGTGTCATTATACCTGTCGTCCTGATGTGTCGTTTTACTGCGTCATTATACCTGTTGTCCTGGTTGTCATCTTACTGTGTCATCATACCTGTAGTCCTGATGTGTCATCTTACTGCGTCATTATACCTGTTGTCCTGGTTGTCATCTCACTACGTCATTATACGTGTTTTCCTGGTTGTCATCTTACTGTGTCATTATACGTGTTGTCCTGGTTGTCATCTTACTGTGTCATTATACCTGTCGTCCTGATTTGTCGTCTTACTGTGTCATTATACCTGTTGTCCTGGTTGTCATCTCACTACTTCATTATACGTGTTGTCCTGGTTGTCATCTTACTGTGTCATTATACGTGTTGTCCTGGTTGTCATCTGACTGCGTCATTATACCTGTCATCCTGATGTGTCGTCTTTCTGCGTCATTATACGTGTTGTCCTGGTTGTCATCTCACTACGTCATTATACGTGTTGTCCTGGTTGTCATCTTACTGTGTCAATATACCTCTTATCCTTTTGTATCGTCTTACTGCGTCATTATACCTGTTGTCCTGGTTGTCATCTTACTGTGTCATTATACCTGTCGTCCTGATGCGTCGTCTTACTGAGTCATTATACCTGTCGTCCTGATGTGTTGTCTGAACGTGTCATTATACGTGTCATCCTGGTTGTCATCTTATTGTGTCATTATACCTGTCGTCCTGATGCGTCGTCTTACTGAGTCATTATACCTGTCATCCTGATGTGTCGTCTTACTGCGTCATTATACCTGTTGTCCTGGTTGTCATCTCACTACGTCATTGTACGTGTTGTCCTGGTTGTCATCTTACTGTGTCATTATACGTGTTGTCCTGATCTGTCGTCTTACTGTGTCATTATACGTGTTGTCCTGGTTGTCATCTTACTGCGTCATTATACCTGTCGTCCTGATGTGTCGTCTTACTGCGTCATTATACCTGTTGTCCTGGTTGTCATCTCACTACGTCATTATACGTGTTGTCCTGGTTGTCATCTTACTGTGTCATTATACGTGTTGTCCTGGTTGTCGTCTTACTGCGTCATTATACCTGTCGTCCTGATGTGTCGTCTTACTGCGTCATTATACATGTTGTCCTGGTTGTCATCTTCCTGTGTCATTATACCTGTCATCCTGATGTGTCGTCTTACTGCGTCATTATACCTGTTGTCCTGGTTGTCATCTCACTACGTCATTATACGTGTTGTCCTGGTTGTCACCTTACTGTGTCATTATACGTGTTGTCCTGGTTGTCATCTCACTACGTCATTATACGTGTTGTCCTGGTTGTCATCTTACTGTGTCATCATACCTGTCGTCCTGATGTGTCGTCTTACTGCGTCATTATACCTGTTTTCCTGGTTGTCATCTTACCGTGTCATTATACCTGTCATCCTGATGTGTCGTCTTACTGCGTCATTATACCTGTTGTCCTGGTTGTCATCTCACTACGTCATTGTACGTGTTGTCCTGGTTGTCATCTTACTGTGTCATTATACGTGTTGTCCTGGTTGTCATCTTACTGCGTCATTATACCTGTCGTCCTGATGTGTCGTCTTACTGCGTCATTATACCTGTTGTCCTGGTTGTCATCTCACTAGGTCATTATACGTGTTGTCCTGGTTGTCATCTTACTGTGTCATTATACGTGTTGTCCTGGTTGTCATCTTACTGTGTCATTATACCTGTCGTCCTGATGTGTCGTCTTACTGCGTCATTATACATGTTGTCCTGGTTGTCATCTTCCTGTGTCATTATACCTGTCATCCTGATGTGTCGTCTTACTGTGTCATTATACCTGTTGTCCTGGTTGTCATCTTACTGTGTCATTATACCTGTCGTCCTGATGTGTCGTCTTACTGCGTCATTATACCTGTTGTCCTGGTTGTCATCTTACTGCGTCATTATACCTGTCGTCCTGATGTGTCGTCTGACTGCGTCATTATACCTGTCGTCCTGGTTGTCATCTTACTGTGTCATTATACCTGTCGTCCTTATGTGTCGTCTTATTGTGTGATTATACCTGTTGTCCTGGTTGTCATCTTACTGTGTCATTATATCTGTCGTCCTGATGTGTCGTCTTACTGCGTCATTATAACTATCATCCTGGTTGTCATCTTACTGTGTTATTATACCTGTCGTCCTGATGTTTCGTCTAACTGCATCATTATACGTGTTGTCCTGGTTGTCATCTTACTGTGTCATTATTCGTGTTGTCCTGGTTGTCATCTTACTGTTTCATTATACGTGTTGTCCTGGATCTCATCTTACTGTGTCATTATACCTGTTGTCCTGGTTGTCATCTTACTGTGTCATTATACCTGTCGTCCTGATGTGTCGTTTTACTGCGTCATTATATCTGTTGTCCTGGTTGTCATCTCACTACGTTATTATACGTGTTGTCCTGGTTGTCATCTTACTGTGTCATCATACCTGTCGTCCTGATATGTCGTCTTACTGCGTCATTATACCTGTCGTCCTGATGTGTCGTCTGACTGCGTCATTATACCTGTCGTCCTGGTTGTCATCTTACTGTGTCATTATACCTGTCGTCCTTATGTGTCGTCTTACTGTGTCATTATATCTGTCGTCCTGATGTGTCGTCTTACTGCGTCATTATAACTATCATCCTGGTTGTCATCTTACTGTGTCATTATACCTGTCGTCCTGATGTGTTGTCTTACTGCGTCATTATATTTGTAGTCCTGTTTGTCATCTCACTACGTCATTATACGTGTTGTCCTGGTTGTCATCTTACTGTGTCATTATACCTGTTGTCCTGGTTGTCATCTTACTGTGTCATTATACCTGTCGTCCTGATGTGTCGTTTTACTGCGTCATTATACCTGTTCTCCTGGTTGTCATCTTACTGTGTCATTATACCTGTCATCCTGATGTGTCGTCTTACTGCGTCATTATACCTGTTGTCCTGGTATTCATCTCACTACGTCATTGTACGTGTTGTCCTGGTTGTCATCTTACTGTGTCATTATACGTGTTGTCCTGGTTGTCATCTTACTGCGTCATTATACCTGTCGTCCTGATGTGTCGTCTTACTGCGTCATTATACCTGTTGTCCTGGTTGTCATCTTACTGTGTCATTATACCTGTCGTCCTGATGTGTTGTCTGACTGCGTCATTATATCTGTCATCCTGATGTGTCGTCTTACTGTGTCATTATACCTGTTGTCCTGGTTGTCATCTTACTGTGTCATTATACCTGTCATCCTGATGTGTCGTCTTACTGCGTCATTATACCCGTTGTCCTGGTTGTCATCTCACTACGTCATTGTACGTGTTGTCCTGGTTGTCATCTTACTGTGTCATTATACGTGTTGTCCTGGTTGTCATCTTACTGCGTCATTATACCTGTCGTCCTGATGTGTCGTCTTACTGCGTCATTATACCTGTTGTCCTGGTTGTCATCTCACTACGTCATTATGCGTGTTGTCCCGGTTGTCATCTTACTGTGTCATTATACGTGTTGTCCTGGTTGTCGTCTTACTGCGTCATTATACCTGTCGTCCTGATGTGTCGTCTTACTGCGTCATTATACATGTTGTCCTGGTTGTCATCTTCCTGTGTCATTATACCTGTCATCCTGATGTGTCGTCTTACTGCGTCATTATACCTGTTGTCCTGGTTGTCATCTCACTACGTCATTATACGTGTTGTCCTGGTTGTCACCTTACTGTGTCATTATACGTGTTGTCCTGGTTGTCATCTCACTACATCATTATACGTGTTGTCCTGGTTGTCATCTTACTGTGTCATCATACCTGTCGTCCTGATGTGTCGTCTTACTGCGTCATTATACCTGTTGTCCTGGTTGTCATCTTACCGTGTCATTATACCTGTCATCCTGATGTGTCGTCTTACTGCGTCATTATACCTGTTGTCCTGGTTGTCATCTCACTACGTCATTGTACGTGTTGTCCTGGTTGTCATCTTACTGTGTCATTATACGTGTTATCCTGGTTGTCATCTTACTGCGTCATTATACCTGTCGTCCTGATGTGTCGTCTTACTGCGTCATTATACCTGTTGTCCTGGTTGTCATCTCACTACGTCATTATACGTGTTGTCCTGGTTGTCATCTTACTGTGTCATTATACGTGTTGTCCTGGTTGTCATCTTACTGCGTCATTATACCTGTCGTCCTGATGTGTCGTCTTACTGCGTCATTATACATGTTGTCCTGGTTGTCATCTTCCTGTGTCATTATACCTGTCATCCTGATGTGTCGTCTTACTGTGTCATTATACCTGTTGTCCTGGTTGTCATCTTACTGTGTCATTATACCTGTCGTCCTGATGTGTCGTCTTACTGCGTCATTATACCTGTTGTCCTGGTTGTCATCTTACTGCGTCATTATACCTGTCGTCCTGATGTGTCGTCTGACTGCGTCATTATACCTGTCGTCCTGGTTGTCATCTTACTGTGTCATTATACCTGTCGTCCTTATGTGTCGTCTTATTGTGTGATTATACCTGTTGTCCTGGTTGTCATCTTACTGTGTCATTATATCTGTCGTCCTGATGTGTCGTCTTACTGCGTCATTATAACTATCATCCTGGTTGTCATCTTACTGTGTTATTATACCTGTCGTCCTGATGTTTCGTCTAACTGCATCATTATACGTGTTGTCCTGGTTGTCATCTTACTGTGTCATTATTCGTGTTGTCCTGGTTGTCATCTTACTGTTTCATTATACGTGTTGTCCTGGTTCTCATCTTACTGTGTCATTATACCAGTTGTCCTGGTTGTCATCTTACTGTGTCATTATACCTGTCGTCCTGATGTGTCGTTTTACTGCGTCATTATATCTGTTGTCCTGGTTGTCATCTCACTACGTTATTATACGTGTTGTCCTGGTTGTCATCTTACTGTGTCATCATACCTGTCGTCCTGATATGTCGTCTTACTGCGTCATTATACCTGTCGTCCTGATGTGTCGTCTGACTGCGTCATTATACCTGTCGTCCTGGTTGTCATCTTACTGTGTCATTATACCTGTCGTCCTTATGTGTCGTCTTACTGTGTCATTATACCTGTTGTCCTGGTTATCATCTTACTGTGTCATTATATCTGTCGTCCTGATGTGTTGTCTTACTGCGTCATTATAACTATCATCCTGGTTGTCATCTTACTGTGTCATTATACCTGTCGTCCTGATGTGTTGTCTTACTGCGTCATTATATTTGTAGTCCTGGTTGTCATCTCACTACGTCATTATACGTGTTGTCCTGGTTGTCATCTTACTGTGTCATTATACCTGTTGTCCTGGTTGTCATCTTACTGTGTCATTATACCTGTCGTCCTGATGTGTCGTTTTACTGCGTCATTATACCTGTTCTCCTGGTTGTCATCTTACTGTGTCATTATACCTGTCATCCTGATGTGTCGTCTTACTGCGTCATTATACCTGTTGTCCTGGTATTCATCTCACTACGTCATTGTACGTGTTGTCCTGGTTGTCATCTTACTGTGTCATTATACGTGTTGTCCTGGTTGTCATCTTACTGCGTCATTATACCTGTCGTCCTGATGTGTCGTCTTACTGCGTCATTATACCTGTTGTCCTGGTTGTCATCTTACTGTGTCATTATACCTGTCGTCCTGATGTGTTGTCTGACTGCGTCATTATATCTGTCATCCTGATGTGTCGTCTTACTGTGTCATTATACCTGTTGTCCTGGTTGTCATCTTACTGTGTCATTATACCTGTCATCCTGATGTGTCGTCTTACTGCGTCATTATACCTGTTGTCCTGGTTGTCATCTCACTACGTCATTGTACGTGTTGTCCTGGTTGTCATCTTACTGTGTCATTATACATGTTGTCCTGGTTGTCATCTTACTGCGTCATTATACCTGTCGTCCTGATGTGTCGTCTTACTGCGTCATTATACCTATTGTCCTGGTTGTCATCTCACTACGTCATTATACGTGTTGTCCTGGTTGTCATCTTACTGTGTCATTATACGTGTTGTCCTGGTTGTCATCTTACTGCGTCATTATACCTGTCGTCCTGATGTGTCGTCTTACTGCGTCATTATAAATGTTGTCCTGGTTGTCATCTTACTGTGTCATTATATCTGTCGTCCTGATGTGTCGTCTTACTGCGTCATTATAACTATCATTCTGGTTGTCATCTTCCTGTGTTATTATACCTGTCGTCCTGATGTTTCGTCTAACTGCATCATTATACGTGTTGTCCTGGTTGTCATCTTACTGTGTCATTATTCGTGTTGTCCTGGTTGTCATCTTAGTGTTTCATTATACGTGTTGTCCTGGTTCTCATCTTACTGTGTCATTATACCTGTTGTCCTGGTTGTCATCTTACTGTGTCATTATACCTGTCGTCCTGATGTGTCGTTTTACTGCGTCATTATATCTGTTGTCCTGGTTGTCATCTCACTACGTTATTATACGTGTTGTCCTGGTTGTCATCTTACTGTGTCATTATACGTGTTGTCCTGGTTGTCATCTTACTGCGTCATTATACCTGTCGTCCTGATGTGTCGTCTTACTGCGTCATTATACCTGTCGTCCTGGTTGTAATCTTACTGTGTCATTATACCTGTCGTCCTGATGTGTCGTTTTACTGCGTCATTATACCTGTTGTCCTGGTTGTCATCTTACTGTGTCATCATACCTGTAGTCCTGATGTGTCATCTTACTGCGTCATTATACCTGTTGTCCTGGTTGTCATCTCACTACGTCATTATACGTGTTTTCCTGGTTGTCATCTTACTGTGTCATTATACGTGTTGTCCTGGTTGTCATCTTACTGTGTCATTATACCTGTCGTCCTGATTTGTCGTCTTACTGTGTCATTATACCTGTTGTCCTGGTTGTCATCTCACTACTTCATTATACGTGTTGTCCTGGTTGTCATCTTACTGTGTCATTATACGTGTTGTCCTGGTTGTCATCTGACTGCGTCATTATACCTGTCATCCTGATGTGTCGTCTTTCTGCGTCATTATACGTGTTGTCCTGGTTGTCATCTCACTACGTCATTATACGTGTTGTCCTGGTTGTCATCTTACTGTGTCAATATACCTCTTATCCTTTTGTATCGTCTTACTGCGTCATTATACCTGTTGTCCTGGTTGTCATCTTACTGTGTCATTATACCTGTCGTCCTGATGCGTCGTCTTACTGAGTCATTATACCTGTCGTCCTGATGTGTTGTCTGAACGTGTCATTATACGTGTCATCCTGGTTGTCATCTTATTGTGTCATTATACCTGTCGTCCTGATGCGTCGTCTTACTGAGTCATTATACCTGTCGTCCTGATGTGTCGTCTTACTGCGTCATTATACGTGTTGTCCTGGTTGTCATCTTACTGCGTCATTATACCTGTCGTCCTGGTTGTCATCGTACTGGGTCATTATTCATGTTGTCCTAGTTGTCATCTTACTGTTTCATTATACGTGTTGTCCTGGTTCTCATCTTACTGTGTCATTATACCTGTTGTCTTGGTTGTCATCTTACTGTGTCATTATACCTGTCGTCCTGATGTGTCATGATACCTGTTATCCTCATGTGTCATCTTACTGTGTCATTATATCTGTTGTCCTGGTTGTCATCTCACTACGTCATTATACGTGTTGTCCTGGTTGTCATCTTACTGTGTCATTATACCTGTCGTCCTGATGTGTCGTCTTTCTGCGTCATTATACGTGTTGTCCTGGTTGTCATCTCACTACGTCATTATACGTGTTGTCCTGGTTGTCATCTTACTGTGTCAATATACCTGTTATCCTTTTGTATCGTCTAACTGCGTCATTATACCTGTTGTCCTGGTTGTCATCTTACTGTGTCATTATACCTGTCGTCCTGATGCGTCGTCTTACTGAGTCATTATACCTGTTGTCCTGATGTGTTGTCTGAACGTGTCATTATACGTGTCATCCTGGTTGTCATCTTATTGTGTCATTATACCTGTCGTCCTGATGCGTCGTCTTACTGAGTCATTATACCTGTCGTCCTGATGTGTCGTCTTACTGCGTCATTATACGTGTTGTCCTGGTTGTCATCTTACTGTGTCATTATACCTGTCGTCCTTATGTGTCGTCTTACTGCGTCATTATACCTGTCATCTCACTACATCATCATACATGTTGTCCTGGTTGTCATCTTACTGCGTCATTATACCTGTCGTCCTGATGTGTCGTCTTACTGCGTCATTATACCTGTTGTCCTGGTTGTCATCTTACTGTGTCATTATACCTGTCGTCCTGATGTGTTGTCTGACTGCGTCATTATATCTGTCATCCTGATGTGTCGTCTTACTGTGTCATTGTACGTGTTGTCCTGGTTGTCATCTTTCTGTGTCATTATACGTGTTGTCCTGGTTGTCATCTTACTGCGTCATTATACCTGTCGTCCTGATGTGTCGTCTTACTGCGTCATTATACCTGTTGTCCTGGTTGTCATCTTACTGTGTCATTATACCTGTCGTCCTGATGTGTTGTCTGACTGCGTCATTATATCTGTCATCCTGATGTGTCGTCTTACTGTGTCATTATACCTGTTGTCCTGGTTGTCATCTTACTGTGTCATTATACCTGTCATCCTGATGTGTCGTCTTACTGCGTCATTATACCTGTTGTCCTGGTTGTCATCTCACTACGTCATTGTACGTGTTGTCCTGGTTGTCATCTTACTGTGTCATTATACATGTTGTCCTGGTTGTCATCTTACTGCGTCATTATACCTGTCGTCCTGATGTGTCGTCTTACTGCGTCATTATACCTATTGTCCTGGTTGTCATCTCACTACGTCATTATACGTGTTGTCCTGGTTGTCATCTTACTGTGTCATTATACGTGTTGTCCTGGTTGTCATCTTACTGCGTCATTATACCTGTCGTCCTGATGTGTCGTCTTACTGCGTCATTATAAATGTTGTCCTGGTTGTCATCTTACTGTGTCATTATATCTGTCGTCCTGATGTGTCGTCTTACTGCGTCATTATAACTATCATTCTGATTGTCATCTTCCTGTGTTATTATACCTGTCGTCCTGATGTTTCGTCTAACTGCATCATTATACGTGTTGTCCTGGTTGTCATCTTACTGTGTCATTATTCGTGTTGTCCTGGTTGTCATCTTAGTGTTTCATTATACGTGTTGTCCTGGTTCTCATCTTACTGTGTCATTATACCTGTTGTCCTGGTTGTCATCTTACTGTGTCATTATACCTGTCGTCCTGATGTGTCGTTTTACTGCGTCATTATATCTGTTGTCCTGGTTGTCATCTCACTACGTTATTATACGTGTTGTCCTGGTTGTCATCTTACTGTGTCATTATACGTGTTGTCCTGGTTGTCATCTTACTGCGTCATTATACCTGTCGTCCTGATGTGTCGTCTTACTGCGTCATTATACCTGTCGTCCTGGTTGTAATCTTAATGTGTCATTATACCTGTCGTCCTGATGTGTCGTTTTACTGCGTCATTATACCTGTTGTCCTGGTTGTCATCTTACTGTGTCATCATACCTGTAGTCCTGATGTGTCATCTTACTGCGTCATTATACCTGTTGTCCTGGTTGTCATCTCACTACGTCATTATACGTGTTTTCCTGGTTGTCATCTTACTGTGTCATTATACGTGTTGTCCTGGTTGTCATCTTACTGTGTCATTATACCTGTCGTCCTGATTTGTCGTCTTACTGTGTCATTATACCTGTTGTCCTGGTTGTCATCTCACTACTTCATTATACGTGTTGTCCTGGTTGTCATCTTACTGTGTCATTATACGTGTTGTCCTGGTTGTCATCTGACTGCGTCATTATACCTGTCATCCTGATGTGTCGTCTTTCTGCGTCATTATACGTGTTGTCCTGGTTGTCATCTCACTACGTCATTATACGTGTTGTCCTGGTTGTCATCTTACTGTGTCAATATACCTCTTATCCTTTTGTATCGTCTTACTGCGTCATTATACCTGTTGTCCTGGTTGTCATCTTACTGTGTCATTATACCTGTCGTCCTGATGCGTCGTCTTACTGAGTCATTATACCTGTCGTCCTGATGTGTTGTCTGAACGTGTCATTATATGTGTCATCCTGGTTGTCATCTTATTGTGTCATTATACCTGTCGTCCTGATGCGTCGTCTTACTGAGTCATTATACCTGTCGTCCTGATGTGTCGTCTTACTGCGTCATTATACGTGTTGTCCTGGTTGTCATCTTACTGCGTCATTATACCTGTCGTCCTGGTTGTCATCGTACTGTGTCATTATTCATGTTGTCCTAGTTGTCATCTTACTGTTTCATTATACGTGTTGTCCTGGTTCTCATCTTACTGTGTCATTATACCTGTTGTCTTGGTTGTCATCTTACTGTGTCATTATACCTGTCGTCCTGATGTGTCATGATACCTGTTATCCTCATGTGTCATCTTACTGTGTCATTATATCTGTTGTCCTGGTTGTCATCTCACTACGTCATTATACGTGTTGTCCTGGTTGTCATCTTACTGTGTCATTATACCTGTCGTCCTGATGTGTCGTCTTTCTGCGTCATTATACGTGTTGTCCTGGTTGTCATCTCACTACGTCATTATACGTGTTGTCCTGGTTGTCATCTTACTGAGTCAATATACCTGTTATCCTTTTGTATCGTCTTACTGCGTCATTATACCTGTTGTCCTGGTTGTCATCTTACTGTGTCATTATACCTGTCGTCCTGATGCGTCGTCTTACTGAGTCATTATACCTGTTGTCCTGATGTGTTGTCTGAACGTGTCATTATACGTGTCATCCTGGTTGTCATCTTATTGTGTCATTATACCTGTCGTCCTGATGCGTCGTCTTACTGAGTCATTATACCTGTCGTCCTGATGTGTCGTCTTACTGCGTCATTATACGTGTTGTCCTGGTTGTCATCTTACTGTGTCATTATACCTGTCGTCCTTATGTGTCGTCTTACTGCGTCATTATACCTGTCATCTCACTACATCATCATACATGTTGTCCTGGTTGTCATCTTACTGTGTCATTATAGATGTTGTCCTGGTTGTCGTCTTACTGCGTCATTATAGGTGTTGTCCTGGTTGTCGTCTTACTGCGTCATTATACCTGTTGTCCTGGTTGTCATCTTACTGCGTCATTATACCTTTTGTCCTGGTTGTAATCTTACTGTGTCATTATACCTGTTGTCCTGGTTTTCATCTCACTACGGCATTATACGTGTTGTCTTGGTTGTCATCTTACTGTGTCATTATACCTGTCATCCTGATGTGTCATCCTGATGTGTCGTCTTACTGCGTCATTATACCTGTTGTCCTGGTTGACATCTCACTACGTCATTATACCTGTTGTTCTTATGTGTCGTCTTACTGTGTCATTATACGTGCTGTCCTGGTTGTAATCTTACTGTGTCATTATACGTATTGTCCTGATGTGTCGTCTTACTGCGTCATTATACCTGTCATCTCACTACATCATTATACGTGTTGTCCTGATGTGTCGTCTTACTGCGTCATTATACATGTTGTCCTGGTTGTCATCTCACTACGTCATTATACCTGTTGTCCCGGTTGTCATCTTACTGTGTCATTATACCTGTCGTCCTGATGTGTCGTCTTACTGCTTCATTATACGTGTTGTCCTGGTTGTCATCTCACTACGTCATTATACGTGTTGTCCTGTTTGTAATCTTACTGTGTCATTATACGTGTTGTCCTGGTTGTCATCTTACTGTGTCATTATACCTGTCGTCCTGATGTGTCATCTTACTGCGTCATTATACCTGTCATCTCACTACGTCATTATACGTGTTGTCCTGGTTGTCATCTTCATGTGTCATTATAGGTGTTGTCCTGGTTGTCGTCTTACTGCGTCATTATACCTGTTGTCCTGGTTGTCATCTTACTGCGTCATTATACCTGTTGTCCTGGTTGTCATCTTACTGTGTCATTATACCTGTCGTCCTGATGTGTCGGTTTACTACGTCATGATACCTGTTATCCTCATGTGTCATCTATTATAGGTGTTGTCCTGATGTGTCATCTTACTGTGTCATTATAGGTGTTGTCCTGGTTGTCATCTTACTGTGTCATTATACCTGTCGTCCTGATGTGTCGTCTAACTGCGTCATTATACGTGTTGTCCTGGTTGTCATCTCACCACGTCATTATACGTGTTGTCCTGGTTGTCATCTTACTGTGTCATTATACCTATCGTCCTGATGTGTCATGATACCTGTTATCCTCATGTGTGATCTTACTGTGTCATTATAGGTGTTGTCCTGATGTGTAATCTTACTGTGTCATTATAGGTGTTGTCCTGGTTATCATCTTACTGTGTCATTATACCTGTCGTCCTGATGTGTCGTCTTACTGCGTCATTATACGTGTTGTCCTGGTTGTCATCTCACTACGTCATTATACGTGTTGTCCTGGTTGTCATCTTACTGTGTCATTATACCTGTCGTCCTGATGTGTCGTCTTACTGCGTCATTATACCTGTCATCTCACTACGTCATTATACGTGTTGTCCTGGTTGTCATCTTCCTTTTTCATTATAGATGTTGTCCTGGTTGTCGTCTTACTGTGTCATTATAGGTGTTGTCCTGGTTGTCATCTTACTGTGTCAATATACCTGTTGTCCTGGTTGTCATCTCACTACGTCATTATACGTGTTGTCCTGGTTGTCATCTTACTGTGTCATTATACCTGTCGTCCTGATGTGTCGTCTTACTGCTTCATGATACGTGTTGTCCTGGTTGTCATCTCACTACGTCATTATACGTGTTGTCCTGGTTGTCATCTTACTGTGTCATTATACGTGTTGTCCTGGTTGTCATCTTACTGTGTCATTATACCTGTCGTCCTGATGTGTCATCTTACTGCGTCATTATACCTGTCATCTCACTACGTCATTATACGTGTTGTCCTGGTTGTCATCTTCATGTGTCATTATAGGTGTTGTCCTGGTTGTCGTCTTACTGCGTCATTATACCTGTTGTCCTGGTTGTCATCTTACTGTGTCATTATACCTTTGGTCCCGGTTGTAATCTTATTGTGTCATTATACCTGTCGCCCTGATGTGTCGTCTTACTGCGTCATTATACCTGTTGTCCTGGTTGTCATCTTACTGTGTCATTATACCTGTCGTCCTGATGTGTCGGTTTACTACGTCATGATACCTGTTATCCTCATGTGTCATCTATTATAGGTGTTGTCCTGATGTGTCATCTTACTGTGTCATTATAGGTGTTGTCCTGGTTGTCATCTTACTGTGTCATTATACCTGTCGTCCTGATGTGTCGTCTTACTGCGTCATTATACGTGTTGTCCTGGTTGTCATCTCACCACGTCATTATACGTGTTGTCCTGGTTGTCATCTTACTGTGTCATTATACCTATCGTCCTGATGTGTCATGATACCTGTTATCCTCATGTGTGATCTTACTGTGTCATTATAGGTGTTGTCCTGATGTGTAATCTTACTGTGTCATTATAGGTGTTGTCCTGGTTATCATCTTTCTGTGTCATTATCCCTGTCGTCCTGATGTGTCGTCTTACTGCGTCATTATACCTGTCATCTCACTACGTCATTATACGTGTTGTCCTGGTTGTCATCTTCCTTTTTCATTATAGATGTTGTCCTGGTTGTCGTCTTACTGCGTCATTATACCTGTTGTCCTGGTTGTCATCTTACTGTGTCAATATACCTGTTGTCCTGGTTGTCATCTCACTACGTCATTATACGTGTTGTCCTGGTTGTCATCTCACTACGTCATTATACGTGTTGTCCTGGTTGTCATCTTACTGTGTCAATATACCTGTTATCCTTTTGTATCGTCTTACTGCGTCATTATACCTGTTGTCCTGGTTGTCATCTTAATGTGTCATTATACCTGTCGTCCTGATGTGTTGTCTGACTGCGTCATTATACGTGTCGTCCTGGTTGTCATCTTATTGTGTCATTATACCTGTCGTCCTGATGCGTCGTCTTACTGAGTCATTATACCTGTCGTCCTTATGTGTCGTCTTACTGCGTCATTATACCTGTCATCTCACTACGTCATTATACATGTTGTCCTGGTTGTCATATTACTGTGTCATTATAGATGTTGTCCTGGTTGTCGTCTTACTGCGTCATTATAGGTGTTGTGCTGGTTGTCGTCTTACTGCGTCATTATACCTGTTGTCCTGGTTGTCATCTTACTGCATCATTATACCTTTTGTCCTGGTTGTAATCTTACTGTGTCATTATACCTGTTGTCCTGGTTTTCATCTCACTACGGCATTATACTTGTTGTCCTGGTTGTCATCTTACTGTGTCATTATACCTGTCATCCTGATGTGTCATCCTGATGTGTCGTCTCACTGCGTCATTATACCTGTTGTCCTGGTTGTCATCTCACTACGTCATTATACCAGTTGTTGTTATGTGTCGTCTTACTGCGTCATTATACCAGTTGTCCTGGTTGTCATCTTACTGTGTCATTATAGCTGTTGTCCTTATGTGTCGTCTTACTGCGTCATTATACCTGTTGTCCTGGTTGTCATTTTACTGTGTCATTATACCTGTCGTCCTGATTTGTCTTCTTACTGTGTCATTATACCTGTCATCCTGGTTGTCATCTCACTACGTCATTATACGTGTTGTCCTGGTTGTCATCTTACTGTGTCATTATACGTGTTGTCCTGGTTGTCATCTGACTGCGTCATTATACCTGTTGTCCTAGTTGTCATCTCACTACGTCATTATACGTGTTGTCCTGGTTGTCATCTCACTACGTCATTATACGTGTTGTCCTGATGTGTCATCTTACTGCGTCATTATACCTGTCGTCCTGATGTGTCATCTTACTGCGTCATTATACCTTTCGTCCTAATGTGTCAACATACTGCTTCATCATACCTGTCGTCCTGTTGTGTCATCTTACAGCGTCCTTATACCTGTCGTCCTGATATGTCAACATACCGTGTCATTATACCTGTCGTCCTGATATGTCATCTTACTGCGTCATTATACCTGTCATCCTAATGTGTCATCTTACTGCGTCATTATACCTGTTGTCCTGATATGTCATCTTACTTCATCATTATATCTGTAATCCTGATATGTCAACAAACTGCGGCATTATACCTGTCATCCTGATGTGTCATCTTACTGCGTCATTATACCTGTAATCCTGATATGTCAACATACTGCGGCATTATACCTGTCATCCTAATGTGTCAACATACTGTGTCATTATACCTGTCATCCTGCGAAATCAAAATACTGTGTCATTATACCTGTCATCCTGATGTGTCAACATACTGCATCATTATACCTGTCATCCTGATGTGTCATCTTACTGCGTCATTATACCTGTTGTCCTGATATGTCATCTTACTTCGTCATTATACCTGTAATCCTGATATGTCAACATACTGCGGCATTATATCTGTCGTCCTGATGTGTCATCTTACAGCGTCATTATACCCGTCATCCTGATATGTCAACATACTGCGTCATTATACCTGTCGTTTTGATATGTCAACTGACAGCGTCATTATACCTGTCATCCTGATATGTCAACATACTGCATCATTATACCTGTCATCCTGATGTGTCATCTTACTCCGTCATTATACCTGTTGTCCTGATATGTCATCTTACTTCGTCATTATACCTGTAATCCTGATATGTCAACAAACTGCGGCATTATTCCTGTCATCCTGATGTGTCATCCTATTGCGTCATTATACCTGTCATCCTGATATGTCAACATACTGCGTCATCATCACTGTCGTCCTGATGTGTCATCTTGATGTGTCATTATACCTGTCATCCTGCTATATCAACATACTGCGTCATTATACCTGTCATCCTGATATGTCAACATACTGCGTCATTATACCTGTCATCCTGATATGTCAACATACTGCGTCATCATCACTGTCGTCCTGATGTGTCATCTTGATGTGTCATTATACCTGTCATCCTGCTATATCAACATACTGCGTCATTATACCTGTCTTCCTGATATGTCAACATACTGCGTCATTATACCTGTCATCCTGATGTGTCATCCTATTGCGTCATTATACCTGTCATCCTGATATGTCAACATTCCGCGTCATAATACCTGTCGTCCTGATATGTCATCTTACTGCGTCATTATACCTGTCATCCTGATATGTCATCTTATTGCGTCATTATACCTGTCATCCTGATATGTCAACATACCGTGTCATCATAACTGTCTTCCTGATGTGTTATCTTGATGTGTAATTATACCCGTCATCCTGATATGTCAACATACTGCGTCATTATACCTGTCATCCTGATATGTCAACATACTGCGTCAATATACCTGTCGTCCTGATATGTCATCTTACTTCGTCATTATACCTGTCATCCTGATGTGTCATCTTACTGCGTCATTATACCTGTCATCCTGATATGTCAACATACTGCGTCATTTTACCCGTTGTCCTGATGTGTCATCTTACAGCGTCATTATACCCGTCATCTTGATATGTCAACATACTGCGTCATTATACCTGTCATCTTAATATGTCAACTGACAGCGTCATTATACCTGTCATACTGATATGTCAACATACTGCGTCATTATACCTGTCGTCCTGATGTGTCATCTTACAGCGTCATTATACTTGTCATCCTGATATGTCAACATACTGCATCATTATACCTGTCGTCCTGATGTGTCATCTTACAGCGTCATTATACCCGTCATCCTGATATGTCATCTTACAGCGTCATTATACCCGTCATCCTGCTATATCAACATACTGCGTCATTATGCCTGTCATCCTAATGTGTCAACATACTGTGTCATTATACCTGTCATCCTGCTATATCAACATACTGTGTCATTATACCTGTAATCCTGATGTGTCAACATACTGCATCATAATAACTGTCATCCTGATGTGTAATCCTACTGCGTCATTATACCTGTCGTCCTGATATGTCATCTTATTTCGTCATTATACCTGTCATCCTGATAGGTCAACATACTGCGGCATCATACCTGTCGTCCTGATGTGTCATCTTGATGTGTCATTATACCTGTCATCCTGCTATATCAACATACTGCGTCATTATACCTGTCATCCTGATGTGTCATCTTAGTGGGTCATTATACCCGTCGTCCTGATGTGTCATCTTACTGCGTCATTATACCTGTCGTACTGATGTGTCATCTGAAGGCGTCATTATACCTGTCATCCTGATGTGTCAACATACTGCGTCATTATACCTGTCGTCCTGATATGTCATCTGAAGGCGTCATTATACCTGTTATCCTGATGTGTCAACATACTGCGTCATTATATCTGTCGTCCTGATATGTCAACTTGCGGCGTCATTATACCCGTCATCCTGATATGTCAACATACTGCGTTATTATCCCTGTCGTCCTGATATGTCATCTGAAGGCGTCATTATAGCTGTCGCCCTGATGTGTCAATTTACTGCGTCATTATACGTGTCATCCTGATGTGTCATCTTACTGTGTCATTTTACCTGTCGTCCTGATATGTCAACTGACGGCGTCATTATACCTGTCATCCTGATATGTCAACATACCGTGTCATTATACCTGTCGCCCTGATGTGTCATCTTCCTTCGTCATTATAACTGTCGTCCTGAGTGCATCATTATACCTGTCGTCCTGATATGTCATCTTACTGCGTCATTATACATGACGTCCTGGTGTGCGTCTTACAGTGTCGTTATACCTGTCGTCCTGTTGTGTCACCTGACTATGTCATTATACCTGCCTACCTCACAGCTGGAAGCTCTTGGATATCTTCATCGCTCCAATTTGCAGACTTCTTTGTCACTGTCCTTTCCTAAATGATCCGTCTTCAACGTTGGCTGATTTTAATCATCCTTTCATGTGACGCTCTAGATTCGCACCATTTGCATGAAACAAATGTCACCATGTCCTGACGATTAGCTGCTACGTTCACACATCAGCTCTGCCCGACTTCTTTTCGACATTGTACCAAGAGACTGGCAGGAAAAAGTCTGCATTAAGTCAGGGTGAAAAATATAGCCGGTTGAGACGACACATGCAGCCCATATTTTCAGGAGTGGTGTACATGTGTGAGACCTCATGTAAAAAGTTTTTTCAGTGTCACACACTGACACAGTAAGATAATTCATCAATTCATCTTTGTTCATTTCAGATTAAAACACTTCTTCTGTCGTCTGTGTCTTTTTTTGAACAGAAGAGAGAATCATCAATGAGGGAGGTGATGTATAGAGACGAGAAAAAAAATCCAAGAATGGAGTAGAAAATAAAAGGACAACGATCAGTATAAGAGAGAAGAGAGGAAGCGTAATACAGTTAACGCAAGAAGTAAATTATAAGTAAAATATAAACGGTGTCCTGAATCATCTGTCAGTCATATTATCAAGTAACCAAACTCCAGTACAAAGATTTAAACTGTGCAGATATGTGATTCACATGAGAGAAAACTGAACATTTATCTGACTTCATTTGTAATAACTTGAGAAAGAAGCTCTTATAATGTTGTGTTTGTTTCTTTACAGCTGATCAAAGTCAGGAGAACATGCACTTTTAAAATTTTAGACCATTTCCTGTGTCATCCATTTCCTAAATAGGCTACTTTGGGTTCTCCCCTCAAAGTAGACATAATTTGCAACAGAAGCGATTCTTCAAAGTATGCACACCTAAACTCTAAGGAGGGACCACTTAACGTTTTTCCACATTGCTTTCTCTTATACACTGCTCAAAAAAATAAAGGGAACACATAACAATTACAATGTAACTCCAAGTCAATTACACTGTCCAGTTAGGAAGCAACACTGATTATGAATCAATTTCACCTGCTGTTGTGCAAATGGAACATACAACAGGTGGAAATGAGAGGCAATTAGCAAGACAACCCCTATAAAGGAATGGTTCTGCAGGTGGTGTCCTCATACTTTCTGGCTGATTTTTGTTTACTTTTGCATTTAGCCAGTGCTCTCACCACTAGAGGTAGCATGAGGTGGTGTCTGCAACCCAGTGAAGTTGCTCAGGTAGTGCAACTCATCCAGGATGGCACATCAATGCACGCTGTGGCAAGAAGGTTTGCTGTGTCTGCCAGCACAGTGTCAAGAGCATGGAGATGATACCAGGAGACAGGCCAGTACACAAGGAGACGTGGAAGGGCCGAAGGAGGACAACAACCCAGCAGCAGGACCGCTATCTGCTCCTTTGTGCAAGGAGGAACAGGAGGAGCACTGCCAGAGCCCTACAAAATGACCTCCAGCAGGCCACTAATGTGCATGTTTCTGCTCAAACTGTCAGAAACAGACTCCATGAGGGTGGAGTGGGGCCGAAGTCCACAAGTGGGGTCTGTGCTCACAGCCCAGCATCGTGCAGCCCGATTGGCATTTGCCAGAGAACACCAGGATTGGCAGATTCGCACTTGGTGCCCTGTGCTTTTCCTGGTTGAGAGCAGGTTCTCACTGAGCACATGTGACAGACGTGACAGTCTGGAGACGCCATGGAGAACGTTCTGCTGCCTGCAACATCCTTCAACATGACCGGTTTGGCGGTGGGTCAGTGATGGTCTGGGGAGGCATATCCTTGGAGGGCCACACAGATCTCCATGTGCTAGCCAGAGGTACCCTGACTGCCATTAGGTACCAGGATGAGATCCTCAGACCCATTGTCAGACCATATGCTGGTGCAGTGGGCCCTGGGTTCCTTCTGATGCATGACAATGCTTGGCCTCATGTGGCTGGAGTGTGTCAGCAGTTCCTGCATGACGAGGGCATTGATGCTATGGACTGGCCTGCCCGTTTCCCAGACCTGAATCCAATCGAGCACCTCTGGGACAGCATGTCTCGTTCCATCCACCGACGCCACGTCGCACCACAGACTGTCCAGGAGTTGACTGATGCCCTGATCCAGGTCTGGGAGGAGATCCCTCAGGAGAACATCCGTCGTCTCATCAGGAGCATGCCCAGACGTTGTAGGGAGTGCATACAGGCACGTGGAGGCCTCACAAACTACTGAGCCTCATTTTGAATTGTCTTGAGGAATTTCCACAGAAGTTGGATCAGCCTGTGATCTGATTTTTCCACTTTTATTTTGAGTATGATTCTGAATCCAGACCTCCATGGGTTAATGATTTTGATTTCCATTGATCATTCTTATGTTATTTTGTTCTCAACGCATTCCACTATGTCATGAATAAAGATTGTCAACTGGAATATTTCATTCATCGAGATCTAGGATGTGTTGTTTACGTGGTCCCTTTATTTTTTTGAGCAGTGTACTTCAACATTGTAAAGCTTGAAGCCAGAGGAAAGGCCTCATTGTCAGCTAAATAACTCAACATATCATATTCTTATTTACTATTGAATTAAAGTAGCTTTAATAAATGAGAAATTTAGATGAGCATTTGGATGAATAATTGATTGTTGCAAGGATCAGGATATAGGATATACGTATATATGTGCCGTTTCAAAGTCAAGGACTTTTTACATGATGTGCCCCAAGGAAAAGTAAGAGAATTTAAAATTATGGGCCTGTTTTGTACTAGTTAGCACTTGCTATTGTGAGTGTGCGTGTGAGAGAGCGAGTATGTTGCTCTTCTAGCCTGTAGGCAGCTTTCTAGGTGACACATTGTCCTGTTGAGCCTGCTTTGATCACCCTTGCGCAGCAGGGAACAGGAAGGAAGGAGAGGTAGAGAATTGATTCGAGCAGAGAGGAGAATAAAGGGAGCAAAAGTGCTGAGGAGGTGCAGGAGGAATAAGATGATGGAGGTAAGGGAGAACAAAATAAAGGTACGAGTGGATTCAGGTAATAAAAAAGGAGAGCGTTTTAATGGGTCATTTTTGACAAATAATATGTAATCATCTCTCACTAAATGGGCTATCTGCTGAAATCATTTACCTCAGGCTAAAGAGAGAGTTTAAAGGGATAGCTCAGATTTTTTAAAGTGGGGTTGTAAAATGAACTTATCGGTAGCACTCATCATGATGGTCAGCATGGCTGCTGTTCGGAAAAACCTGCAGTGGTACCCACATGAGAGCTAAAGATTTGTAGCAGTGTGGTCTGTTAGGTCGGAAAAATTTTAAAAATGTACCCCCTTGAGCACTGTGTTAACACATCTGTAATTATGCCCACAAAGCCTACAGAATGAAGTGACCTGTTGAACAATGAGATGGGGTTTAAGCCAGGTTACTCAGATGGATCATACTAAAGAGCACAAATATTCATAAATGTTCTTAGGCCTCCGTTTAGAGTGTGAGAAACTGCTGAATGAGATTCACCAAGATAAGTTCAAGGTTGCGAGGTGAAAAACAAACTCCATATAAGGAGTTCCTGTATCTCCCAGAAAGTTACAGATAAGGCCGCATCCCTGCAGCACCCTAAGAGTGGGAGGCAGAGTAGGTGAGAGCAGGGAGGATCTTTATTACAGGGTGTTGACCCCGCTGATTGGGTAGCTGTGGACATGGACTTGTTCCTCCACCAACGACGAGGGAGCGGAAGTCTAAACCGTTGCCTCCATCAGTTTTAACCAATGATTGAAGCTTAGTTGCTAAGGTTAATTTGCATCACATGCATCACACATAGAGTATATAAATTACAAATGTATTAGGAAAGGTTATCCTTTTTTGGGCGGCTGAGTTCAGCTAACTGCTTGCAGACTGCAGTGAGCCAAACAGAAGAGGTCCTTGAGCATTAAAAGTAACACATTAAAAGTGCTGGCTCTTCCAAACAGGGGCTGCTGACCTCAATCTACTGTAGCAAATACACTCTAAATTCATAAGTATAGAGCACTTCTTTGAATTCAAACTATACCTTTAACTATCTTTAATAATTTACTCTAATTTCTGTGCTAGTTTTCTTAGTTGTTTCATGAGATTTGTAGCTAACTTGATAATTGTTCTGAACTCTTAACCTTTCAAAAACAGCCATTTGTAATCAGGTTCCCCTTTAACTTGTGCTGCTGGTGTCTTCTCATGTGCAACTTTAACTACAGCTCATGTGATTATAGTTCATGGCAGAATTACATTTAGTTTTTGTTCCTCATCTAACTACATTATATTTATAATCATGACCTTTGAATAGTTAAAAAAAAAAAGGTAGGATAAAACTCTTCATCTCACCATTGTAGTTGTGCATTACATTACTAATATTATTGACCTTGTCAATACCTTGAGCTTGCATGAACGGAGCCTGGGTCTGTTGTAGTTGGCAACGCTGCTTAGGTTGTGGTGACCACTAAGGGTCATGTGATATGTTTATTATGAGTATTGGAATGAGGGCACAAGGGGAGGTTCTGGTTTCTGTTTGAACTACGCTTGTAGTCCGAGTAATACTGACCAATCATGTATCAGCAGGCTGCAGCGTATGCAGGAAAAACAGTCTGTGCGGAGAGCAAAAGCAGGCGGAACGTAATCTGCTGTAATGACATCCCGGCTCCTATCAGCAGCTATCTGACCAGGATTTAGCTTCTTATTAATCTCTATAAACAGACATCTGCATGCTAACAGCTAAAAATCTGTTCTAGATCTAAAATTCAACTTGAGATAAATTCCCTGACGCTGTGTCACGAAAGCCGTTCAGCGCTGAGATTTCCCGACTTCCTCGAATGCATCAGAAATGATCGATCCGACCTCCATTCAACAAACGAGCATTTTAAAAGTAGTTTTCTTCTCCTCCTGAGGACAGACCTGACAAAGCTTCATTTGTACTTTTTACAAATCTGCATCATGATGTTGAAATTTCAGCAAAGGCAAGAACCGTTAATTGAAGTTAATCACAAGAAAACCTTTTTCTGTAATGCAAGTCTGTAAGTCATGACTGCTTGACTGGAAGTCATTTATCGCTAACCGCCGGCTACACGCCCGGCATGTTCACGGTTGTCCCCAGAGGCTATATCGTCGTCAGACTATAGCCGATGGGATCCGAGATTGGGGTTACCTCCTACCCTAAACTTAACCCCCAATCTTCCTTGCTTTCCTCTCTTCCCTCATGAAAATGAGGGAGTAGGGGGAGGTAGAGCGGGGGTGAGTGCTGGCCCCAGACCGGGCACCTCCGGCTCTGCCTTCCCCGTCTTCTCTCTAACACACCTCTCTCTACAAACTCTTCTCTCTTTATTTTCTCTTATGTGTTTAATTCAAACTAACATTTGTTATCAGCACTAAAACCAAAGAACAGGTGAGGCCAAAAGTTTTGCAAATATTAAGTTATTAACCTGAGTACTGGTTTATAAATGTAGATATATTTCTCAGTAAAAATGTAAACTTTAACCTGCATGTAAGGCTGGATGATGTACCAATGTATGGAAATCTATACGGCCTAAAGAGAAGTGCTTGATGGAATGACAGACCAATATGACACGTCAAAAGTGGCTATAGATCCCTAAAGGAGAAAAAAAAGCTATTTAAAGTTGAACAGCAGCTAGTAAAGTATAAACGTGTGCACGTAGCTGCGATAGAAGCATTAATATTCAGCTCAACAGTCCTTTGTGCTTTAAATCTGAAGAAGCCCCATCAATGTAGAAAGAAAGATGTAGGCGTAGTATGACAAGATCAGATGGGAGGTTAGCTTACAGATATAGCTCTGTGTCTCTCTCTCACTCTGAGGTGAGATTACTCATGAATGAATATATGGTAATATCCATCAACTCCTTATCACAGAACCCTGAAACTCAGGGAGATAAACGAGGAATGATACATGTGATAAAATCTACCGCCTGTGGCTGTTATTACACCTTGAACAGCAGAGTCTCTGTGTCTGAGTAACAAGCAGGTGACAGAAGAGAGGGAGGAAAAACAGGTGATTTTGACCCCAATCAAAGGCTTCATTTGTAATTTTATGAAGTGGTATATTCACAATTTGACATGCAGATTAAAAATACCTCACTGATATCACCCTGAACATGATTAGAAGTCGTAGATCTGGGTGTAATCACTTTAAATCCTGTTTTTAATGAGACCTGACAGTCAGTTTGGGAGAGAGAGAGAGGGAGAAGGAGAGAGAGACAGAGAGAGGGAGAGAGAGGGAGAGGAAGAGATGATGTCTGCGAGAGAGCAAAGCCAGCGTAAAGGTGAGGTGCTGGAGGGGGGAGACGCACAGAGAGAGGGGAGTGTCTCCCCGAAATGAGAGTGAAAATTGAAAATGTGGGAGTAAATGGCAGGAGGGGGAGTGAGTGAAGATGCTTTAAAAACCACTCAGTGTCCTTTTTGTGAGTGAATCAGGCTGCCTGCAGAGAAACGCAGCGAAGGAGAGAGAGAGAGGCGCCGACAAAAAGTGAAATTAATTTGAAAGCCTTTAGGAGGTGGGAGAGACAGAAAAGGGGGAGAGAGACAGTGAGTGAGACAGGGGGTTATAGCTAAGCAATAGTAAATCTAATTGGATGGCTGTTGAGAGAAAGAAATGAGAAAGGAGGAGAGAAAGAGACTCAGAGCCAATGAGGGGAGTAATGGAGGTAGGAACAGGAGTAATGTACAGCAGGACAGACTCTAACACAGACCATTCACTGCTGTCGTGACCGCTTCAATCGTCACATTAAATCTCCTTAAAATACAGTTCACCAAAGCCTGCTCTCTTTTCTTTACAAATATAAGGGAAAATAATAAAAATAACCAGATTTTGCTCAACAATTGTCAAAAAATGCTGTTTGATATGACAATTTTACTGTTGTATAAAGAGAGAATAATTATCTAACTTATCCAGGATGGATGAAGGATTTGGGGTACCTGACATGTCGGGTATTCCAGTACTGAGGGAGCAAGAAGTGTCACAAAAGCAAAACCTTTTATTCATGACCTTAAAGGAAACATGTTATCACTCTAATCCTTTCACACACACAGAGAGAGAGAGAGAGAGAGAGAGAGAGAGAGAGAGAAAAAAAAAAAAAATCCCTCAGAGGAAATGCTGTCATCAGTTTGCAAATGGTAGAATTTTGGGATTAACATGGCAAGCATGTGTGTGTGTGCGTGTGTATGAGAGAGAGAGAGAGAGAGAGAGAGAGAGAAAAACACGTCCCATCACACACACTCCGGGCTTAACTTGGAAGTCACACACTGACAGAGAAACACACAAAAACATGGATTAACATTGGAAGTGTGTGTGATGGATATGTGTGGAGGCAAACTGGATGTTTTGATAACCTGACTTTACTAAGAAAACAGACACACACACACACACACTACTCATCTAGATGGTATGTGCAGATTACACACAGGAGATAGAGGCCTCTCTCCCTCTTTGTCTTACACACACACACAGAGATACAAACACACACACGATGGAGCTCTTAATTTGTATGTCAACAGAGCAGACAGAGAAAGGGAGACAATGCTTTACAGACTGTGTATTAAAAAAAAACAGACAGTACTGATGTAAATTGATGAAGTAATCAAACGTGTGTCTCAGTGACTGCTGTGTGACTGTTGGTCCATCTCAGCGCGACATTCCTCCATCTTCATCAGCAGGTCTGAGGTCATGGTGTGATCGTCCCCGTGTGTGATCTTTATGATGTGATAGGCCTGGGGAAACAAAAATAAACATGAGTGTCTTTATGGTAGTGAGTTGTGTGTGTCAGTATTTCAGCCCTCACACCTGTTTGAACGTGTCCAACGCATCCTCAAGACGTTCCAGGTGATGCTGCAGCTTCCCCACTCTCATCAGCTGGACTCCGTGCACCGGGTGGGGATCAGGGAAGTAATGTCTTAGAGAGGAAGAAGAAGGGAGACATGAGTGAAATCATAAACTTTTGCTTGTTTAAGATTGACTTCATAACTTGCTTAGTTTGGTGCATAGTCTGTCCGTCACTACATTTAGTTTACACCACTTCTCTTCTCTTTTTTTCCAGCTCCTTGTTGAAGATCCGTCATAACTCACGGCTAAAAATGGCGAAACATCTCTTCTCTCCTCCACATTATTCCACCTGAATCTGAGGTTCAACATAAGTCCTCAAGCTCCTTCCTGAACCTCGGCATAAGATTTCCTGGGGAAGCTTAACGGTGTGATGCCGTGATTATTGGAGTGCACTCCTCTGCTCTCATTTGAGTAACATGGGAACCACCACAGGCTCTGTCCTTGAACTCCACACGACATGAAAATGAAGAGGAAAGACTCTGGACTGAAGTTGGCTTTACAGCTCTGATTTTTATTCCGTGCAGCCTACACCTGTGTGGGACAAGGTGATATATTTAAATGTGACTAGTCAGCCATGAAAAGCAAATAATGCACAACATGATGAAGTTCAAACTGAAAAAGAAGCACTCGACCCTTTGCTATTACTTCTCAGTTTGGTCTCAGAGGCAACAAGACGGATGATTTCATGGACAAGACTAATACAATTTTCCTTGCTTTCACTGTGTGTCTGCAGGTGTGGTGGAAGGGGGGATGCATTCATAAGTGGGAGTGGGTAAGTGAATAAAATGTCCTAAAATCGACAAGAAATTTAATTTATTATATAATTTTTTTTACACTTATTCTTAGTATTGTGCAAACTTGCATTATTCATGTCGCTATTTTTGTATTCTGAATGTACCTGCATGAACATGTGTGTTTGGCTACATGTGTGTGTTTTGCATGTTTGTGTTCGAGTTCCCACTTCCTTCATGGTTCCAGCCCTTTGATTCAAGTCATTTCTATTCCAGTTTCACTGCTTTAACAGACAAGCAGACGCGCTCAACCAACGCTGCACAGCTATTCCCATGATAACTGCACAAGACGAACACGTAGAGAGACAGTCACACATCTATATATGCTGGTACCATTTGCATGTGCTGTACTACTTGCACACACGTGCTCAGACAAGCACATACAAAGTGTATATGTGCAGTTGATATTTATACATGAAAATACTGGGTTTTTTTGAGCACACTGTCGCCTCAGAATAATTTAAAAAAACCAGAAAAAATGGAGTGTTGCCCGACATCTCAAGTTGTGATTATTTCTGAGCTATCTCAGGATCTGCCCTCCACTGGTTCATGTCCTACCTCTCAGGGAGATCTTTTAGAGTATCTTGGACAGGAAAAGTGTCCAAACCGCACGGCTTATCCAGAGGGGTGCCTCAGGGCTCAGTGCTCGGCCCCCTTCTCTTTTCAATATAAACCATCTCACTTTGTGCAATAATCTGCTCCCATGGTTTCTCATACCATTGCTATGCAGACGATACCCAGCTCTTACTGTCATTACCACCAGACGTATCTCGTCATGCCTTGCCGATATATATCTAAATGGATGAAAGAACGCCACCTACAGCTCAACCTATCCAAGACTGAGCTCCTTGTCATCCCAGCCAGTCCCTCCATGCAACCACAGATCAATATCCAGCTTGGACAAACGGAACTCATTCACACAAAGTCAGCCCGGAACCTGGGCGTCATGATGACAACCAGCTAACCTTTAAGGTTCACGTGGCCTCGATTGCTCGGTCATGTCGATTTGCCCTGTACAACATCAAGAAGATCAGACCCTACCTTTCAGAGCATGCAACACAACTGCTGGTACAGGCCCTCGTAATATTACGCATTGACTACTGCAACTCCCTACTGGCAGGCCTTCCTGCATGCACATTCAATTATCACATCATATATTATCACATTCGCCAGTGTGACTGGTCTTCAATCAACCCAAAACGGCACATGTCACTCCACTGTTCATATCCCTCCACTGGCTCCCAGTCGCTGCTCGCTTAAAATTCAAACCCTGTTGCTCACTTACAAAACACCTGCCTACCTGAACGCCCTCATCCAGGTCTACACTACGCTCTGCAAATGAAAGGCACCTGGTACTCCCATAACAACAGGGCCCTAAGTCGCTAACTAGACTCTTCTCCTCAGTCGTCCCCCGGTGGTGGAACGAGCTACCAAACTCCATTCGATCAGCAGAGGCCCTTTCACCTTTAAGAAGAAGCTAAAGAAACAGCTCTTTATGAACACCTCTGACCTTAATGATAAAGATGCTATTGATGATGACGACATTGAGGATGTTGAGTATGATAAAATAAATATATACTATATTTCTTACTTTCTATAAACCCTGTGCGTTGTGTACTGCACGTCGCTTTGGACAAATCAAATTGTAACATTCCTAATATCCAAGGTGACATAGACAGAGTTCTGATCAACCTGATCAATAATTTTGACAATAAAATCCCACTGTCTTCCTAGAACACACAGGGGGACACACACACACGCTAACAGTGGAACAAATCAGATCTATTTGTCTTTAATTCATTTTGCCACGTCTTCATCTGAAACACAAATAATGATTCGATAACTGAGTTTGTATCCATTTGTGTGCACACACGCATGCAAAAGAAGACACATGAATCCTTAGTGATACACACTGAAGCTTAATGACCTTTGTGCACACACAGCACATCTCATATAAATGTAAAAACATTCATGCCTCTAAAAACAGCCCACAAACACAAAGAGCTGGGTCTCTCTTGTTCTGTAAAGATGAGTAAACATCAGAGACTTTTAGAAGCAGCCTAAGCAGCAGTAAGTTCTCTAAACACTCATTTACCTGACATGCCATTTATCCTCTTTTCTCCTCCATCCCTCTCCTCTAAATCTCTCCTTCTTTTTTCCTATTTCACCTCTCCTTCACTCGCTCCTTCCTGTTTGTGTTTGTGCTGTTTGCTCTGCTAGCTGCAGGGATTAAAGTTTCTTCTCTCCTCTGCTGCACTCCATTGATTCCTCTCCTCCTCTCTTCCTCTGCGGCGCTCTGAAGTCTTCCCTCAATTTGCTGTTCCCTATCTGTGTGTTTTCATACACATTTTAATGTTTTTTATTTTATATAACTGCAGTAAGACGCCATTTAAATGCTCGCAAACAAAGCACACTGAGGCATTGCTGGCTCATTGTCTCTTTGTCGCTCTCTCACACTCACACTAACACAAAGAGCTGTGAGTAAACACAGACGCATGAACACACACACAAGGTTCATTCGAACCCAGTTCACCCTGCATAACCTTTGACGTGTATTCTACCTCTAAACAAAGGGATGTGATATGCCCTCATTTAATCACGAGAGCAGAAACTGCACTGAATCTGATATTTACAGAGCGTTGAACTTTCTACGCTTAAATTAACTCTTTGGTTCAAAAGGAAATCAAAGTTCATTAACTTGTAGTGACCACAGCCCGACTTATTCCAAACTCTTGATCCTCTCTGATAATTCTCCGGCAGTTTTCCTCACAAAGCTAATAGCCCATTTGTTCATGCCTTCAAGCGTAGCTGAACTGGCTAGCCTCCCAATTACAGAGGTGGTCTGCAATCCTGAATCATTAAACAGGAAGTTCAAAGACTAAACCAACAACATTAGTCCTCCATGAATAACAAGTTACAATATTGATTTAATTACCGAGCCAGTGATTCAAGCTGCCACGACATGCAAACACACTCATCAACACCAAACTCCAATTATATTTCCTCTTTGCATATAGAAGCACACAGCAATTAAAATCATTCCATTAGCCTGCTGTCTCATGAACGCAGCCCTGGTGTTTGTCCCAGCGAGAGTAAATTGAAGAGGAATACGGTCAGTGCGTGTGCAGCTAGTTAGAAAGCCATCGCTCCCGGCTACGAGTAAGAGACGGTGCAGGATGGAGAAATTAATAGTTGTGGAAAAGTGAAGCATTTCCAGGCAAACGCACTGGAACTAATGAGGCTCTTGTTTGGGAAAAAGATCCACAGCCGGCTGTTAGTGAGCGGGAGACGTGGATTATCGTACTAAGTAGAGGAACGAAGATAAGCTGGGAGTATTCTGCTTAATTGTATTGTGTTTCTGTCCAATGCAACAGTGATTTAAGCTCTGTATTTACACTGTTTGGCAAATTAAGCACAGCCATGCATCTGTTACGCAGACAGAGAACATTTAGATTAGCTTCAAATCACAGTTTAAATATTTAGATGACACTTCTGTCCAGAGAAATTCTATCAAATGAACTCCTGCTGAAATCCAGATTACATTGTTTACATTAGGAGAGAGGTAAAAATAGGCGACCAGACCACAGAAATCTACAACAGGAGCTCCTAACATTCATAGCATGTTAACATATGAGCAGCTCCTGCTCTTGACTCTTGAGGTTGTTTGCGAGGCTTCCTCCCTTCCTGCTCACACTGGTTTATTCGAGTGATTGAGTCGTAAATCTGCAGAGTTTTTCACAAGGAAAATGCAGATTTGAGTTCTGCAACTTAATGTTGTAGTCCAGACCACCTGAGCCCAGAGCAGAGCTTATCAAGACTTAGAGGGATTGGGAACAAGATAAGACCAAATCAGGGTGAAACCTAGACGGACTGCTGTCCCTGGCCTTGAGACTGTATAATAGTATGTGCAAGTCATGAGTCAATCGTTTGAAACGAATGACTCTTTTTACTGACTCAGGAGTCACAAGTCCTCATCTCCACTAACTCCTTCCCTGACTCACCCCTCCTACCCGCTACTAGCCACTGCAAACTGTGAATCTGAGGCGAGACCACTGTATAAGCCCCACCCTGTGAGAAAAACAACTCAGTACTCGCTTCCACAGTCCGGAGCTCGCTCCATTCCCTGAGCTGAAGGTCTGACTCGAGCTACTCACTCATTCACTTAGTACCCGCTCTCCCAAGATGGCAGGGCAGAAAAAGGATTCGCTTTATAATCATAAATTGACCAATTAGGTCCACTATCAGAAGGTCTAGAAAAGCTCTGATTAAATGTAATCACCATTAATGTTAGCGGAGTGCTAAACCGGAAGTCACACGATCGGGCGATGCAAGTCTCTCGTGCGCATGCTTTATTAGCGCTTGGGCCAATGGGGTTTAAAGTCTGTGTAACTGACTCAAGTGAATTGAAAACCTCAATCTCTTTAGTGAGTGACTCATACAAACTCGAGTTCGTAATAAGAGTCGAACCCCGCGTCTCTACTGTATCACTTCTCTTGGTGAAGCCAAGGGGTTAATAGACCACAAACAACCTGGCGAGGGACTTACTCCTGGACTGAGAGCATTTTGACACTTTAACATTCAATTATATGGTTATTAAATCCTTATGCACATTTGCACCGAACTGTTTGCACTGTAGTGTTTGCACTACTCTGCTTATCATGTTATAATTTGCTCTACCTCATTACAGCCACTGCTCAATGTTGCAGTGTATATTTGTATTTTTAATTGCATATGTCTCTTAATTTATGTGTCTTCATTTTCTTCTCTTGGGTTTAACATGGGGGGGCAGCAGGTGTAGTTATATGTGACAGATTTGCCATGCCATGTGTCTTTTAAGCTACTGGATGTAGCTTAACGTATCTTTCTATGTAGTCACAACCAAGATAGAAGTGTTGCCAGTCTGTGAATAAAATATGGAACATGAAAACATAGGCAGGCCTTAAATTGGTCTGAAACATCAATATTCCCCAAAAAACACCCGAAGAAAACCAATTTAAATTCCTCTGTAATTTGTTGATATCCTGATACTTGTTTCTATGAGACAAGACCAAGTAAAGTCGACGCCAAGACAAGACTGAGACTGCCAAAAAGTGGTCTTTTTTTAGATTATTATTTTGGCCATTTTGCCATTATTGATAGGACAGCTGAAGAGAGATGGGAAATATGGGGGGAAGAGAGAGAGGAATAACAGGCAGCAAAGGGCCGAGGACGGCAGTCAAACCTGTGGCCGCTGCGTCGACGACTATAGCCTCTGTATGTGGGGCACCTGCTAAATAGATGGCCCCCAAAAAGTGGTCTTGAGGCAGCTCTCTAACAGTGAGCGATCTCGAGTACGACAACACAACTGCAACCAGACTCCGGATTTCACACTACAAACACTGTTTGTCAGTTTGTGGTTGTCAAAGCAGTGCCTTCTTTTCCTCGACTCTTCTGCTCCTAGTTCGCTCACTGATCTGCCCAAACACTTTCTTCTTCAGCAGAGATGGTGTTTGTTTTAAAACATTTTGCGTTTCATTTGCTGCCACAAACAAATCAATGAAGTCTGACACGTGGGAGCACTCGACGAGGCCACTGCTGATTTGTCTCTAAAAACTGCTGAATGTTTGTGCAAAAGGGTGCATCTAAAGACAGAAGTCCTTGCTCGTTTATTCAGAGTAAATTAATTAAGCTGTGAAAAAGTTTTAAAGCTAAATATAAAAAAACCCCATCTTTGTTTGTTTTGTTACAGACAGAAATAAGGGTAAAAAGCAGCACAAAGACAAAAAGCATCCAGAGAGATACATGAAAATAGCTGTTTTTTTTCACGGTTAGAGAACACTTGTTGAAAGGCAGACACCTCTGTGAGGATGTTTTCAGGGATACATGGATGTGCGTGCGTTCACATATTCATGAATGTGTGTCTGTGGCAGTAAAACATGTGCGGCATGGAGACGTTCAATAAAGCTGCCGTGCGCAGCCTGCAGCCGAGGTGCATTATTCGCACACGGGCGCTGGGAGAAACCCCCGCTTTGCATCCCAAACGGAAGAGATAAATCGAAAGAAGACGAGCAGAGAGAGAGAGAGAGAGAGAGAGAGGGAGGAAGAAGAAAGGAATGGAGAATGAGGGGAAGGAGAGGAGAAAGAGAATGAGAGCTCCTGCAGCTATCTTTCTGCTCTGCCATCTGAAGAGCCCAGAGGAAGATAGGAGATGAATATGGAAGATCCTCCTCCCACTCTCTCTTTCATTCCTCTACTTTCATCCTCGTCTCCCCTCTTTGCACCTTCTTCTTCTTTTTTGTCCATTTTCTTTATTTTATACCTCGTTTAATTCTGTTTCTCTACTTTACACCGCTGCCACTCTCTGCAGCACTCCTCTGGCCTTCTCCCATTGTTCCCCTGCCATCCTGGCCTCACCCCTCTCTCCGCTCTCTCTCCCCTCAACCCCCGCAATCATCCCTCACACGGTTCCTCCTCTGCTTCCTTGAGACACACTTATTATTTTCAGCTGACACCCATCTCTCCATCCCCATCCCTCTCTTTCTGCTGCTCTGTGTCTGCTTATTTATTGATAGGCTGCATTACTGGTTCTCTCCTGTGGATATGATGTTCTCTGTGTGTGTGTGTGAGAGAGAAAAAGAGAGAGTATGGGCAAGTCTCTAGAGCTCTGCCCTTCACACAAGATCGATTAGTCTTACACGCACACATACACACACACAAAAGTGAACAGGAAAAAGTTGAGTTTGAGAGACTCTGCAGAAACAAAGGTAAGTATGTGTGAGGGCTGGAGATCCTCGTCCTGATTTAAAATGTTGATGTCATTTACTGTGCGCTGATATGTGCATAAAACTGAAACTTTTAAACTATTTAGAAGTCAAAATAATTGACCCCTTTATTAGCAGAGTTTATTTCTATCTACTAATTATACTGTTTGTGCTCTTGTGGTTTCTACTCCTGTTCCTGTCATGAGTTTCTAGTTTAGTGCTGGTTTTGGTTTTGTCTTGTATTTCGGTGTTCAGTTATTATTTCTTGTTTTACCTTGTCACTTTGTCTATTGTCATGAGTTCTCATCGTTTAGTTTTGCATTTAGTTTATTCTGTGTTCTTGTCAGTATTTAGTCTTGTTTAGTTAAGTATTTCACTTGTGTCTCTTTGGTTCAATCATGTCCTGTTTTACTTTGTCACCTTGTCTCTCGTGTTGGTCCACTTCCTGCCTTTGTGTTTCCCGCTTGTTTGATTATGTGCCCTGCCTTGATTGTTTTCACCTGCCCCTTGATTGCCTCACCTGTGTCTGATTAGCCTCACCTCCTAAGTTTATTTAATCTCTGTGCTCCCTTGTCTCTGTGCTGGTTCATTGTCTTTGTCTGTGAAAACCCTAGGTATGTCTTCCTGTGTTTGCCTCTGTATCATTTTGGATTTTGGATTACCCGGTTCCTTGTGTTTTCGCCTGTTTTTGTTGGATCTTCAGTTGGATTTTTGTTTTATTAAATCATTTAAGTCTGCATCTGCATCCTCACCTTTTTGGGAACAACAAACTGTGACAGTTCCTACACATTTTCCTGTCATCTTTTTTATTGTACTTCTTTACTAAATAAAACATACTTTACTCTTTGATTTTCATTTATATATATTTTTTACATATTTTTGGGGCTTTTATTGATAGGACAGCTGAACAGAGACAAGAAATATTGAGACAAGAGAGTGGGGGATGACATGCAGCAAATGGCCGAGGGTGGGGGTTGAATCTGGGTTGGCTGTGTCAGGGACTGTAGCCTGGGCCGTGCACACACATTTTAGGAGGCAGGGGCTCAAGCAAAAAATCATTTGGGAGGGGGTAGGGTGGGGAATGTGTAGTACTTCCCAACTAATAAGGATTATTTTTCGTGAATACTTCTTTACATTTCCGTCTGTATACCCTTGGGTCCTATCTATGCACGTGCCTGACTGTAGCCTCTGCATATGGGGTTCCCGCTCTACCAACTGAGCTAAACCAGTGCTTTTTTTCTGTATAACTAGTTACTGGATGTCCTAACTCCAACTAATTTAAGGCAAAAACATATCTTGTTTCATGTGATATCTTGCAAGCTTAGATATCACACTGCCTTTAAAGGTTTGAAGACATTAAAAAAAAACATAATTAAAGATAAAGTCTTTTAAATACCAATCTACAACCTTCATCATTGTGTCCTCTTAGCAGGGAGGGGCTGGGGGCTATTAAGTTGTTGGAGCAGAGGTCAAATAGCTCGGCAGTGAAGGACTATCTTGAATGTTAATTTAATTGTATTAATTTTGCTGTGCTCATCAGTATGCATGTGTGCCAAGAGTTAAATTAAATCATGTCAGAGAAATGCTACATCATGATGTTTGTTAAACTGACCCTCTGCTTACATCAGAGGTTGTACATTCCACTGAGGGGAAGCTGAGGAGGTTTGTGCTGGAGGTTGCAGCCATCTTTATTTTAATGTTCACCCTGCCTGTCAACCACCTTCTCTAACATCCCTGACTGAACTTCAACACTTTGTAGTGTCACTCACTGTTTCCATTATGTCTTTTAAGACCTGCAGAGTTATAGCTGCTGGAGTCTCCTGTATATTCAGTGCATTTTTAAGCCACAGCTGTGTTGCCAAAGTTGTTAATTTGCTTTTTTGCTTATATTTGATGAGTTTTCCTTGCGTGCTTGTGTTTTGCACAGTTCCCTGTAAGTTCTACAGTTGCAATGCACTGAGCTCTCAAACACTGCTGAATAGAAAGATGAACCCAGATATTTCTTTCAGACTTTTCCTCTCTGTCATGTAACTTTTTAAACAAACACGAGCTGTATTTCCGCTCCACAGGCATAAGGGAAGAAATCTCCTTGTCTCAGGTCAAAAAGTGAAATCCAGTGCAGAGAGAGGCTTCCTCCGAGCTCACTCTCAGAAAAAAGTTATCTCTCCTGATCACTTTGATATACCAAGTTTCCCATTGCATCCTACCCTCGCTATGCCCTGCTGTGTCTCTGCAGGTAATCTGTGTGAGACTCTCCAGCTCGCTCACAGAGCTTTAAAAAACGATGGATTCTCGTCCAAAATAACAAAATATACTGTTTATAAGCGTGTTGACGATGATAAAGGCTTCAGCATTGAGTAGCAGCCAAAATCTCTGAAGTAATAACTTTGAAGTGAAAATCCACATTGGCAAAGAAAGTTAAGCAAGTCTGCTTTAAGTAAGGAAGCTGCACTTTCGATGCACTCAGGAGGAGTTAGTGTCCTTTCCCTCACATCGCTGTCCAAACCAGAAGCAGGGAGGAGAGAGTCGCTATGTCTGAGGGGGATCCACAGGAAGTGTTTAAATCTAAACTTTTAATGTTGTCTTAAACACACGCACCTGTATGCTGGAAGTGTTCTCTCCCCGTATCTCAGAGCCTCCTCCCAGAGTCCCAGCTGAATAGAGGCGTCTAAAGCCATGTCTGTCATCCTGAGCTTATACAGATTTTCATCAGGCACGTCACCTCCAGCTGTCGATAAGACATGACTGCAGCTCTCGAGGACTGCTTCCCAATCTGGAGGTTCACTTAAGGAAAAGACTGGATGACAAAACAAATGTGCAGATACACATCTCCACATGTCAAGTCAAGTCCTCATGTCGAAAACTTTGTATGAATTTGTTGATAAAGTTTTGTAGAAAGACTTTAAAGCATTAAACTTTGAGGATTATGTTTTGAGTACATATATTTAATGTCTGTCACTTTCCCTTCATTTTGTCAACTTTCAGATTTATTTACATGAGCGTACAGCACACATTTTCACTGCACCTCATTTAATTTGAGTCTTTTTTACTTAATAAATCAGGTCTTATGTCTCAACTGCCATCTGATGTCTGAGCCTCTGAGTGGAGACACTTCTAGACACTTTCACACATGCACTCCTAGTGCTTTCCTGAAACTTTCAGGACTGTCTGCCCTTTCACACATGTTCCTCACAGCGGTAGATTTTCCCTGTCGGACGAGGAGGGGGCAGGAGGGACGGCGGGGCAAGTATGTATGCTGACTGATTCTATCATGTTTCTTTTTTTATCCATCAAAAAGATTGGCATCTATCGATAACCTTACTGGACACTCTCCCCTTGCGCTCTGTAAGGGGTAAGACGGGGGCAAAAATTCGGCCATTTGCGTTCACACATGCAGCCCACCCGGTGATGTCAGGAAATGTTCAGGAGTGCAGTGCATGTGTGAAACACTGTGGAGAGCGATTTCCTTAAAGGGGTCTGCAGTGTCTGTCCAACAGACCTTTCACACTGAACCACTTATGATTTGTGTGTTTGCATCCTAATGTATTGATTCACTGGTTCTACTTTGGCTGTAACTTGATTTATACATACAGTACCACTTCACTAAAACCACCTCCCTGATGCTGGTGACTCATGCATCGGTGTGTTTAGGTTGCTGCGTTCAATCAGGCAGTTAAACTTTCTACAAGGATAAAAGTATGTCGGCCATCAAGACCTGAGTATCTGAGATGTGAAACATTTCTTACAGTCTCAACAGTCTTTATGAAATGTCGGCAGTGGAGAGACCCTGACTTATTCAACAATCACTGCACAATACAGCACCTGATGGATAAAGCTCAGTGTTCAGCGGCTCTTACGGCCAGTTCAGATCAATGATTCGCAACGAGACTGGATGCAGCTGCCAAAAGAATCCCCCGACATCTGATCGTAGACGTTCTAAAACTGGGCTGTTCACATCAATGCAACGCAGCTGACCGTCTCCATAGCAACGACACACTGACATACCCCACTACTTCTGCGTTAATACTATAACATTAGTATTAGGCAGGTTACAGAATTAACTAGCTGGATTTCTGTTATCGTTAGAAAAAAAAATGGATGACAATGACATGCTCGCAATGTTAGCTGTAACTTTGATTAATAAAGTTGAAGACAGAGAGTTTGGAAAGAGACAATCTGGAGCCGTCTTTGGCTACTGCAGCGGCAGAGACAGGGTGCCTACGCCAACTTATGCCGTTTCCTGATTGGCTGAAGTGAAAGAGCTACATTATTCAGTTTTAAAACTGCATTTGGAGCATTGACAAGTCAAATCTTCTGCAACTCCATGCAACGGCTTCAGATGCTCTGCAGCTAATCAGTTCACACCGCTGCAATTTTCTCTGCAACATTCCAAAACTGTTTTGTCGCGTTGTGAATCATTGACCTGAACTGGGCTTTAGAGGAAAAGGATACTCGATGCTCCTTTCAGTCCTTCTAGTTTGGGGAGAGACTCCTTCAGCAGGCGCCATGTTGGTTCTTCTCCTGACAGCATGAGTCCGTCCTGGAGAAGAGAGGAGACAGACCTGAACCTCAACATCCACATTGCATCCATACATACTACACACACACACAGGGCCATATATATGCATCAAAACAGAAAAGAGTAAGTCTATTTTAACTCTACTATGAATAATAGAGTGTTTAAAGTCTCCTCCCAGCTGACTGACATAACAAAAACACAGGCTCATACTCAGACACAGAGAAACAACAAATATATCATCTCCTGGGTTTGATGTCAACAGTCATCTGTCTCCATGACAACTTTGGGTCACAACCCAGCAGCCTGCCATCATCAACTGAAGATTAAAGTGACAGAGAGGAAACGACAGAAAGAGTATGTGTGCGTGTGCGTGTGTGTGTGTGTGTGTGTGTTCAGAACAAAGGTGGGCTGAATAAAATGAAGCCGTTGTCCCGAAGAAACAAGTGAGTGCTCTCTCTTACCTTATCGCAAACAGACATACACACACACACGCTCGAGTGCTGCTGTGATGTGTTTGAGTGAGACCAAAGTGTCACATGAAGCATACGAAGAACAAAGCTAGAGGCAGAAGTGAAGGCTGCGAGAAAACAGGAGACAAGAGAGGGAGAGGCTTACAGTAAGGGGGGGGGGGATTAAGATGGATGGAAAAGAAAAGTGCAGCTGAAAGACAAGATAATATTTCTCATTTTTCACTCGGTGGTCAGAGACGGAGACGAGAGAGAGAGAGGGAGGTGTGAAGAGGTGGAGCGTGACAGAGTGACGGAGAGGAAGAGGAGGACAACAGGAGATAAGACGGAGTGAAGAGGAGGAAAGAGGAGGAGGAGAGGACAGGAAAGGGAACGCTGTGACACGTTACGCACAGATGCACTGTCTGAGCCAACAGCAGCACGGAACGGAAGAAGTGTGTGTGAGAGAGACAGGGAGAGACAGAGGGAGTGCATGCACGTGTGTCCAAACGTCTGGTCCTTTTACACGGTGGAAGTTTACACGAGTTAGAATAGTAAATAAATATTAGAGTTATGTTTAGATTAGGGAAGAACTTTGTACAGACAGACGTACATGAGTGTTTGTGTGTGTAACTTCAGAGTGGCCTTAAAAGTGAAAGGATTTGATTTTCTTTTTATTATTTACGCTGATTTAATTAATACTGTTGCCACTGGAATGTAAAAAACAATGTGGAAAAACATAATCATGGTTTCTAACAGCACCTTCAAGTGGCTTTTGTCTAACAGTCATAAATCCAAAGACTCTTTATTTACTATCATAAAGGATGAAAAAAGCAGCAAATCCTCACATTTAAGAACTTTGACCACTTTTATTAGCTACTAAACTGTGTTACCTCTTTAGGTTATCAATGAAGTTCCTGTCTGTGCTATAAGTGGTGCTAACTGAAATTTACCAAGTCATGCTTGTACTTCTGGTAAGATATCTTTGTACACTGTTCAGGAGACAGTGAAAACAATATCTCAAGGCAGTTTAAAGTGTACATGAAAGTGAATATCAGAGCAGGAAGAAGAGCGAAAGGTCACTTTTTATACCCAAAGACAAACAAAAAACATGTTTGATACTGTAATATAATTTAGAGAGTTGTCTCTGTGGCTGTCTCTTTCTATTACTTTCATATGACAACAAATAATGGCACAACCTCTTTATGTAACAATCTCGAATATTTACATTTTCATGCTCTTGAGTGCCTCCCACTGGCTATAGTTGGTAATTACAAGAGGACTCTTCCCAATTTAACCAGACGTCTACGTCTGGCTCCCTTTGTCACGGTTTAACTCTTGATGTTCCTCGCTTTTCTTTTTAGATTGTTTGCTTCATCTGAGCGTCGAGTTTGTTTCTTTTTCTTTGGATTTTCACTTCTTTTTGAAGTTGTATCTGTAGTTATCAATCTTTTCTTTGTTTGTTCAGCCATAGTAGATTACTGTTTACTCGCAACACTTGCAGAGACTGGAAAAGCAGCCGCTTAGCTCCGCCTACCCTCTCTGGCAGACCAACCACTGCTGGCTGATGGAAAACGCGTCACTATCTGGGCAACGCTTGTGATTTTTTCTGCAAATGTAGCCACAGACACCCAGTCTGTAATAAACATATATACTGCAAGTGCAAAGGCTTTCATCAGTGGGCCATAAGCTCAATCACCATTGTCTTACCTCATTCGGTGATAGATAGAGACTTAACAGACATTTATTTACATGAAAAAGTTTGAGATTATTACTTTAAGTCGAGTTCAGTACTGTTCTCTACTAGTGTTCGTAATTTGTCTCTGACACAACATTCAGCCACCGCAAGACTGATGTACAGACAAACATCAGCCACTGCCATCAGTAAATGTCTTCAACCGATACATTGGTGCATCCCTTGCTTTTATTAAATACATCTTATATGGATTATTGTGTGGATTGAATTTAATCATGACATTAAGTAGTTTGTATGATCATGTTTTGAAACCCTGGACAATCCACAGTGACTGTGATGATGTGTCTTGTGTGTGTCTTACTTTGTCTTTAGAGTCGCAGCGCTGGCAGTGGCAGGTGAAATGGTACTGCTCCTCCAGCTGTCTCTGTCGATCTTCAGTCAACAACAACGTCTCGATGTAACTTATAGTTAGCTGAAAACACAGACAAGTTTAGTTTGACATTCAAATAGATGTTTGGATTTTAGTTTGCTTTATTAGTTTGATTTATATGCTAAACTACAAATTCTGGTTAAATGCTTTTCAGTGAAGGAAGAGAAATCATTTGAAATTACAATTTTGCACATTCTGAGTATGGTGAAAAAATAAGCAGAATGTGTGTATATTTTCTGTGTGTGTAAATCTTCCAGATGGCGTTGTTGCATCTCATTACATATTGTCAGGAGAGACGGTGAAGTATGGAAAATGAGCGAATAAGCTGCCAAGTCAGAAGGTGTCATCCTTCATGTGTCGCGGTGATGATTCACTTGGCTACAAAATATAATGACGACTTTAATAACATTTAGTTTATTGTGCCTCCATTAACATTTATTACTTACACAATAAAATCCAGATATTATGTCTAATGTGGTTATTCGTTTCACATAATGTAATGCTCAAACAGCCTCAGGCCTTGGCTCCTCCATCAATAACAAACAGCGAGTAAAAGACCTTTAATAAATATCGTTCATGAAGAACATGCACATAAAAGCAGAGGCAACAACACAGTCGATAAACCCACACTGGTATTCCATTCTGTTAATGTTGTGAAGAAGCACTGAGGGTATTTCTCCTGCTCATACCTCCTCTTCAGGGCTGATATCCCGGACAGCTCTGAGCCGCAGTCTTGTTCCCTCAAACACCATCACGCAGTTTGGCCTACAGTCGTGGTTTAGCAGAGATAAGCTGGGAGAGAGCAAACAGGATGATGAGGAGCAGGTGGAGAGAGGAGGAGGAGGTAGAAGATAAAGAGAGGAGAGGAGGGGAGATGAATGAGAGTAGAGAGAGAGAAATGGAGATGAGGGAAGAGGGAGAAATTTATCTGTGATTCAATGTTTAACTTTCAAACCCTCTCTCGCAAATCTGATGTGTGCGCATGTGGATGCTAGTATGTGTGTAAGTCTACCTAAACGATGCCGACTAGCAGCTCTTCTTCTTCAACAAAAAAATAAGAGTTGCCCCTAGAAGTCTGTGACTTGAAATCATCCATCGAGGCCTGTGAATTGACTCAATTTAGACTTTGGAATATCTGCACTTTTGTCTTTATGCTGTATCATTGTACACAGAGCAGCACAAGAGCAACAGCATGGCAGGCTGTAAAACTGTTTATACACAGAGTCTCAAAATGACACTTTATCGTTAAACGTCCACAAGGTTTTTACTAGAAGCAGAATTATCCACAGAGGTCTCCTAATCCCAAAACAAATGGATCATAAAACGGGTAAAAATATTAAATGAAGCTGTTTGAAAAATCAGTGTCTCTCCACAGCTCTTTCAGCATAGGCTGTCAGGAGGAGCTACTGCTAGCTTGTTTACGGTTGCTCAGCTTCTTTTAGCTTAGGATTCTGTCATTGTTCAGCACTTTCAAGGTTTCTACCAGTAACTGAATGGCCTGACCTGGTAATTAAAACTGGGAAAAACAGGAAATAAAGCAGTTTCACATTAAAAATATGTGTTTCTCTGAAGTTCTTCAGTGTAGCTTTAGCTTTAGGGGCTACAAGCGGCGCTGTCGCTAACGTTAGCTAACTAGCTGAAGAAACATCTGATGGAATAATAAGTGACGTGACGTAAAACACTTAGAAAGCAGTCGGCTGGAAATATGTTGACATCAGCAGACAATTATGGAAAACTCTGACAAACGTGCATCTTATAGGGAAACATGAGACTTATTTACACAGAAGCTTAATGTGGAGCTAAAATTTAAAAAGTATAGGCGTCATATTGAAGAGCCAAATCTGATTCCAGTGACAAAATAATGAGTCAGTCAAATAAATACATCAGCACGTCTCATGTTTTAAAGTGTTATTTTCTCTATCATAAAACATCTGCGGCCACATGTGAAGACGACAGAGAGCAGATAAAGAAGTCTCGTCTTGCTGAGCCACAAACTGACACACGTCAAACTGTTTCCCAAATGACTCAGATTCATGCTGACTGAAATGGAGATTTGTGCCAACATAAACCCTGGTGAAAAAAGTAAATGTAGACTGACACATCTCCCTCAGGACGAACATCCATCTATCAGCCGGATTACTGTGACAGCAGTGGGAACCAAAGGAGCTGTTAGGAAGTTAATTTTCATCTGCTACATGACTTTGCATATTCTGAATCATGCATGTATAAATTAAGACTGAGAGCTCAAATTAAAAAAAAATCACTGTGACAGAAAGTAACACACACGGAAACACAGATATTCCCTGCACAGTGTGACTGAATGAGAGTCTGCGTCTGTCATAACAAATGTCACTCTCTCAAAGACACACAAAAATAAAACAGGAAACAGACGGGTACTCCACTTCTGTCACAACAAAGAGTTTTGACTAATCTCCACAAATTTATAATACACACACACACACACACTGCGTGAATGTGTCAGCATCAAAAAACCTGACACTAAATATGAATATTTATTTTTACTTGAAGGGATTTACACCTAAGATTCATATTAGCAGTATTACCTTCTTGGGTTTTACTTTACTAAAATATCTGTCTTTGCGATGTGTTTCAACGATCATAGGGACATAAGACAAATGTTGGGACAGGATTTATCTCTATTAACTTACTTGCTCCTCTTCATCCCCTATGGGACATAAGGTTTCAATGAGCTCTCTCCATTGCACTCGATGCTTGGCAGCATGTTGGGCCTCTCCCCATGATATTTTTCCTAGCTCCTGTGTCACATTTCTGTGCCAGGTGGATTTGGGCCATCCAGGTTTTCTTTTGCCTGGGGGTGTTCATCTTAAGGCAACTCTCGGGATCCGGTCCTGCTCAATTCTCAGCACATGGCCTAGCCATCTCAGCCATTAGCAGTGTTACCTTCTTGGGTTTTACTTATATAATGATGAAGCAGCTTTATAAAATATCTGTCTTTGGGATGTGTTTCAACGATCATAGGGGCATAACACAAATGTTGGGACAGGATTTATCTCTATTTACGGATTCTACATAAAAATGTAGGCTCTGGACCAGATTTTAGTACGGGGAGTGTGTTTTAGTTTCTGTTTACAGCACTTTGTAGTCCGGGTAGTATTGACTGAGTAGTATCGCTTATCAGCAGGCTTTGGTGTGTGCAGGAAAAAGAGTCCAAAAGGGGCAGGACGCAATACACCGTGATGACATCCAGAGAGAGAGACAGAGATTGCACCAGAAGACATAGCCCCCATAACTTGACATTATTTCTGTTTTTAACATCATGTATTTAAGACCGACGTGAGACTTATGACTATGTTTTTTTCTTAAAGAAAATCAAGCAGGAACCGCAGTAAGAAGCCTTGCAAGTGACTTGATCTGTCAAACAACTGCCCAGGAAAAACATCAAAATAAAAGCATTGTGTACAAACGAGGGGAGTCGCTTCACAGAAATGCTAGATCAGGCTTTTAATTTGAAAATCATAACAGAAGCGTTAACATACTTCATATTTCATACCTGTAACATATTTTATAATAGTGCTAATATGATGTCAGTACGACTCTCTACATATCATATTCAGAGACTTCTCTGGCTGAAGAACGCGAGCAGCCGGCAGTAAAAATAGGTGATTCTTGGCGCTACAGCAGGGTGTGAGGGGCAGGATGACGGCTCTCACCTGTTCGACACGCGATCGACAAGCAGTCTAAGTATACATCATATCTCAACTCCAGCTCCATCCTCACTTCTCAAGTTGGTAGAGATTATACACCTGCTAATGCAACAGCACCACAAACCACAGCCTGAAAATGATGACACAGTTGAATCAACACCTCTATGAAATAATTTCAACATAAACAGATAAGAACATCCATGAAGGTGAGACTATTCAAAGACTGTTGTATTAGACAGCATTTGTGTTAGCTCAGTGAACCCTTACAAACAGGCAGGTTGAAAGACTGAAAAACTAGAGGCATCCTTTACTGAATGGTGCCACATTTCAAAGGTGGTTTAACTAGATGATAAAGCCTGTACCTCGTGTTCATCTTTCTCGACACTGTAATTGTTGTTTAAAAATGTTTCAGATCTCTGCAACCTGTAAAATGACTGCACACATGGCTGGACACAGAGACTGAAGAGGTTTGTCTGTTTTTATGATGCCCTCCATTACTGCTGCTCTCATTTTATATTCAAGGAGCAAAACAATGCATGACGGAGATAAAGACTGTGTTAGTGTGTGTGTATGTTAGTGTGTGTTTGTGTGTTGAGCGTGTGTAAAACCATCAGTAACCCTCTGGCTTTGTTCTACAGTGCACAAGTTGCGGGTTGAATATCAACTAGAAATGAAGCCCTCTGAACGATGCTTTTATCTGCTGAGAGGAGCTCATTAGCATACTAATTAGATTAATTAACTAAACACATCACACATTAACAGTGTCAGCTCAGGCTGAAACTAACTGTTGCTGCACATAGCAGGACAGAGAGCAACATATCACAAGGGTGTGAGAGTAGAGACAGTGCAGGACCATTAGTTTATATACTCAGAGAAAGGGTAAAATATTTGTAACTGTCAGCTGCTTCTCTCTCTGTTAACAGTGTGTGTGTGTGTGTGTGTGTGCGTGCGCGTGTGTGTGTGTGTTAGGTGTTTGCTGTGCAGGGATGGTTCACATACATACATATTTGATTCATGTGTGCAATCAAGAGTTGAATACATCTGATACTGAAGTGGTTTTGCTGTCTATCTCGATCACATCTGCTTTGACTCAGTGAAGTAAAACAAGATAACCTTTCTTGACCTAACAGAAGATTAACTTAACTTGAAATTAAGTATGTGCTATCATGGTCCAAGGTCCACCCATTTTCTTTACTGCTAATCCTGTTCAGGGTCGCGTGGGGCTGGAGCCGATCCCATTGGACACATAGAAACAGACAACCTTCTACACTCACACCCACAAGCAATTTAGAGTCCCCAATGAACCTAACGAGCATGTCTTTGGACTGTGGGAGGAAGGCGGAGTAACCCAGAGGGAACCCACACATGCACGGGGAGAACATGCAAACTCCACACAGAAAGGCCCACATTGTCAGAACCGGGATTTGAACTAGGAACATTCTAGCTGTGAGGTGACAGCGCTTACACTGCACCACCGTGCAGCCTGTGAAGATTAGACAGCATACATTTGTTATGGAAATCCTGTAAAAATGCATTTTAAAAATGGGAGAAATGGACCGACTTTGTTGCAGAGGAACAGGATGCTACCTTTTGTGACTCTTTTTGGACAATAGTGGACTTTTGACATGATATACAGTATATATATTTTTCTCAAGCAAAGGTGACCCCCAAAGTTTTTTTCTCTTTGTTTGTCTATTGTATTTTATTTTATTTATTTATTTTGCCTTTCTTGATAGAAAAGTAAAGAGCAACAGGAAATATGGGTTAGAGAAAGTGGGGATGATATGCATCAAAGGGCTGCGAGTTGGAGTCGATCCTGCGACTGATGCAACGAGGACCCTGCCTCTATAAATGCCCGCTTGACCGACCAAACCAGCGCCCCTGTTTGTCTATTCATTCTGTCTTTATATACATATAAAAATGAACTGAATTAAAAGTATAAAAAAAGAACCTCTATTTAAACCAGATACCTTGGTGCTGAAACCAATAAAACTCATTAAAGTTGATATGTATTAAATCTCCTCCACAGCTTGTTCAAGCGGTTTGTAACTTATCTGTCAGGTCTTTTGTCATAACATCATCTCTTTATGACACACAAGAGGGTTGTGGCAGCAGCTCCATATGGGTTTCATTACTCTGAGTTAATACGAAGTTTAACATTTGGATAGAGTACAACATGTGAACAAAGGTCTGAACAGTCAATCCAGCTTTAAATCATTTTGTTCCTGAGAGCCCAGAGGACGGGATTTAATATCATATCATCTATAGGCCAATTAGCAAAGGCTGAGAGAGACGGAGACAGACAGCGAGGAAGAAGAGCTCAGCAGAGACACAGAGAGAATCAGAGTCAGCAAACGAGAGCAGAAACATGAACACAGAGCAATGGGGTGAACAGAGGTGTAGCCTCAACAGAGTAATCCCCTCTCTTCGGCAAACCCTGCGGTTGCTAGGCAACCCAAAATATGAATAGGCAAGGGAGCATCCTGTGAACATCATTTATGGATGAGTTACGACATGAATCGTACACACACACTGAGACACACACACATGCGGTTTGGCTGAGCTTTGGTAAAGCCACTGTGACCATCTGACATCTCTACAGCAGCCAGATAAACTGGCTGAGATACCTGCAGTGTGTGTGTGAGTGTGTGTGCGTGTGAGTGTGTGCGTGCTTGTGTAGCAACTCTAACAACATGTTCAACGACAGGCCAAATCCCACCCTATTCACCCCGGACTCAATGCCAGGATTACAGCGCATACCGCCGCGCTCTGTGTGTGTGTGTGTGTGTGTGTGTGTGTGTGTGTGTGTGTGCGTGTGTTTCACTCCCACATACCAGACCGGAATCACAAATCAGTTGGAGTCGAACCCCGTATTTCTCCACACTTTTTCGCCTCTCTCTTTTCCCCCAGCTCTTTCCCCAAACAGTGTTATAAAATTCTGTCAACATTCATTTTCAAGTTTTCGCTTCACAACAACAAATTCTCTTATTCTCTTCCTCCCTTCTTCCTCATACTTCAAAGAGCTGTCAGGAAACGTAACGAGGGGGGTGAGGAGGGGTTTTGAAAGTGTGCGGGGAAAAGATGGGTGGGGCTGGTTGGTGGTTCGGCAGGTAACTCAAAAGCTACATTTAAATTTTGTGGCATTTTTATTGTTCAAGTGAAATTATGAGCTTAATTGAATTTAATGATGCTTTCAGGATGTGTGTGCTTGACATATTGGCCTTTGTGTGTGCGTGTGTGTTTCTTACCTCGGATACAGCCCAACTCCAATCTCCTGCAGCTCTCCGTCACTGATGGTGAAACAATTACATGTCACCTAAAGGAGAGAAAGAGGATAAAAGAGTGGAGACAGGAGAGAGGGAGTATTTGTTAAATTGCTTCAGGGAACCAAAAACACTTTCATCGTATGTTCTGAACATTTCTACATATCTGCTGCACCTGCTAAACCCCTCCTAAACCCCTCCTGGCACCGCCACTGAAACATGACATGCAAGGTTTTTGCTTTTAGATTGAGGGGATTTGATTGTGTAAAATTACCACCTGCTTGTTTTTGAGGACGGAGAATTCTGTCTTTAAAAGGAAAATAAAAGCTTTTTGATATAACAGACATGTCTGTAATGTTTTTCATCAGCTGAGAGCAAAATGTTATATCAGTGATCATGTAGATTGATTTTAAATAGAGAAAGAGAAGTGTTTTTTTGTTTGCCTAAGGCCTGTGAAAATGAAAGAATTTGAGAGTAAAGACATGTGGAGGAACATAACACTTACAAAACAGCCAGTAATAACTTTTAAATGGGGCTGATAGCGAAGTAATTTTCCACCTTAAACATGATTGATGTATGAAAGCTGAATGACAGGAGGAAAAGAATTGCAGAGGAGAGAGGAGAAGATGAAATCAGACAGACTTTTTCTCTTTGGTAAAGCTAAACACTAAAAATATCACCCTAATGGCATAAAAAAAAAACCTGATAGAGAAATGGAGGCACCATTTAAATGCGCCACTGCGGACTGTTAAGCTAAGGGTTGTTAAGATAAGCCAGTGAAAGGTATAAACATTATATTAACGTTATGATAATGCTCATAAATTGTCTGTGGGCAACATTAAAGGCTGTCTACAAACTGCTAATGTAACAAAGACTGTTCACCAAACTGGTGACATCACCACCAGCCTCAGCTGTATGTTAGATGCTAATTAGAAAATGTTTGCATGCTGAAATGCTTTGTTAAGAAGGTAGACATTAGACATGCTAAAGAACATTAGCACGATCACTGTGAGCGTGTTAGCTTAGTTTTTTCATGCTAACATGCTGTATATGGAGGGTAAACATTTTCCCTGCTAAACATCATAAGCATTATCACTGTAACCATGTTAGCTTAATGTTTGCATACTACATGCTATGTTAAGAAGGTAAGCATTATAACTGCTAAAGAACATTAGCATGGTCACTGTGAGCGTGTTAGCTTAGTGATTTTCTGCTAACATACTATATATAGAAGGTAAATATTATACCTGCTAAACAACATTAGCATGATCACTTTAACCATGTTAGCCCAGTGATTGTATGCTAACATGCTATGTTAAGAAGGTGAACATTATACCTGCTAAACATCAGCATGTTAACGTTATCACTGTGCACATGCTAGCCTACTATGATTAGCATTTAGCACCACTGTCCTTACAGTACATAAACCTTAACAGAGCAGCTGACGGTTAAAGACTCTTAGACCTGTCATTCTTGGCCTCTATAAACCTTTCCATGTAAAATTACAGGATATTGAATAACGATTATACTTTCAGGAGTATTTTATTTGAAACAAATTGCTTACATATATCTGAATCCTTAAACCATGTTAAACACACACAACGAAAGCCCGCCACATGCTTGTTTAGAAAATTAAACCAAATCACACAATCAGATTTAATCTCATTATACTAATATAATCAAGAGTGAGACAATAATCTTTCCTCCTGAATCTACAAGGCACGAATAACACTCAAATTAGTCTCATCAGAAATCTAAATATTTGATGTGCTTCAACAGTTGTGCGTACAAACCTCCCACAATGCACCAGGGTGGTCTGCGGGATTCAAAGGACACATTTCAGGAACCAGTTAATGAGAGACGCAGACTTCCAGGAGACAGAGGAGAGATTTCAAACGAGGGACAGAGAAGGTTTGTTTCTTTCAACTAACAGAGCTCAGGCAGAGAGGGTTTGAATAATGTTGTTTAAAGGAGAGAGAGGATGAAGGGACGACAGGAATAAACAGTGAAACATAAAAAAAAAGTTAACAAAGAAGCGAAAGTAAAAAAAAGAATAGAAAAAAAGTCTTTGAAGTGTCCATTACGGAGCTCGTGCTGGGAAACAACGCGATTTGTGGTGTGTTTGTATGCATGCCCCGGCCCACGCTGAGCCGAACAAATAATTGTACCTCTGCTTACATTAGTATTCAGACTGTCAGATGAAGATGCAGACAGAGACAGCAGATAGGGAGGGTGAGATTTAAATGATGCTGCTTACAGATGCTGCCGTCCTGCTGATTTTCACTCCAGAATCAGAACTCTGCAAAATGATTCGATTTGAATCTGCAGTGTTATTAAACACCATGAGAGTGAGGCCTCATGGGAAATGAGGGTTTTTACTTAACTTTTTCATTATAAAGCAGACAGGAGGAAACGTGATTAGATAGAAAAACACTGAGACACACACACACACACACACACACACACACACACACATGCACGCACACACGCACAAAGAAGTGTATATGCACAATCTTTTACACAAGGCTTCCTTACACACACACACACACACACACACACACACACACACACACACACACACACACACACACACACACACACACACACACACACACACACACACACACACTTCATTGTTATTCAGCTGCTCTCACAGACATCCATCATCTCTGCCATAAAGCATACATTAAAAAGGGGAGACAGATCCATCTTACAATGCAGCAATATGTTGTATAATAATTACAGCACATCAAGATAGAATAACAATTAAGTGCTTTTATGTTCTTTAATGAAGTAGCTGTCACGCAGCAGTGACAGATGGATGGTTAAGATGAGTGCAAGCCCAACATTTCTTTTTTTTTTTTACAGATTTAGCCCAAATAATTACTTAATAAGTAAAGCTGATTACTTTTCTGTCATCAGAGATTGAATTCATTATTGATCCATTAAGAAGATGTTTTAATTAAAAAAACAAAAACAATGAAACATTTATTTAATTAGCTGCTTCTTTGTCTTGTGTGTGAGTAAACTTATTATCTTTGGGTTGTGGGTTGTTGGTCACACTAAAGTAGCGCTTTGATTCACCTTGGGTTAAAGGAAATTGTAAGGGGCATTTATTACTATATTCTAGATTTTATTAGACTAAACGATCAATGGAGACAAATAACTGATGATCAAAGTAACTGTAGGTTATATTGCTACATAAAATGACATTTGATTAAAATATACGATTAATAAAGTTGTAATATCTATCACTCATTTATCATATTACGGGGCGGCTGTCGCTCAGTGGTAGAGTCGGTCGTCTCTCAATTCGATCTCAGTTCGATCCTGCTACAGTCACATGTCGAAGTGTCCTTGGGCAAGACACTGAACCCCAAATTCCGCCCAGTGGCAAAGCTATCAGGAATGAATGCATAGATCCTGATTGGAGATTGGTACTTAGGCCTTTGCCATCAGTGTGTGAATGGGTGCATGTGACATGTATTGTCGCAAGACTAGAAAAGCGCTATATATGTCTAGAGCATTTACCATTTACATCACTGTAGCCACTGTATTCTTGGATTTATGTTGTGTTGCATGTATGTGCAATGCCATTCCCAATATGCCAAATAAAGACACACACAGCTACTACAGCTGCAACAGATGGTTAGGTTATGATCCTAATCAATCACTTGGTTGATGAAGTAAAAAGAGAAATGAAGAAAAATTACTATCCCAATTCCAAAGAGTCGAAGCTGACTCCTTGAAATACTTGTTTTTCCAACCAATACTGTGAAACCCAAAAATATCCAATTTATAAATGAGAGAAAAGCAGCAAACTCTCATCTCTTGTCATCTGATCAAATCTGATCCATTCAGAGGCTGCTGTCACGGCTTCATCTGTTGGCTCCACCATTCAGAGACACTGCAGTCTGCAAGCTGCAGTCAACACATTCTCACTGAGCACATCAACTAAGCAAAGACAACTGTAACTGTTATTGTTTATTACTTTTATTTTCCCTCATCATACGCTCCTCTCCTGTATAAAGGGTTTTTGACTCCCCTGTGGTTTTCTCTTATTAGGACCAGGCGGTGTTGGATGGTGACAGCGGGGATGAAGGTGCGGCCGTGCAGAGAGGAACGAAAGGATGGTTTTGAGAAGAAGGAGGGGGGTGATGAAGTGCAGAGTAAACTTAAACAAACAGTGGTAGGGCGCTCAGCTGGGTATAGATCTCTCTCTGACACACGCAGACACACACGCATATAAACTCTCTCCCTCTCTCAGGGGAAGGGAATCAATCTAGCTGAACATCCACATCTGCAGGGCCGGCTGCTGGACGCCATTTGCATCCCAAATACAAACAAACACATACACATGTATATATGCAGGTCTCCCTGCTTTACACAAGAGCACAAGAATCTCATGAATGACTTCCTGTATAATACTTCCTGGCTCCCACAGCTTCTACTCCCTGATTCCCTGCCTCTTTCCCGTATATAGAAATAATCAATCTTGTCGCTGATGGTCTGGTTTGTTTTTGTGGGTCATACAGAGTAATGAGTTTTTTATAACCAGAGAAAAACTCTTCACAGGAGCTTTAAATAGAAGTGTTAAATCATTATCTATCACCATAAGAGTTAACAGAATGGTGATGTAGCCTATGGCCCACTAATTAAAGCCCTTGCATTTGCTGAAACATCATAGTAACACTGAGCAAGCGGCGCACAGTTAGTGACTCATATTTCATCACCAAGCAGTGGTTAGTCTGCCAGAGGGTAAGCAGAGCTAATCAACAAACACGCCCTCCAACTCACTTGAATGTCAAGCTGCATTTAGATTTTTTTTTATATATAATCTATGACAGCTTTGCAAATTTCCGAAGAACAAACAAAATATAGAAGATGTGACCAACAACTGTCTGAGGTCACACAAGGAACACTGTTTGGATTTCTGCAAAATGAGGTCCAGAGGGGTCTAAAAGCACTGCTGACATGTGATTGTCATAGGTGCTGCCAAAGAGCAGCAAGTGGAAATACTTTAAACTTCTCTCTTATCCAAACAGAGACTACTTACCTGCTTGTTAACAACTGACATTGAATTAGGTTTAAGTGTGACCAACATGATTCAATTCAATCGAATAAGACAACAAATCCAATAATTGTGCTCTGGGAAATAATTTTTTGTGTTGGTGAAAAATTAGACAATTTTCAGGGAAAATATGGGTAGACCAATAGAAAATGAGAACAATCTTTGGTTGCAGCCTTTATAGATATTACAAAATGCGAACCCTACACCTACCTGAGCTGTATGTAATCTGTTACATCTATGCTTCAGAGAAATGAAATAACCTGCTGTCTGCTGTAGAGATGACGTGCATTCACTGAGAAACAGCAGATAATTATATCGTCCATCAGTAACCGTGGGGACGGCTGTTTTTTTCTCATTGTGAGAGATAATAAGAGCTTCCTACAGTTTACCTGTTTATTCATAATATCCCCATTAATAAAGAGAGCCCTCCACAGCTGTGAGTGAGAGTTCATGTGAGGGGACGCTCTGCTGGAGCGGCAGAGGGGACTGAGTTTGTCCGCAAGAGAGAAGACGACAGTCTCTCCATCCTGAGAGAATACATTTATTCCACAAAAATGAAATCAAAGAAGCTTTACGGCAAATAAACCAGCAGAAAGTCCTAACAGCGGGTTCTCCATGTGGATTACAGGCCTGATACGATTCACCTGCTGCCTCATCCACTGTGGAGAATTACACGATTACTGCAGCAACAAAAGACAGCAAAGCCCGCTTTCAGTCTGGGAGGCTTTTCTTCAACATGTCCGTCCACACAGCCGTTCATTTGTTTGCTCATTTATTCTCCTGCCTGTCACACACAATATTCCTGCTGATTGGATTTGGAGGAAACTTGTAGAAATGATGAATGTGAGATAGGAAACAGCGGCAGAGACAGGCGCAGAGTGAAGGGTGTGGTGAGCAGCCTGTGATGTGGAAAATGGAAAATAAGATCAAAAACAGCCCGACTCCAAAATGTCATCCTCTGAGGGGAACGCAACACAAAAAACTGCACTTTTTAATGCTGATGATACATTTTGGACTTCATACTGTCAGTTCTGAACGCAATGCAAGAAAGGATCAGGAAAATAAACAGATATAAATAATTAAATTCAAAACTCCAATATTACTACATAGATTAAATATTTAAAAACAAATAAAGAATTAAATAGTCAATGTGAGGTTGTTTGTGTGCTAGTTTATCTCTTTTTTTCTGCACTTTAAACTTGCAATTTACTGAAATTTACTGCATGAATTATGAACTTAACTCTAAAAGTCTGATTTAAAACTCTGAGAAAACTGCGAGTTTGTCTTGGCACAAGAAATGCCTTTTTTTCTGGCTAAAAGAATAAAGTCAATTTTGTTATGTAACTGCTCACTCCATAACTTCAACATGAACCCCACAAAGCCAATCTAACTCAAAATATTCAAACTTTTGTCTGTTTGGACAGAAAAATGTGTTTAATCTGTCAGTCTGAACATTATGAGGCCTGTAAAGGAGGGAGGAGGTCAGATGGCTCAATAAGCCTTAGATATTCACTTTTAATACTAACCATTGTCTTTACCTAAACCTGACCAAACGTTAACCATAGCTGTCACATCATTAAACACATGTATTTGTACACAATGACTTGAAACTCTAAGAGGCCCAGAGAAATGATGTTGTCCTGCTAATAATGGCGTCAGATGAGAAAAGGTTTTTGATCGTCTCATGTAATGTTGCACATTTGTAGCTCTTCTGTGTTTTTGTTTAATTTTATTATTATTATGATTGTTATTATTATGGTATTATTTTGTGAAGCACTTTGTGACTTTGCCCTTTGCAAGGTGCTATACCAAACTTACTTCCGACAGACCGACTGACGGACCGACCTACCTACTTACAATGGACAGATGCAAAAAACTTCAGCAAGAATGTAGTGAGCTCTACTAGTCCGTCAGTCACTTTTCTTTATCGTCCCATCACCACATCCTGAAGTGCTGCAGACTTCATAAAGAAACTGTCACTCTCACTTATTCTCTGGGTGTGAGTCTTTGTCACTCACAATGAAAACTTGGAAATGGTGGATATGGGAAGGATCTCAGAAATGCCCCCTGCATTAGATTTATTTCTGAGATGAAATGAGGATGTGATCAAATCAAAAACCAAAGTGGTCCATCCATCACCGCTGAGAGACTGGAAGAGGAAACACTGAGACGGTTGAACTAACCTGTGTGCTCACAGTAAACCCTGCTGCACAGGACGGCACTGTGGTATCTGTGCTGACATTAAATATTCAGGGAGGGAGGGGCGGATCAAAATGAATCCAGTGACACTTTAGAAACACATATACGGGTGGCACATCTCTAAGTGGAAGGATGGGAGTTTGGGACTGCGGGGAGCGGGAGGTCCTGTCATCTCGTATCAGAGGCTCTGGATTGGTTTGCTTTGTCTTGTCATGGTGGTTCAAAAAACTTGTGACTGGATGGTTTATGTCTTTAATGTTGCTGGAATTGGTTCAATTACTGTCAATCTGGGAGAAACTACAAAGGCCATCAGACACAATCAAAGGCCGCTTGTGCATTTGTGTGCGCCATGTGCGCACTGAGCTTTGATAAAGTATTTATGACCTAATCATGGTCTTTCATCTCTCTATAGACAGGCACACAAACATAGAAATATTGTGGAACATATGAATCATATCCTCACACATGTACACTGTAGCATACACACACACACACACACACACACACACACACACACACACCAAACAGCCTTTGTAGCTTCAATATTCATCATTTTTTCTCTCTATTGCTAAATGGGCCATATTTCAGTAATGTCACATGATCACATTTGATCCTAAAAACGCTGTAAACTGTATTTTTTATATCTACAAAAGAACACATGATGACTTGGATGTGAAGGGAGTGGACTGTAGTGTTGAACACACACAGAATTATCATTTCCCTCAGCTCAGAGAATTTTAGCACCTGCCAGCTCATTGTTTTGGTTTTCCGGCCCCTTAACTTTGATCAGAGCACTACGTTTTTTTAACTGTAGCAGGCAGCTGTTATCATTATAAAAGTTTTAGAAACACAGTGTACACAACCTGTCCTAAATCAAGCAATAGATGGACAGAGTTAGCAGCATAGCCGAGCAGTCAGCAGATAAAGTGCCAGATATTTCCCTAAGGAGTTGGGGGAGACCAAAACTGAGCTAAAAGAAGAGTGAATATTGGACCTACACTCATAAAGCATCATAGCAAGAAACACAACTTCATATGAATGCAAATATTGCTGCACTTTTGTTGGATGTGTAAATTTGTTTGTCATATCAATATTAAACGGAACGATTGTGTCTTCTGCAGGTCCAAGTGGCGGGAAAAGAAATGACTGCAGGAATAAAGGATATATTGATTAGATTTCCCAAAGATCTTAGTGTCTGTCTTTAATTCTTAATAGAATAGTTTGAAGCAATGTATGCATATAGGTATGTGTATATGTATAAGGGCCAGAACACAGTGAGGACTACAGAAATATTTAATCTACATGCAGAGTCACTTCATAGTGAAAATGAATGTCTGTTAAAAAACTTTGTTCACCCATAAACTAAATCAATAACTAGTAGGAACTCCTGAGCTGCTCGTGGCATGAAACACCAAACATCCCGCTATGTAAATACATTGAAGCTATGTCTTCAGAACACTCTCTGTTTATATACCTACACTCATTACACCTGTAATATAAATAAACCTCTCCTAAATGTGGTCAGCAGCGACTCCTGACCTGTTGGTGTTGTGAAGCAGCAGTGTGGATGGGTGTGTCTCTGAACCTGCTGCTGGACACACTGAGTTCAGTGTTAGTTACCCTCTCCACCTTTACCTGAACAGAGGCTGACTCACTGCAGTGCAGACTCCAGGTGACAGAGGTTGTGTCCTGATGGAACGAGCCCTCAGGAACAGTCTGCTTACTGTCCCGTGTGCACCAGCTGCGACAGAGAGCAGCGTGTGTGTGTGTGTGTGTGTGTGTGCGTGTGTTGAAAGGCTTTAGGATGTGAGAGCTCCCGTCTCCACAACAGTATTTTATAGCCTGAGGTCTGAGTTTGAACCACAGCACCATTTGAAGGACACGCTCCAACTAAATCAGGGTCAAACAGCTGACAGAGCAGTCTACCTTATTAATGTGCCACACCAGTGACCTGCGCTACACCTGTGACTACATGCAGGCATCAATTATAGACTATGTGTATGGTTTATTTTTATCCTCTATTTTTACAAGCACACACACACACACACACACACACACACTGACACACCCGAGAGTCTGTCTCTGCTCAAACAACTGTGAAACAGCCAAACAGCTCAGGAGGGGAGAGGAGGGAGAGTGTGAGAGAAAGACAGGATGAGTAAAGAATAGGTGGAGGAGAGGCAGAGATAAGACGGGACAGACAGGTGGAGGGACTCAGTTAAGAAGCAGCCGGGGGTTTATGAGATAAAGGGATGGAGGGAGGTGGGACAGGGGAAAAGACAGAGGAGTGAAGAGGAGGAGGCTCGAGCAGAAATGTGCTCAAACTCGTTACTGAAGTTGCTGAGCGTGAACGAGAGCAGGCAGGCTGAATTAGAGAGGTGCATCCTGGGAAAACATCGAGCAGAATATTGAGTGGAAGGGCACAGAAGCTCAAACAGCCAATAGACAACAACTTTGAGAAGTGATACACAGCAGCAAAGAGGGTTTAAACCCGACTCTTTTAGAAATACATCAGAGTTTGGAAAATGATGATGGTCAACAAGCCCAATAAGTGACGGTAGCAGACTGATCCCTTGAAGGCTCCATTGTTAGTCTTATTACTTCTGTTTGTCCATCACATACTATATAAGTCAGTACTCAGCACAATGCATTGAATTACTAGGACTCCACAGCAAATAATATAACAGCTAAAATCCCTTCTTAGACGTCGTATGTCAACACTAACAAACTGTAAACACTGCCACAGCTGGCTACACCAGATGTGCTGACAAGTTGACTGTCGCTATATCATCGTCAGACTATAGCTGATGGGTTCCGAAACGGTCTATAGTAAGTCTATAGTAATATACACCAATTAGCCATAACATTATGACCACCTGCCTAATATTGTGTAGGTCCCCCTTTTGCCGCCAAAACAGCCCTGACCCGTCGAGGCATGGACTCCACTGGACCTCTGAAGGTGTGCTGAGGTATCTGGCACCAAGACGTTAGCAGCAGATCCTTTAAGGCCTGTAAGTTGCGAGGTGGGGCCTCCATGGATCGGACTTGTTTGTCCAGCACATCCCACAGATGCTCGATTGGATTGAGATCTGAGGAATTTGGAGGCCAATTCAACACCTTGAACTCGTTGTCGTGTTCCTCAAACCATTCCTGAACCATGTCTGCAGTGTGGCAGGGAGCTTTATCCTACTGAAAGAGGCCACTGCCATGAGGGAAAACTGTTTCCATAAAGGGGTGTACTTGGTCTGCAACAATGTTTAGGTAGGTGGTACGTGTCAAAGTAATATCCACATGAATGGCAGGACTCAAGGTTTCCCAGCAGAACATTGCCCAAAGCATCACACTGCCTCCGCTGGCTTGCCTTCTTCCCATAATGCATCCTGGTGCCATCCCTTCCCCAGACAAGCAACGTACACGCACCCAGCTATCCACATGATGTACAAGAAAACTTGATACGTCAGACCAGGCTGCCTTCTTCCATTGCTCTGTGGACAGGGGTCAGCACGGGCACCCTGACCGGTCTGCGGATACGCAGCCCCATACACAACAAACTGTGATGCTCTGTGTTCTGTCACCTTTCTATCAGAACCAGCATTAACTTTTTCAGCTGTTTGAGCTACAGTAGCTCTTCTGTTGAATCGGACCACACAGGCCAGCCTTCACCCCCAAATGGTACAAATGGCACCATATTCAGCTCTGCATAAACAGCTCTATTGAATCTACATATGTTGTCAAGTCCGAAGCCTACCAGCCGACACACACACAGATGTGTGCACAGTTAGAAAATGAAGAGGGGAGAACACTACTTCACTACTTGTGACAAGTAAATTCAGCTTTCATAAAGGCTATTCAGTCTACGCTACACATGGTGATAAGCATGTATACACCTGTGTGTGCTGGAATGGTAGGTTATGGAATGGTACTTAACACAATCATAAAGACTCACACAAACAGTGCACTGCCTATGTGTGCACACAATGACAAGCAAATATTATGTGGTGCCTGCACACAGATTTCATTTCACATCTTCATACACATACACACACACACACACCCACACACACACACACACACACACAAGCATTGCCCCAGGCGGTGTGTAATCGAACACGAGATTGCCTCTCGCTCTCTAATGACTCATTCCCAGGCTGATACCTCATCATCTCTGAGAGAATAAGAAAAGAAAGTCGACATGTGTTTTTGTCAACTTGACACTTTTTCAGCTGATGAGCTACTAAGCTGCTGCACCCATGTGTTCATAAACACAGACACCCACACACACACTAATGCACAATGTATTCCACCCACACACACACTGTACATCCAGACCACAAGCCTGCATATATAGAGGCAGATTTATGGAACATACTGTATATCACCCGTAAAACATTACAGCTAGTGGACACACTATACATGTGTGTGTGTGTGTGTGTGTGTGCTTGCAAATTCCTACCAGCCTCTAAAAAAGTAACACTAATCTGGTGCTGCCACTTTTATTCCCTCGGCTGTTTTCAGACTGTTTCTCCTGCTACTCATCAGGAAGTCTCTTGTAAACACATTCATGCAGTAACTTAGCTTCAGCAAAGGTCGACCGTTGAATATCAACTAACGCAGCTCTTGATCAGGGAGTGGGAAAGGTTAAAACTCAACACTGATTTTCAACACAACACGCATGCTAAACAGGCTCACACACAAGCAGAGATAGATCTGTTTATACAGTGAATCAGTAGCTAGTTTCCGTTTCCAATACAAACCAGTTGTCTCACTGCTGGTGCTCTGCATTGCAACAAGAAAGAAATGAGAAGGACAAAAAATCAAGACAGTTGCATGAAAAGTGGAAAAAGAAGAAAACCTGAAGAGGAAAAGTTTAGTCACACAGACGGTCTGTGGGCAGGTTAAATCAGCAGAATGGGGCTGTGTGAAGATAAAAGGAGCAGGTTATTGTTTTCAGAGCAGGATTTTTTGCAGGAAATGGTTTTTTACTGCTTCACTGCTCTGCTGTGGTCGGAATCAAAGGGAGTTTCACGGCGGAAAGCGATTCTTTTTCCACTCTAAAGGCAGCACTCAGCTAGGAATGGCTTTTTTTTTCATCATGCATTTACTTCAGCAACAACCCTTTATCTACAACCATGAGTGAACATAAAGGATGTAACAAGCTACTCAATATACAGGAATGTCATCAGTCCCACCATTTGAATGTTGTGCTGGATGGGCCATACCATCTTCATGGACAGGTCATGAGCGTTAAGTTCTGGATTATGAGTAGTGACAATTTTGATTCACAAATTCACCTATTTATCACCTTTAAAAAAATTCATTGTCACAGTTCAGCCTCTCATTTTGGTTTTGCATTATGCCAAAATTAAATGTAAGCCCCTGCCTGGCTCCAATAATCTATTAAAATGCACCAATCAGCAGAGACAGAGGGGGTATTTATTTTGTCACTTTAATTACAGTGGAGGTAATTTTGGAACATTTATCCTGCAGGTGACAAATATGACATCATTGTGGGTGGGACAAGAGATGAAACAGAGAGTTTAGGTTTTTCAGGACGAAAGGAAATAATGCTGCATGATGTGATGCTAGAAACAAACCATAATTAATATCTCTACATGCTGGGGAAAAGTCATACGGCTAAATAAACACAAAGGCAGACAAAGAGGGACGGAAAGCAAGAAGAATATGATAATAGATAATAGAACATGAACAGCATGTCGTACAGGATACCGTGCTACTGCAGCTGAAATAGACACACCTCAGACATCGAGGCTTTACTTAGAAAGCTGCTGTTTTTATTATGATTGGAAAATCCTGAAGTCACTTGGTGCTCCATGAGACATGGGTGTCTATTTTCTGGTTCACACCATTCAATTTTCCTCGAAAAGACCATCAGACTTCCTTTGAGAACTTCCTTATAAACACACAAGATGGAATAGAGACTGGAGGACAAAACAGAAGAGTTCTTACATTGTCTTCATCTAAAACATCCACTTGGAAGAAAGCTCCATTTACATTAAGATTCATCTTTTTCCTCCAAGACCCAAGAGTCATTGGAAAAACATTGAGCACTGTGATTATGACCATCCATGTTAATGATGATGGTTTGTTTTGGGGGGTCTGTCGGTGTTGATGCTAGTATATGTAGCGTACATTATCGCTGTTACTGTTGGATGTGTGATTGACATGTGCGGCCTCAGGAGACTCTGACACTCATGAGAGAGATATCACCGCGTTCTGGGGTTTTGCCATCGGCTGTGTGCAGTACAGAGAAAGCCCCGAGGCAGACAAACAGCGAGTTTGGACACATTTTTAAGGGCAAACATGTTAACGCTGATGGTTGCCAAGTAACAAGGGAAACCCCTCCACCCTCCTCCTCCTCTGTTTTCAGCACCGCGTATCCTCTCGGGATCGCAGGGCGCTTCAGCTACTGCTGATGTCATCCAAATTCATTTACAACTCCAGGCCATTTTTTTTACTTCCATCATTTTGTAACAACGTGGTAAACTTTAAGCCAAAGTCTGTTGTTTACTGCAAATGATCACTACTGATGAGTTTATGCTTTTGTTGGAGTCTGCTCTTTAACTGTATCGCTACACAGTAAAATACAGCTGGGTGTTTGTGTATGTACGGAAAATAACAACATGCACCATGTAAATATGTTGGCTTTGTTCTGAACAGATCTTATTTGCATTGTCGGGCAGGAGAGACGCTTCTACATTACAATATACATGTTTGTGTTTTTTACCACACACATAAAATCGGGGATAACACATACAATATGCATTTTTCTAACATGCAGTGTGGAATTTATAACGCATCCTCCCTCTCTCCTTTTACATAATGATGTTATTTTGCTTTCTATGGTTTGAATTCTGCTGGAGCAGCTTTTCTGCCTTCATAAAGGAAGAACAAATCTGATTCCAAAGGTCTAATGATGATTCAGATATGCCGCATTGACCTAAAGGCAAGTGATTGTGAATGTATTAGAGCTAAGCACGCTAATGTGTGTTTAGATGTTGGCTTTTTATGTTATTAGTCTATTAATATTAATTACCATTAATTATTTAATTATCATCAAAATGTATTATTATCGTTAAACATATATTTTTAAGGTCTTGATGTGTGGACTAACTGTAGATATGTCAATCAATAAATCATATTTATATTGTAATTCTGTAAAAGACAAATAAATCTTATATAATAAAAATGTAATTTTTAACAATTATTTCTTTAAATCACCAAATGAAAGTCATGAATCTTTCAAACAACTCATCTCCATTAGCACTCTTGATACCTCAGTATCATTAGAGGCACACGCACCCCGATGAATGTCCTTACACACACACACACACACACACACACACACACACACACACATAAACTGCTTTCATTGGGTTTATGTTCTCTCTCTCACTCACTCACACACACACACACACACACACAAAATCCCTGAGGTTGTAAAACTACAATTATATCCCACTCCAGGATGACTGTCAGGTTATAGGTCAAAGGCTTCATCCAATTATCTGTGTACCTCTGAGTGTGTGTGTGTGTGTGTGTGTGTGTGTGTTTGGGAATGTCTTAATGCTTGCACTTACAATGACACCAACATGCATGTGTGTTCCTGCATGTTTTGAGTGGACCAGGTTGTAATGATGATAATGTTTTTTTTATGGCACACATAATGTTTAATCAATAGTCGTCCTAATGATGACCCCAGAGCCATTACAGCTGTGTTTAAGAGAGAGAGAGAGAGAGAGAGAGAGAGAGCATGCCACTCAAGCTTTGGGTAAATGCCTGTTGTTTCTCCAGTGTTATGATGATGATGACTTCTCAGAGTAAGTGTTATGGGATTTGTAGTTTCCTGATTGTAGGCACAGATGACTATAAAGCATCCTCTACCTATAAATGACTAAATAAGGATTTATGTCTCATGCATTCATGCCCGTGCTGAACTGGTGCCTCAGCAATTCTTGGGTTCAGCTGGTCGTTTTAATCCTTGTGTTTTATCTGAAAATATCTCCAACCTGGCATCAAATTCTTGTTCAAACAGCACTGAAGCTGGATCAATTTGTTGTCAACACAGCAATGTCCCCTTCTGCGCCAGAGGGTGAAGACATCAATGAAAACTACCACACACCAAGTTATGGTCTGTCTGGTGTTGTGCTGTATTATTCCATGACAACCTGCTGTGGTTCTCAGGTTTTCATTTACAACAGAAGACAAAAAGCAAAGGCTACAGCTGGAGATATGATTTTTACCAAAGAATATGCTGGAAGGACTGAGAGAATTGAGTTCAAATGTTTACACAGTGTATGCTCCTGGGAGAGACCACAACGACCTGCTGGTTCATGTAGTCCTCTGAAGGGTTCTTCATCATCATGTAACCACGCGTTAAGTTTAGTTTTACTACTAAGAGAGGGGGTGTTTTAATCTTACCATAAGAAGTTGGCTTTGAAGATACAATGACCTCTCAAACATAGATCAATAATTCCTAATAAACAGTTTTCAATAGCAAAATGACTGTACAAATAAGACATGAGTTTTGTTGACTTGACTGATTGAGCCGCAACCAACAAGAAACAGTTTCTATGTCTTATGTTACCTCTGTCGTCTAGTGCTCATTGTATTTGTACGTACTCAAATGTTCTGCCCTTCTGCACTCACACATCCATCTGTGTCCTTCACAGAGCAGAGCCTACTAATTTAACTGGTGTCATTAGCATAAAGATATGCAATCAGGAATTAGCATAATAGTGAAAAGTGGGAATATGAATGTGCGAATCCTAAAGAAAGGACGAATGAATCTAAAGAGTATCATTGAGACCAGTACAATCCTGCTTTAGCTGTAACATTTTAAAAATAAAGTTGACTTAAGTTCAATAAATAGAATCTCAACATCCAGTGAAACTATTTCCATATCTCTTACTGCTTGTGTGTGTGTGTGTGTGTGTGCGTGTGCTACATACTGTTCTCCTCTGTGACCTTGTACTCTTGTGTAGGCAGTTTGTTTGCCCTTGTGGCACCGTTCCATGCACTGTTCACATAGAGAGTGCGTCTATGTGTGCTGCTGCATATGGATATGTATGTGTGTGTGTGTGTGTGTGTATGCAACATGTGTAAAGGTGTAATGTAATCTGCTTTCGATTTTAATCCCATGTTTGTTTCTTATGGTGATAAAGTAGTGCCTGGGGCTATATGTGTGTGTATGTGTGTGTGTGTGTGTGTGCGCGTGAGTGTACAAAATAGTGATAAAGTAGAGCCTGGGACAATGGAAATTACCCTCATCCATCTCCCACAGTGCACATGCACACACAGACACACACTGACACAACAGAGTGAGGAGAAGAGGCGACACTGATCTGATGGCAGATTCCGGGTGTGTTCAAAACCCTCTAAAACAACATGTACAGCAGACTTTGTGAGTTGAACAAACATTTAAAAACACGCGTCACACAAGCTCTGGTTTTAAACTAATGCAGAGAAACCTTCTGTAAATGTCAAAGCCTGTGATTTTAATCTAATTAAGACAGAACACACAAATCAATAACTTGATCTATATAATTACAGATGGTGTGGGAACAGATACAAGGTCAGTGAGGAAAACAAAGCAGGAAGATGCAGCTTTGGAGAGAAACTAGGCCAAGGGGTATTAGAAATTTATTGGATTGTTCAAGCACATTCATCTCATAATTACAGCATTTATGAGCATCTTGTGTTCTGCTTGTTCTACATGCAGAGGGAACAAGCGCAGAGATAACTGCAGGTAATAAGGCCAAGGGTTTTATACTGAAAGGGCAGCTGTTTAGACGTAGAAGAAATTGGTTTGTGTTTTATGAATCATTTTGAAAAAAGGTCATTTTGTCCTTTTTGAAAATAAATCTGCAGGGCTGCAGGGCTGCAGATAACAATAATTTATACCATAATCCATATTGTTAATCACTTGGGCTTCGAATAGTCCAACAAAAGGGAAAAAAAGGCACATCCAGAGTTCCCAGGAAGGTTCAGAGGTAACATCCTACATTGACGACAGACTGTAATTACCAGTTAATTAACTAATAATTACAGCTCTAGTAAAGAGTTTCTGTTTACCTAAATCTTTAAAGGGGGGGGTATTATGCTAATTCCAAGCGTCACATTTCACTCGGTGATACCTGTGGAGTAGCTTAGCATAATTTACAGTTAAACTCACACTGATGCTCTGTGCAGGCCCTCATACAGCCTCTGCCTGAAACCACTCAGTCAGCTCTGTCCCTTTAAGAAACCCCGCCCCTACGAGTCCTCCATCTTCTGATTGGCGCGCTGAGGCAGCACTTGGTGACGTCACTAAGTGCAGCGTGTAGAAAAAACTGTGTGAAACCTGGCGTTCACAGCATCCTGCAGACTGAGCTCAGGAGCCTGGGGATTACTCCAACATACTTTTACCTACACCCACGTTGAGTCTGGACATCCAACATTGTAACATTATATACATGTCTTAAAATGAGAAACAGCATATAACCACCTCTATTAAAAAAAAATCCCCTTAAAACACGTCTGTGAGTGATTATTGTGACCGCCTTCCTGCTTTGTGTTTCCCCTTCTGTGTGTCCTCTGTATTGCAGGTGCCTTGTAGGCAGGGTTTCAGAGCGCCTGGGAACACCTGTCAAGTCTCCCCAGGTACATTTAAGACCTGGCTTTACAGCGCATGGCTCTCTTCCTCTCACTTTCCATGCTCCCGGCATGTTTTTGTTTGATTAGGTCTATAAACTGTGTATCTCCTGTTTCTGTCATGGCTAAAGAGTTGGGTCACGAGATAATAAAAATAGATATAATGGTCGCTACTGAGGAGACAAAAGAGGGTATGTAGATTAGGACTAAATTGTTATTATCTGGTGAACTATTCCTTTAATAGCTCAACTTTTCATATCACAGTTTGATACAAATACTTTCAGTCCAACAATATAATCCACATTTTAAACCTCTCAGAGGACCCCCAGGCCTGTTTGTTTGTTTTTGTCAACAAAATAGGGCCTTTATTATTGTGTAACTAAGGAACTCAGCACCAGTTCATTATTCATTCATTGTGTGTGTGCTGGCTGTAGAAACACTGTGCATTTATAATTCATAGCATTCAATGATTCATTTATTTACACTGAACAAATACAACAAATAGAGCTAACCTCTTACTGATTGTTACCCTGGGAGAGAGGGAGAGTCATGTCAGCACACAGCACACACACACCCACACACACACACACACACACACACGCACACAAACACTTGAAGTAGTTAATTAGTGAAGCTCCATGGATGATATTTTTGTCTCAGGAACAAACCAGGAGCCTCGGGGGCCGAGCAGAGAGTCGGGGAAGACAGAGAATATTTCAAAAAGAAAGATGAGGAGAGAGAAGGAGAGAGGAAGGACGGATGATGACAGAGAGAGGAGGGAAAATAGATGCAAACATAGATGAGCAGAGAAGAAACAAGACGTAAGGGTTTGTAAAGAGGAAAAACATTATGAAAAAGAAAGACGAAGAGAAGAAGATGACAGAGGCGGGAAAAGATAAGCGGTAAGAGTTTTTCAGTTTGAAGTGAAGTTTCACTGGATCTCTTTAGTCGATGAGTTGAACAAGGATACCATCTCCTATCTAAGGTTTGGCAGTTTTAATAAATATTGTGTGAGTGCCAGTAAATATACGAGTAAATAACTCACTAATTAAAGCTTAAAACTTGCAGAATTATGACTGCGATGACAGTCAGGTGTTGAGAGGAGTTCAGAAGAGTTTGGTTTTCCTCTCTCTTTGAAAGCTGGCATCTTGTAGTTCCAGGAGGGTAAAGCCGCTTTTCTATTCTGCTGTTAACAGAGAACAAAACTTTGAGGATTATACAGTTCATAGCCAGGCTCCGAGCTTTTTGTGAGAGTTTTCATGATTTAGTAGTTAAAAACATCACATCACACACCCACAGAGACCACAGGCAGGTCAGTCAACACATTCATCTCCTCTTTCCTTCTCTTCCGTCTTCTCTCCTATAACTGCCCCTTCAAGCCCCTCATTATTAGTAGCTGTCTGTGTTTGTCTTTGTGTGTGTGTTAGTGTATTGCTGTTTATTCAGTGACATATCCAAAACTTTATACTTCACTTCATTATAAATGAAACAAAAAAAGAAAAGATGCAAGAGGTACCAGACGCTATTATACATTTTTATACATTTTTTTCAAGGCACTTTTATATGTGATTTGGTCGTTGGTAATTACAGCAGTGCAACATCACAACCTCGAGTGTGATATTGCTTTTATACAAAAGCAAACAGCAAATAGAGTAAACAGTAACAAACTACAACAGATAACTTTTTGTTTTTTTCAACTTAACTGAAACTGGACTTTTGTTGCCGAGCAACCCAAACATTCTCCTGCACTCTGTCTCTACAGGTCACCACAGATCAGCTGTTTTCTATCATGTACATTTATCTGTTTGTTTTAATTTATCATCAACCAGTGAAATAAGAGTCTGCTGTGTGATTCAGAGGAACCAGCTTGATTAATGTAGACATACACAGTCTGCTGTAATGTTAATTAACAGTATTCAGAACACGTGGCTGAGGCGGAGTGATACACACAGTTAAAAGTCCCAGTGATGCTGTTCTCTACATCAGCACTCATGCAATGCCTCTTATCAGATTACTTGGTCTGAACTAACTGTTGTATAATAGTGTGTATCAATTTGATTAACCCCAAACAAATAAACTTTAAATTTACTTGTTGGTTTACGTTTCTTAATGTGTGCTTACTAGTGCTAATGTGTGTGAGTTTTTTTTTCAGTGAGGGGTTTGAAATGTTCCAGTTCACCACATATAATCCATCAATGATTTGGACTTCTCTTTGAGCCTGCAGTGCTGAGCTGCCAGACTAAGAACAAACTATGATGAAGGATCACACAGACGTGCCATTGCCACTGCACAAGAAGCTCTAATGACTCCAGGTTGGCACCACGGTTCATTAATAAGACAGAAACAGAAACAACACTGCTGGAAGTGTTACTCGAGTGTATCCAACCTACCGAACACACCATGAGGAACAAAGACAACGGCCTTTTTGTGCTGCACTGTGGTTTAATGTTTCATGAGTCTATCACTGAATATAGTCAGCCACAGAGAGGTGACCATCGAAAGAGATGAAGGAGAGACGGAAAAAGACAGAGAGACAAGAGCGAGGAACAGAGAGTGAGGGCTTGAAAGGGGAAAAGGAGAATCAAAGAATGAACACACACACACACACACACACACACACACACACACACACACACACACACATAGATCTTGGGGTTGATGTCAACAACAGCAGGTGACTGTCTGGAGGCGAGCTTCTACTAGCAGTTTCAAACTGTATGATGGATACATGACACACACACGCGCACACACACACACACTGCTGCAGGGAGGGATGGGACTACACCTTTGACTTGCTGTGGTCAGACAAATAACCCTTCAGTCTGAGCATCACAGAGAGGCAGCTTCCATCCTCTTCCAGAAAATAAGGCTATACATCTCTCTACCTCTACCTCTCTCTCTCTATTTCCATCTGCCTCCTGTCACAACGTAATGAAACTACCTGCCAGTTGCTGGAAGCTTTTGCCCAGAGTAAAGTGTGCTCACCTGATTAGTCAAGGTGTTCATACGTGTAATCAATCACAAATTAAAGATGATCCAATCAGCCCTGCTTGCTCTGCTATGTGTTGATTTCGGGGTAAAGCAAACAGCAAAGACATCGTAGAAATATCAAAACATAGAAAGACTGTCAGCATAGGATCAACCTGTGTGTGTGTGTGTGTGTGTGTGTGTTGTGCAGTGTACTAGAAGAGCATTTTTTTCTGCTCAGTGGAGCTCACACACACCAGCTGTACATGACATCGACTGAGGGAGATGTCCATGGCACCTTGGGAAAGTGTGTGTGTGTGTGTGTGTGTGTGTCTGGTTGCTTTACAATCTAAATTGAGAGCATTTAAAAACTTTGGAAAATGACAGTCGATACGGAGAGTCTGGGGATGGAGGTGAGCGAGAGGGAGAGAGAGAGAGAGAGAGAGAGAGAGAGAGAGAGCGATGGAAAGAACTATGGGATGAAAAATGAAGAGAAAAGATGTCAATGTCCTTTTGGAGCATACTTCTACATAAAAACCGCCTCTTTGACTCACCGCAGCGTTTGTGTCTGTGTGTATGTGTGAGCGTGTGTGTCTCCGTGTTTCTAAGTTATTGATTCATAGATCCCCTTAAGGAAGAGGATATTAATGGTGACCTCTGCAGAAAAGGAGGCTGGGAAAGAGAAAAAAAGTGCCATGAAAATGAAAGGATGAAGGGGTATGTATGGAGAATCAGATGCAGCTTGATAAATGATGAGAAGTTTAGACCAGGGCTGCACGATGAATCGTTTAACCATCGCAATTGTGATGTGCGCATGTGTGATTGCGAGGCAAATCGAATGCAACACGTCAAGGTGCTATTTATTGTTGCTCGGTGCAAAAGGAGTGCTCACCATTTTCTTGTTTCCCATGACTAAACTACAGCAAAAGTCCGTCTGACTTCACATTAGTGCAGCTTTTGATCAGAGCACAGAGTGAACTGACGCTGAGCTGCAGAGTCTGTGTGTCACCTGCCTGTAAACTGTAAACATGCACGCGACGCTGCTGCCGTCACACATCATGTCGATAGGATGATCCAGGCAGGCTTTTAGTGATGCATGGCGGCTTTTCAGCGTGTCTGTTATCAGCGGCACATCGTCCCAGTGCTAATTAACGCTGTGGCCACATAAACAGCTGGTAACGGAGCAGACGTGCCGCGGAGTGTTTACTTTAGTGGCTACGCCTGCAGTGCACACACGGCAAGGAAGTAGGATACGATGAGCTTCGTTCTCCAAAAGCAACCGTCACCGGGCTGATCGCGCTGATTTAATGTACATTTGAACCTTGTTAGAAACGGAAGATGACACACTGTGTAAGTAACACAACTGCAGCTCACAAGTCTGTTTGTATTTATTTTATAAAGAAACGTGTCGCTCCACCTGAACTCTTTCTACTTTTACGGGTGTCAAAGTCTGAACCAAGAGTGGTAAAGGTGGAAGAGGGGTGTCATTTGTTGGAGGAAAATAGACTTTAAAGTCCAAAATAATAAAAGTATGATCGTTAATTGTATGGACATAAAAAACACACTGCATTTATCTGGGATAATTTCCTGTATTTTTTTATATAGCATTAACATCACAGAACAATGACTTTTCACAATGTCACTTTTTTCCAATGTGGTGCAGCCGAGTTTACACAAACACAGGTACAAACACCTCATAGTAGATATAATTTAAATATGATGCGATTAGTTAATAGCTGCAACCCTCCACAACTTCAAAACATCCACATTCAAACACAAAATGTGTTCACTTTACTCAGTGAAAAGAGACATTAATTACAGACCATGCTGACAGAAACAGAAATAATGCAACGCACAAAACTAGACAACAAGGACTGGTGGGAAGACATAATGAGAGCCTTTATATCTACATGTGATGCATTTCTGGTTCCGTTTCCAGCTTCACTATTACGGTACACACAGAGGACTGAGATAAATATGCAGTGAGGGGAAGTAGGCGGAGAGAAAGAATCTCTCACATATGGTCTTTACATACTGGCACCATTATTGAATACTAAGTGGAAAAACGTAACAGCCAATATCCAAATCATCTATAAGCGACAGGGTTAAAGAAACTGTGCCTCCTGCAGCATATGAGATGTTAACAGAGCCTGAGAGAAACCTATATAAAGCAGGAAAGTGGAGAGGAGGATGTAAAATAATAAAAGAAAAGGGGGTATAGAGCTATGGGAGATACAACTGCAAATTATTTGAACTTTAAAAACGACATTTTGCTCCCTTGCTTTCTTTCCTCCTTCCTAACTCTACTCTTCTACCTCATTCCTCCTTCCCTTCCTCCTCTCTTGTTCTTTCACTCTCTCCTCCCATCCCCCCTGTCCTACGCTTTCTATCAGCTCATCGCCCATTCCTTCAGAGAGGTGTAGGCCTACAGAAAGAACCATCTGATGGTACAACCAGGCATGATGAAAGGATGAGGGAGTAAAGAGGAGGCGGGGGATGGAGGGGTGGAGGCAGAGAAAAGGGTGTGGTGAGCAGAGATGTGGAATAAGAGATCAAACACCTTTAATCTCTGAAATGTCAGCTAAGTGGGGGGAGAAACCCACCCACAGACACACGGGGGGGGAGAGCTTTTATATATTGATGATTAGATTTTATACATCGAGTCAGGAACAGGTTTCAATGAAGTCCAGACGTTTCAATAACACACCTCAAACAGGAAAGAGGCCAGAAAGGAGATTTTGATGATTGAAAGTGATTGAAATCTTGCTTCACAAGGTTTTTAGCAGGAGCTGATCATAAGCAGAGGTGTCCTGTTCTCCAAAACAAATGGAACTAGTGATTAAAACCTGCACAAAAACTCAAAAAAGAAGTGTCTTGTTAAAAATCTGAGTTTGGGGAGCTCAGAAGGGCCTGCAGGCTAAGCTGCTGCTAGCTTGTTTGAAGGTGCTTAACTAGTTTTTAGATAAAGATTCCTTGATGGTTCATAGTTAACAAGGATTTTAGCAGGAGCCGATCTAAGCTCAGAGGTCTCCTCTTCTCCAAATCTAACAGAACCACTACAACAGATAAAAACACTGAAAAATCGAGTTCCATGTTGGAAACAGATTCTCTCCAATGCTCTTTAACATGGATTAGTGCCTGTGTCCACTAACAGCTTTTTTTTGCCCTGGCAGTGGCTATTTTCATTACAAAACCTATGTAGTTCAGCGTTTTCAGCGTAAAACACCCGGTCATCAGTTGTTTTTTGTCTCAGTTGAAAATAGTTCAACTTTTGAAACACTGCTACATACGTCAATTTCACTTCTCCCTCACCGACCAATCAAAAATCAAGAATGGGCAGGACTTCAGATGTCGGAGGAGAGGCAGCTAATTCCAGGACACGATTTCTTTCCTTTGTTTTAATGTTTTCTTTGTAAATAGTCTTTGAATAAAAGTAAACATTAAGCATACAGAACAAATTAAAACAGACTTAACAAGTGAGCGGAAGTGCGGCTAGAAAACTTTCGTAACCTAGCAATAGTAAGCGCCGCTGAGAAGCGCTCTGAAATTGAGGTGGTGGGCTCTGCCAGTGCGAAAAGCGTCGTTAGTGGACACAGGCCCTGAGGGTGCTGCGAGCCAAGCTGCTGCTGTCTTTAGGACTAAAATTCTTCATTCTGTTCAAATTATGTGGTTTAAAACATCGGTGATAGGACTTCAAACAACAAGTTTGCAGGAAATGTTTTAATCGTTTCGTTTGCAGGAAATGTTTTAATCGTTTAAGTCAGCGTCTTCCAGTTAAAACATGAGACTCCTGTAGGCTGACACAGGAGGAGTGTGAAGGGACGCTGAACTGGGAAAAAGGATCTAATAGTGGAAGCTTAGTATTCTACAGACAACGTGACCCTAACCCTCAAAATTGTGAGTGGGGTACAGCTCAAATCTTACCGTACAAATCTCGGACACTGATTTGCTATAATTTGGGGAGATTTAATGCATCTCACCACTTCACTGTAATATGTTCTAAGCAGGAGTCACCCTGCTTGTTTGCCCCACTGCTAAAGCTAAAAGTTGGATGATGCAAGTTCAGACCAATAAGTTGGCCCCTTTTTTCTGATTGGCCCACGGGGGAGTGTATCATTTATCAGGGTTTTCTTGTCATCCCATCCTTGTGTCCCTCACCTTTAAAACTAGGAGATGTCCTTGACTTACAAGGACAATACTGCACTCTGCATGTGTGTGCGTGTGTGTTCTGTGTGAAGGAGCATGTTGTATGAAAAACAGACCGGTGCGTCAATATGAGCCTGATGGTCATTATGAGACATCTCTGCCGTCTGCTGAAACTGGATTACAGGTAGCTTAAAGCAAATTACATTTACACGACTGATGAACACAACTGAACGCTCACAACAAGCAATGTAATACAACTGATGCACACACACACACACACACACACACACACACACACACACAAAGCTTGCCTGTAGGGCTGTCCATTCATCAATCTATCACCTCCTTTAATCACAAAGTAAAGACTTGTGCTTCAGTGCACTTCACAAGTTCTCATTATTAGACAATACTGGAAGTGACAAGTGTTTTTCACTGACACTACATTATAAAGATCGGTCACTAACTGTAATTTCATTTTACCAAAGACGGTATTAGGGCACTTGTTTTCCCTACATGTTCCCCCTCCCAACATATCAAATGCAGCAGCTTGGTCTGTGGCCCTTAGCTTCAAAATATGACTATCTAGGTACCACTCGAGCATCAGTTTGGCACAAAGCAGGCTGCATGGTTAGGTTCACAATAATAAAGATGCAACTAGATTTGACTTATGATAAAAAAGTACTGTTTGTTTGCTCATATTACTTCACCAACAAGGTAGCTAACTTGATAGTGACAACAGACATGTTTTATGTGTTTATGTCTTTATACATGCCATTACATTGCCATTACTGTTCCCTCTTCTCTACGATAGCAACCTTATTCCCTTTGATTAGAAAAACCTTAAACACATGAAGCATGGCCTGTTATTACAGACCAACAGGTTTAAAAGTCATAACAAATATCAGTCCCTCCAGGAAGTCACGATGTCCCTGTCAACCAATCCCAATGCATTTTTCTCGACTTTTCAATTCAGCTAAATCACAGCAACTTTTCTACAAATTTGACCAACCATCCTATTTCTCCTCCATGCATCGTCATGTACATCACCAAACTCACTTCTTTGATATTCAAAATACTGCAATGTTGTTTAAACATGGGAGGGTATCTTTTACTGTTTCTTTAACACTTCCACTTATATATGTAAATGTGCATTTAGATGTGTGTAAATGTATATCTATGTACATTAGTATATATGTGTATGCTTATGTATATGAATTTTTTGCATTGTTTTATTTTATAATTATTGAATCATTGATATCGTTGATATTGATATATCAGATACAGTGTTTCTAACTTTCCACCAACTAAGTCTTTATTACAAATGTGAGTCACGGCTGATCTCAAACAGTGTTTGTACAGTGAGAAAGTAATCTCCCTGCCTCTTATCAATGCTTTGATAATAGTGTAGCACCTGAAATAATGGGTAGAAGGGCGTGAAGGTAATACATGTGTAGAATGCCCCTTGCAGAAATGAGCATTTCATGGCTATTAACTTGAGTGTCATTCAGTTTTTACACATTTTATTTGTCCTGACACGGAAATTGACCAGAAGTGATGTCAGAAGACAGCTGGCTCAGTAAATATATGGCTTTATTGTAACGTTTGTCCAGGTCACTCACAGTTCATGTATAATGTGTTAAATAGAAAAAAAGGCTCAAGACATTGCAGCTTGCATTGCAACTTTTTATAAAAGCTGGCACGAAATCAGGGATTTTAGTCTAACAATCACAAAAAATCCTGGAATATGTACTATAGGCACGCAGGGATCTGTTTATACTACACTATGTGCCAGCATCAATGCCAATATTGAAAGCCTGGTTAGTGTTGTGGACACGGGCCAAGTACAAAATTGACATCGGCTGGCCCTCTGCAGACTCAGGGCCAAACAACTGCAGAAAGTATGGAATATATAAGAGATCGAGGAAACAAGCAACTGCAGCAGGCTGAGCCAGTCCCCCTCTCTCTCACACACACACACACACACACACACACACACACACACACACACACACACACACACACACACACACACACACACACACACACACACACACACACACACACACACACACACACACACACACACACTTTTCCACATTCCTTTAAGGAAAGAGGAACCATATTATTTTATTTATTATTAAAATGACTTCACAAAATACATTTTCATTCCAATAAACCTGAAGTTGTTTATTAAAGCATTTCATATGGGATTCACACACACACACACACACACACACTCACACACACACTCACACACACACACACATAGACACACACACACACACACACACACACGGCAGACTCAAGGGCTTCGCTGTAGGAGTCAATTAAAGGAGCTCCCCATTGTAATTACACTATGTTAGATATAGTGGCCCACTGGGATGTGAGCGTTTGTGTGTTGGCCCCTCCTCCTCCTGTCATCTCCCCCTCCCTCCCTGTTACTCCTCATCTCTACCTGGGGCTGTGTGCAGGAGGGGCTCATTAAAACCTAAAGCCTCCTTTGGTCTCTCTAACTAAGAGGTGAAATACACAGATCTTTGTTTTGCTGGGATCCTTTTAAGTGTGCTGGAACATTAAATTAATGAACGCAGAACAGAAGAAAACAAATCAGTGAAGTAGACTCGTTTTAGTGGACCGAGCACACACGGGAGTTCATCTGATAATTAATTCTGTTTACCATTTGTGGTCTGAAACAGGAAGAAGGAAAAAGCAGTTCAAACCCTCCATCTGTCCCGTTCTCCATGTGTCTCTTCTGTTCCCCTTTTATATCCTGATTCTCTTGGGTCAGAAAATCTGCTGACGTGACTGAACCTGCTCAGCCAGATTCAATCAATAAAAACACTATCTCACAGCAACACATACAGTAACACACGTTCAGAGAAATACACACTTTATGATTAAGCTTTGTACCAGTGAAGACATTGTAATTGCTATAGTTAAAGGGCTGTAGTGGCAGGTGCCCTCAACGCTCTTCTTGAACAGTTTTGATGTTAACACTGCATGGCAAAGCTCGCAATTATTTAATAAGTAACCAACACTGGCTTAGAACTGCACTGTGACATGTTTACGGTCTTGAACCATCTTATGCTGGAGATATACTCGCTTTTTAACCTCGCGTTCGCGTACACAACCGGCTGCGTCATGAACTTAATTGTTCACGCACTTCTCTATGCACTACATGTGTTACTGGAGGAGACCTCTAGAGGGCACACCAGACAACTCAGGCTGTTGTAAACAACTGACATGGAGACTCTCGAGGAGGTTACTTTTGTGTGTTCAGTGTACAGAACACACTGTCGTCACCATCCCCGCTCTGTTTCTCAAACATGTTCCTCCCTGCATGGACGTAACGGTTCCCCCCTAAATGGGACTTATCTGTTGCAGCTGTTTTGACAGGCATGTTTGCTGCTGTGCAGTGGCGATGACAAATCGTACAAATGTGGATATTGCAGACTTATCAGCTTGTCGTCAGTACTTTCTGCCATTGTTGACCCTGACAGATCCCCTCTGCCTCTACACTGCCCCTACTATTCATGTGCGTACAGTTACTGAGGACGTGCACAACACTATTTCACTAGCTCACGCTCATTTAGCACTGCATTTATAGCTTTTAGATCAAATAAGCTCATGAATGTTTATTTTCACTGGAGGCTTATTGTGTTATAACAAATGTGTTCTAATGTACTGGTTTGTAATAGTTGACATTCTTCTTGTTTCTGACAGGAAAAAATTTTCTGCTCCATTTATTCATTAATTATTCGTTCAATACAATTATATACTAATTATAGTGTGTACTAAAGACTTCAGCACAACCTGAAATAAAGAGTGATGATTAACAGTCACTCTATATCACCATGGTAACACTAGCCAACAGCCAATGGGAGATGAGCCAAGTAGAGATGTGTGGATGTAAGTGTGTGCGTGTGCGTGTGTGTGTTTGGAGACCACATGATTGACCTTCATCTTGTGAGTTCTGTGCAATGTGGAAGCAAACAAACGCACACACTTACACACTCCTCATACTGTAAAGTCATATACAGAGGTTACAATACGTAACAGTCAAAATGACTCAAAGCTGCATCAGAAAAAACATGAAAAATGCTCAGAATAAAAATGTTTTATGGTTCTCTATCCATCAGACTTCCATGAGAGCTAAAACATGACACTATTAATATAAAATAACTAAGCACTGCTCATATTTTAAGCTAACTGTATCCGGCTCATTATTTCACCAATATAATTAATGATTATATTCAAGTCAGTTATACTCAACAACTACAGCTCCCATGAGTCTGTGACACAAGTGAGCTGTGGAAACCTCATGAGAGCCAGGAGCTCCTGAACAATGAAACATAATTACATCTCTGCTGAAACAAGTTCAAAAATAGTTTGAAATCTGCTACCAGGTACAGTGATAGGAACTCATTAGTGTAGGATTTTAATAAAATATAACATCTTTAACTTTTTATTAGAGAGGAGAGGAGAGGAGAGGAGAGGAGAGGAGAGAGGAGAGGAGAGAGGTGGGGAGAGGAGAGGGGTGGGGAGGTGAGGAGATAGTGAGGATAGTGAACAATGAGGATGACAAATTGTCTGACAATACAGAAAACAGCTAACATGCACAGATTTCACTGTGAGTCTGCAGAGCCAAGGATTTCAATTATTATATATAAAGAATCTAAATATGAACTATGAAATTCCTGTAGAAATAGCACTCTGTGTCTGTAGGCTACATATGACGCTGCAGTCAGCGGCTGGTTAGCTTAGCATAAAGACCGGAAACAGGGGGAAACCTTTAGCCGTAACATCCACCTTCAAGTTCATTTGTTTACATGTCATCAGGATGCAATAATTTCTACAGTGTTGTTGTCACTGAGTCCCTGCTCTCTACCAAGAGACAGTCAAGCACACAGATGTGAAGTAAATGACATAAAGCGTTACAGTTACCTTTTGAGGTGCTTCCTATTTTGTAATTTTCCTATCGACAGTCATGATGCTAACCAGGCTAACTGGCAGTAGCTTTGTATTTAATGCACAGACATGAGAGAGGTTATCTTTTTCTCATTTCACTCTCTTTACAGCATATTTTCCAAAAATATCAAAAATGTTAGCAAAATATACTTTTGGTACGTTTTGTTTTGAATGGGACAAAGTAAACACCAGAGGTCACACAATACAGCTTGTATGTAGTCAGTAATAGTTTTGTGTTAAAAGCTTCCCAATAGACGAAAGGGAGCCTTAGAGGAAAGCACCAACAGAGCATGAAGTGAGGATCACCTTAAGCCCATATCCAACTCACTTCTCCTCGTCCTTGGAGGAAATAAAATCGACCATTGTCTGATAAAAACTCTCTACGAGTGCACATTCATCTCATTATTATGTGGCAAAGCTCATAATCAACATACATAAAGTTAAGGGAGGAAAAACTTCCAATCTTTCTGTCACTTTGACATTTATGTGTAAAACTTATTTGAATCTGTTGGAGGTCGAGGAGTTTTCTAATGACGTGAGCATCTTTAAATCATCCACTACTGCCAATTAGCTGAGACTCTTGACAAGGAAGAGGAGGAGGATACCTGCATGATGGATCTGACGTGAGGAATGATCTCACCATCTGTGAGGCAGAGACAGTAAACTGATTATCCCAGCAACAGAGATGAGGATATACAACCTGCACCAACATCTGTAATGAACTTTCACTGAGTACAACTCATCCACCTTGAACTTTTTTGACTCGGGACAGTTTACACAAGCACAAACATCTCTGTGACGTAAGGGGGACACACACACAAGCAGAAGGGATAGTGGGTGGGTGCTAACACCCTATGTAAGACCTGCATCCTCTGCTCAGAGGATAAATATCAGAGCTCCAGCACTAGTCTTGGATCTTTCCTTTTGACACTCTCTTTCTTCTTCTCTCTCTTGAGCTATCAGGCAGAAGTCAAGGGAATGCCTACCAGAACAGAAAACTAGTAAGGGGTTCCTTCACCGGAAATCATTTTAGCACGGAAATACTTATAGCACCTCTTTGAAGGAAAGGCTGCGTTAGCGGAAATTATGTAGGCACACGTGCTGAAATCTTTGAATAAAGAAAATTAACTGATTAACTTCTCTTCATTTCTCTGAGTGGTAAATAAACTCTTTAACGACTGATACTCTCCCTGGTGAGCATATGACCCTCCCAGCATTCTCCCTTAACAGTTGAGGTTGTTTATGAGTGACAGTGAAGCTGCACACAATAAAGAGGCAGGACCTGAGATATCTGGTTAAAATAAATATTACACATCAGGCCCAGGTGGGTAGCGCCCCAGTGACTCTCTCTCAGAATCAATAGTTATAAAATGTACTGATAAAAAGAGAAAAGGTCACTTAGCAAGTGTTATTTGCTCTCTTTTTGTCAGCGGCCCCTCACTTTTAAGTTATTACATGTTTTGCTTTATAAAAGCATCACTTTAAAAATGTAGTTGTCCCTATTGTTAAATTAAGTTTCGTTTGTATATGTGTGACATTGATCATTCTCTCCATTGACCAGAACTTAAGGTGGTAGACTGTATGTTACAAATGTATAGTCACTCTTCTTCTGTTAGAGTGACGTTTGCTTCCCTCCCATTTTCCTAGAAAAATAAAATATAGACTTTAACAAATATAATCTAATATAACTTATCACTTATGGGCCTCTATACATGTGTGTTGGTGAGTGTGTGTGCAGACCCTTGTGAGGCCCTTCCCTCTGCATCTATTCTGTTGTTTTGCTTTGCACAGGACGTTTTCAGGAGGGGCGCTGTTGTGGTTCCCGTAGAGGTGAGTGTGGGAGTGGTTCGGATAAGCAACTGGGCCCCATTCAGACTGGCCAACATGGCGAAAGAGAGATGCAGAGTTCTTTCTGTTTGACAGGTAGGTGCCTCAAACCGGGTAGGACAAGCTAATCGGCGGATAGCATGCTAGCGCAAAGGTAACTGGATGTTGTCAGTGTTAGCTCGGCAGGGTGGGCATGTTCTCGGACAAGAGAGAGAGAGTGAGCATCTGGTGACGAAGAGCCCAGGAGGAGGGGCCCAGTTTGAATGTGTTGTTGACAAAATGCAAGGAAAAATCCTAGTTATTATACCTTTAAGCTGTAAATATCAGTAGAAATCAGTAGAAATGTTGTTTATCAGGAGATTCTGGAGGCTCCATGCCTTGACTAGCTGAGATTAACTACATGATGCGACACCTTTCCAGATCCATTTTTAAACTAACAACTCAACAGCTGTGCATGTTTCTCCAGTTTAAGATTTTCACATCCTTTGAACCAGATATTAAAGGGACTGTTAATTAATTTCAGCGTATTCATTAAAATTAGACAAATACTTCCACATCTGTTTAATAGAACAGGTGCATAGGAGAGGAAAAAATCCACCAAAAATGCAATTAAACTCCCGCACGCTGTCTAACTTGCAGGAAATACACTTATTTTCATCAGGTAAAAAAAGCCTGAGACCGTAGACAGTATGCAGGAGTTTACTTGCAGTTTTTAAGAAACTAAAAACTATAAATAAACTGTGGAATAGATGATTTAGATGAGTGAGTAAAGTTTTGAATATTATCTTAAAAACCAACCGTCCTAACAGTCATTGTTTGTCGACATTTTGCAAAGACTCAAACAGTTACTCAGTAATTGGACCCAAATGATTACTTTGGCACGACTTTCAACAGCAGCTCTCATCTTTGTATTCGTCCCTGTGTACAGGAAGCAGGCAAATACAACAATAAACAGACTGAAGTGCGTGTGCATCCACATGCACACAGTCCTATTTGTGTTCCTGATGAGCTGCTGATGTTAAACAAGAGGAAGCTCAGCATGAAAGCCCATTAAAAAAAAAGGCTACAGAATGCATCTGCGCTCTCGTGTGTGCAGCCACTGCAGGACAATGATTCACTGTACATAAAACACAAGCAGACGCGCGTTTACTGCTGGTCTCTGACTCTAAAAATAATCCTCCTCATTATGAGCTGCAGCAAATGGCCTTTTGTGGTGTCCAAGTTTTGTATGCTCATTCACACTTACACAAAGATGGCAAAAACACAAATGTCACAGGCACACAGAGGTAAGTTGAAAGTCAGCGAGGTGTGTCTCACTGTCCCTGAGCAGAGCTGACGGTTTGATGCTCGGCTGTGGAGAAGAAGATGAGAGACGGATGAGAGGGAGGACGAGCGAATGAACCCGGAGGAAGCTCATTTATATTCAGGATGGAAATCAAAGGATTGATGGTTAAGCATTCTTCAGCTGGATACTTTCCAGCTTAAAAGTCTTTGATTCACAAGAACGCATTCATGGAAGTTTTACGTAACTCGTTAACGACCCGCAGGGAACGACAGGAGGAGAGGAGAGAGGAAGGGAGGGCGGATGAGTGCGTACTTGAACCTGTGATGACACCTTTTACTCTTTGAGGCGATGACACTGACAGCCACAGCTAACACTGAAACTTTACATTTCCAGCACGTTTAATGAGCGAAAAACACTGATTTATAATCAGCTGCTTTTGTGTTCAGCACCTCTGACGCTGATTCCTGTAGTGTGATCTCTTTCCCTCATTCAGGAATGACATAATTGCCATTCTCATTTGTAGGAGATGATAGAACTTGATATCTCAGATTGAGCTAATATGAACAGATACCTTAAGCTATTAAGTGTCTGCTAAGCACAGTAATTGCTAACTTTGCTCCTACATAGCATGCAAACACACTGATAAAAACACTATTATTATTGTATATGTATACTGTATATGACATATTCAGGCCCATCTTTTCAGTTTAAAGATGCAACTTATATCTTCATGTATTAGAAACAAATAAAGTTTCCTTACTTGCTTTATGGCACATAAACAGGAAATGGCACCGTCCTTTCAGAAGTTTGCTACTGACCCTGCTATTAGCATAAACAGCAAGAGCATCATTACATAAGAATGAAACATAAGAGACCAAATGCTATCACTAAACAAAAGTGCCACCTGCAAACTACAAGCTATAAAAACCTGGGAACATAAAGCATTTTATCAAACCAGTGAGAGTCAGTCTAGATATCGTGAGCTCAAAAATTCCCTGGATGACCTTCTCACTAAACGGCTACAAAGGGAGCTATAAGCTAAGGCCAGATGTCATTCACAAGATCCAGTTGAAAATTGACCGTTGTGCCTGGGAACCATCCAGCTCACCTGTCAACAATATTTTGTGTTGTACAGAGGACGACACTTACTGAGTTACTGAGCACAAAACGGTCAAATGGACAGATGCCAAAAAAAGGGTTTCTGAGATGATTCACTTAGAGCTGTGCAGATTTGACACGTGTTTCGGGTTAAGAACAGACTACAGAAAGATCCTAGTTTGAATAAAACAATATATTTATGCCCTAATAAGGATAAACGCTCAGTGAAGAAACCCCTGCCCTTGTTCCCTTATCCCAATATTTATAATTAACCTAACCTACCACTGCAACACAAGCAGCATTACCAACAGCAGACCGAGGCTCCGTTCATGCAAGCTCCAGGTATGCACTACTACCTACCCTACCACATGGCTTCTACTGGCCCCCACATTGCAGTTATACATAAGACAAAATAAGAGATAGAAGGATAGAGAGAGGTGTGTTGGAAAGAAGACGGGGAAGGCAGAGCCAGGGTGAGGTGCCCTGTCTGGAGCTAGCACTCACTCCCGCCGGGTTACGCTGTACCTCCCCCTACTACCCCATTTTCACGGGGGAAGAGAGGAGAGAAGAGAGAGCAAACTTGTAATACTAGTAATCATTGTATCATATAAGCATACAGGAAACAATCAAGTGGCTGTCTCCGGTGTGCCAAAAACTGCACTTCCTCTAAGGTCCACTGTCAACTAGCTCATTCGCCAGCAAATAAATGAGAAACGGGCACAGAAGGTTTGGCTCTGACAAGTTGTTTGCTGACCCTCACTCCTCCTCCAGTGCCCCCCTCCTCATCCAAATATGCTCACTTCTGGCTTCAGAAAACCAACATAGCTGCAGCCAGTATGCCAAACACGAGCCTTCAAAAACGGCAGTGGACAAACCATTTGGTGACATAACGGTGGTTACATCCTTTATTTATACAGTGTATGTAGAAAATAAGCAATCTCGTGTGCATATAAAGGAACAGCGGCATCAGATGCATCCAGTTATAGGGTCCATTACAAGAAAATAAAAGACATCTGCGAGCCGAGCCTCCCTCATTTACAGTAACAGTGGTATAAGGGTGGATAGATAGTGGGTATAATATAACAAATCTACAGAATGAAAAAACATTAGGACCCGATAATTTAGCAAACACAAGAACATAAGCTGTGAAAAAGAACAAATAAGAGCTGCTATCAGTGGCAGGCCGGCCATCTGGAGTACCTGCACTTTTCCCAGAGGGCCGTTCAACTGTTAGAAAAGATTAGAAAATGTCCCGGGCTGTTTGATTTCACATTAGTCTAGCCAGCCGGCTCCAGACAGGTGTGTGTGTGTGTTTGTGTGTGTGTGTGTGTAGCAGAGATATAAATGCATTAAATCTCATGAGCCCATCTCTGCACCTCGTCTCCAGATTTACTGTTCGCCTGCTGGAAATACTACAATTACAGTTCAGCACGCTGTATAAGAAACGAGATAATGGAATCTGTTTATTAGAATATGTACAAATCCATAACCACAGCTTCATTTTAAATGTTCTCATGCTGATAAATGTCTGTTAATGTTTGCATCTCTGTCCCTGTATGTGTCCCAGCAGTGATCAGCTGGTTCTATATCACATGGACTGTTTAATGCCTTTATATCTGGATTTGGGCTTTATTAAGATTTAAGATAAAATAATTAAATCATTCACCATGTTCTTTATTATTTATGTGTGCTGTGTGTGAGGACTGATAACAGGAGCATGACAACAGGAGCTGATAACCTAAAGGGTGGCGTAATGATAAACTGCTAATGTGGCAGGTGAATCTCTGCTGACATCAGACACAGGATTATTGTAAATGCTGAAACATTCCACACTGGAGATCCATGTATTGCTGTGACTTTTTGGGGCAGAAATTATATTAATGTAGCTCAATATCTTTATTGAACAGCATTGAAAAACCTCAATACTCCCTCGAGGAGCTACGCTCGGCTGTTGTCTGCGCATGTGTGATACCCGACTGTAAGGTGAAATAAATGTTCAGTGTCCGTGTTAGTTGTTCAAAAGAATCAATATATTCTTTGCCTATAGCATTGTTGTTTACACGCGGGTAGCTTATAAAACGTAGATTTTAAAGCCTCACTATGATTGTTTTGCTTTTCTCTGTAATATAGAAGTTTTAACAATGTTATTTATAACTTTGTTTTTCAGCTCTGGAACCCTCAAAAATATAAATTTAGACATATAAATAAATGTCATAAACTCGCAATGATTAGTCTTCTTTAGTCTGGGGCAGCCCTACAATTAAAATAGTGTCCTGTTTCATAAGTGAAGGCAGAAGTCACCGTCTGTATCTAATATATGGTCATAGTAGATCTATGATAATCCTACTATTGCTACAGGAGCCATGTTTAACCTGTTATTGCAAAGCAGAGCAGTTTCAGAGCCTTGTTAAGGGTCCAGCAAAGGTTCATGATCCCAGGTGTGACTACATGTGCTGACCATTTAACCCCAACAGTGATCCCAGGTCATAGTAGCACTGTGAAGACGGGATTTGTGGGAATTGGGGGGGATTAGTGAGATAAATCTCACTTTCTGGACTATCCCACTGGAGGACATTCAGGAAATTAGACAAACACCAACACTCTGGTTTGTTATCAGCCTCCGTCCCTGTTTGCATCCCTGTGAAGCACCAAAGAGCAGTAATTACTGTACTGTTGGAGCGACAGCGGGGAGAGAGAGAGCGCGAGGGAGGATAAAGGAGACGGGAGAGATAGTGGCTGTCGCAGCTGGAGCCAAAAGCTGTTCATTAAGCCGACCCCACCCCCAACTTTCACACATACACACGCAATGTAACACGCATTAGAACATACTAACACACATGTATGCATGCCTATCTCCTGCAACATACTGCTGCTCAAATCACTTTGCAGAATTAAATGCAACATCCAGATTTGTATTTCAAGATTATGCTAATTTTCAGCACAATCTCTTCTTGATTTCCCTGTGCTTACCCGCCTCACTTTTATTACCTCTTTCCCTCCCTTCCCTCCACGCCTCCTCTTTCCTCCCTCCTCATTTTATCACTCTCTCTATCAACATCTCTCGGTCTTGTCTCTTTACCCTCCTGTCATTCATCCTCAACCATTTCCATCTCTTTCAACACCTTCCTCACCCACTCCTTTCCTTTCCTCCAGTTATCTCCTACCCTTCTTTCCTCTTCCCTTCCTCCTCCTCTCCTCGTCCTCCCGTGAGCCCACACGCATGCGGCCAATCTAAGTCAATTAAACAAATGGTTTTTATTCTCTCGTTCTATTATACTGTCTGTGACTGCATTCATGATGGACTTAAAGTCATTACACTAAGCTGCGTATATGTGTGTGTATGTGTGTGTGCGCGCGTGTATTTCACAAAGCTTAAGCTAATTAGGAAGCGCCCATGGCTCTGCCAGCTACTATGGCAGACCGGGGAAATGTGGGAGAGATAAGGCTCAACATACAAAAACACACACAAAAGGATTATTGTAATGGCTTCACACACACCACACACATGGAACATGCTACTGCAGCACGCCAAAACACGCATCGATTTTTGTCGTTTGTTCTCTCTGTAATCTTTCAAACATGTGAAACGTTGCTCCGTAGTTTCCTCCCGCCCTCTTTCCTCGACCTCTTCCTTCATACGTTAGCTTGTTTATTCTGAAAAAAAGTCAGATATATTTCTATATTTTCTCCCACGTAAAAGTTTGGAGTGTGATAACTTTTCCATTTGTTAAGGTACGCTGCTAGCTTGACGGCTTCTGCATCCCATTTAGCTGCTCAACAGATGGTCAATAAATATCAAGCAAAGCCACGAGAATAAATTACTCCTACACACAAACAAGGAGTTACACTCCAACTTCAACAACACACATCTGCACACAAGTTATATTACGACAAACCTGACACACACACACAAAATTATAACAAGCAAAAAATGAGGCACACACTCATCTCTGCTCGTGTAATTGAAGCCGAAACAGTTTTCAGCAGGGTGTAAGTTATTGGCTTCATACTCACACATGACATTAGGTAGGTGTGTGTGGTGTGTGTGTGTGCAGACTGTGATAAATCTTCTCCATACATAGGTAATAAACAATACAACACTCCTCTCCACAGAGAGCCGCCGTGCTACCAGTATGGACAGATTAGTGTGTGTGTCTGTGTATGTTTCCCAAGAGGCCCAGTTACAGCCTCATACACACACAGAGCCATAAATACACCTACTACAACCCCTTTATCAGGCAGACTATGTTCTCCTGTCCCCATCCTTCATCCACTTCTTTTTCTTCATTCTTCCTCTCTCACTTTTTTTAATTGAATCCCACATTTCTCCAAGCTTTCCGACTGTACACCTTCAGCTTTTATTCATCCACTAACGCTCTATGTCTTTTTATGTTAGCTTTATAGGACTCTCTCTCTTCTCTTAGCATGTCCTGATGCATATCCAGTCATTACTTCCACATTCATCCCCATATTTCACTCTCCAGGTTAATTGTCTGCCTGCAAAAGACCCGAAAAAATGAATGGATTTTGGTTAGTGTGCAGAGAACTATTCGTACTCCTGAATGAGGAGCCAGTAATCTGCATTCTTCCCGCCTTACTTATCAGGAATGTAAGAAAAACACAACAGTTTGCTTCCAAGAAGACAAGCTTCCATTGATAAACGTTTGTACAGGACAACTTTGGGAACAAATTCAGGCTCTGAAAAACACAAAGACCACCTTTTATCTGAGATAAGACTCAACTATTGTGCAGATTCATGGAGGGAGTGAAAACATTTCATTATTGTAAACTTGGTGAAGGCACACACAGATAGCTCTGAAACAATCACAACGAGCACCTTGTTCTGCATGTAGAGTGGATGATGTTGTGTAGCTCTTGCGGTCGGTTGCTGCGGAGCAAATCATTTCTTATCGTGTCAGCTTGTAGAGGAAACCATCCACTCGATTCTGTGCACCGAGTATGCAAAAGTGTTCAGGAGCTTTGTACAGTACAGATTGTATGGATTGTATGAAGGTAGTAATTTGCATTACATCAGACAGGCCACATACAGTAGATCTAGATTTAAACGGACCTGGTCTGGGAAAGAGGTCAGTAGGTCAGAGTATTTTAACCCTTATCCCATTAAGTATTGTCAACACCATATTATAATGCCATAAGTATCTCCCCTGGGTCAGAGCCAATGTGCACCCTGACAGGATGGTCCCTTTCCTTCCATAAAGCTGTCAGAGAGGTTCCTCCCACAGCGACAGCTTGTGAAGGTCGATGGGTGCTTGTAGTGTGCCGTACTCTGCTCTCAGCAGGAAGGAAATGCAAAATTGCTCCAGCCTCCACAGTTCAACCCATGAGATGGGAGCTTCTATCAAGTGTTAATTTTTTTGTTACGAACATGTTCACAAAAAATGTTTGTCAAGAACCTTTTTCAATGACGAAGACGAGACGTTGACGATAAAAATAGCTCGTTGATAATAAAAACTCTGACAACACATCTGTTTAGTTTTCATTAACGAGACGAGACAGGACTAAAATGTGAGTGGCGGGCTGTCGCACATTTCAAATCCATGATATTTTGCTGTGCGTCTAATCCGTCTGTCAAAATACAAGCAAGTTATTCTTGAGAGAAAACCTTTTGACTAAAAGTAATGACTAAAATGTTTTCAGTTGTCATGAACTAAAACTAGACTAAAACTATAAAGAGACTAAATCCAAGATTAAATCAAGCATAGCTGCCAAAATGAGCTGCTCCATCTGTCCAGACACCTTGAGTTTTGAATAGGATAGATTTAGCTCCTCTCCTTTCTTCCTCAATGCAGCAAACTTCATCTGGGATCATTGTTGATTTCTCTCTAAGTTGGACTTTGACCACTGCTGGAAATGCGAAGGTACTCGGTCTTGTCCTCTGATGCAAGAGTTTACAGTGATGTCTTCTGTCTTGATAAACTTTCACAGTCCACTTCCACCCAGATCTTTTCTTATGCCAGCTTCCCCGACCCGTGGATCTCTGCTGTAGGAGTGCAGAGATGCAGACTCTCCCTGACATACAAAGAATGAATTTTATGAAACGCTATATCACCATTCTGTATTTAATGCTTCAAAGCTTGAGACTTTTTTTATGGTGTTTCAAAAGGTCCTATGATTCAAGAGTTTAAAATTGGACTGCTGGCATTGGCCTTTCACAAAGCCGGGCCTGTGAGGTGTCCTTCAAGTGCTATATATAACTCTCATCTAAAGGCTGCAGTAAAAGAGCCGGGGCCTCAGAGCTAACCAGAAGAAGAAATGTCAGGGAAGTAGAAAAGTGAGTCAGGCAGCAGAGGGTGAATGAACGAGGCTGAGAGAGAGAAGAAACAGAGGGGCAGGTTTGGAGCAGATTGAGGTGTGTGTGAGTGAGTGTGTAAGAGTGTGTTTAATGTGGTAACATGTCTGCCATGTAAATTTAATTTTTGACTTTATACTATTAACAAACACTTTGATTCACTTTACTTACTTGTAGTTGTGCTTTGGGTCTAGATTCACACACACTCACAGACTTGTAGTGCGCACACACACAGATACATAAGGACAAAAACACATGGCCTTATGTAAGGAAAGACCCATAGTCAAACAAGGAAAACAAATATGTACTGTTTAAAGGTACAATTATGTAATTGTACACAAAAACATGCTAGCTTTGGCACACACACAAACACACACACACACACACACACACACACACACGGTCCAGAGAAGGGAAGCTGCTTGAGGGAAGCAATAAAATGTGCCTTGGCTGGATCTCATCTGTCACTGCTTATTGCACCGCAGCAGTCTGACCACCACACACACACACATACAATTATAGTCCAAAGCAACAGACAATGGACCTGAACCCTACTGCAGTCTATCTGCATCACATAGCTGCACAGTGCTGCACACACATACAAACACACTCTCTGTCTCTCTCTCTCACACACACACCCTCCCTGCTGCTTCTCTTGGGTATATTAAGAGCAGTAATGATGCTGCTGTATGACTTCATTGTGTGTGTCATTGTGCATGCATATATGTGTTTGTGCAACAGTATTAGAGCAGCTATTAGCATAAAGAATAGCTTTATAGCACAAAACACTCCCCCACTGTAACGAACTAGACTCTCTGTACACACACACACACACACCTACAGTCACAGTAATGAGGTATTTTGTTATTTTGCTAAGCACACTGGTACACAATGATAAACTCCTCATTTGTTATATACTTGAGCCATTAAAACAGAGCATAAGGGGAGGAGGAGAGAGGAAAGAGGAGAGGGGGGCTGCATCATGAGTAGAGGCAAATAATGAGAGAGGAGAGAGAGGGAAGGACAGACAGACGGAGGGACAGACAGAGAGAGGAGATACATGGAGAGTTAAAGCAGACCAGAGAGAAACAGACACAGAGAAGACAGCAGAGAGGATGGAGACAGAGAAAGTGAAATGAAGGACTTCCCCACTTCTTTACACTGACTATACAGGATGCTGTCGCATGCAATCACAGTGCCCCCTATTGGCAGCCTGTAAAACACCACTCTGTCTCACAGGTTGAACTTCTCTTTTTGTTGAGCTGTAATTCTGTTTTGGCTGTGTAAACTGATAAGTAGGGGTGGAGTGATTTAAGTTTTGCATGGGTGGACTTCCACAGCCATGAGTGGCAGTTTAAAGACAAACCCTTTTAACCCTTTCCAATAAGTTTCTGCTCAATGAAGAAACCGGATGTTATTTAAGTCAAACAAGTAAACGGTCCAGATCTGAATTTAAGTGAATGTGTTTTTACGGGTGGATGAGGGCACCCGTATGATGTTACCTCATCCTTTTGGTAGATGGTAGCTCAGTCTGTAAGGAGTTGGATTGGAAACCGGAGGATGGCCGGTTAAAGTCCCGTTATGGAACAAGCAAGGGATTGGGGCTGGAAGCTGGAGAGGTGCCAGTTCATTTCCTGGGCACTGTTGAGGTGCCTTTGAGCAAGGCACTGAATCTCCATTAATGCATGCCTATGTGTGTGTAGCATGTTTGTACTAACATGTATAATTTAAAGAAGTGAGTAGTGCCTCTGATAAAGTGCTGATGTTAACCAGTGTTCACGAAGATAGTCTGAAATGAAAGCAACTCCTTCAGAACAAAAGGCTTAAATTATAAACACACACCCACCATACATGTAGAGGGCTTCAGTGAAATATAAGACTGTAATGGGTAACTTAGTAGATTTGTGGTTCTTAGTCAAGGTGTTCCAGCAGTCACATATTAAATGCTTCCACAAGCCAACTTATCCATGCTGTGACAGCCTCAGAGTTGGCCTTTCCACCTGGTGTGTCCTTCCTCTTTGCTTGCTGTGTTTTCCTTGTTTCAGGTAGTTGTAGGAGGAGCTGAGACCTTGTCATGGATGCAGTACACCTGAGCAGGTTGGGCTCAGGAGAGGCTATGAAGCAGACCTGCAAGATCGTCTCTTCCCTGGCCTGCAGACTGACTTCAGCACACACTTACCACCACTCACACAGACACTGCATACACACTGACTTGCTGACAAACGTATCACAATCTTAAGATTTATCTTTTTTCTTCATTAAAATCTTTTTATTTTGTGTGGTCTCCCTCTTTTGAGCCAGGTTGTACCTCGGCTAAAGCACAGCTAAATTCAGGCCCTCTGATTGTTAGAGCATTAACACAACATTAGATGGATGTGGCAAACATTGTCAAGAATAGGTACCCTAATACCATAACAAAAGAACAAACGTGGTGTGACCAGCGACAAAGAAGGAATCATCCAACACCTGACAGAGTGTGAGTGAGTGTTTTTGCTCTCCACCTTGTTTTTCCATAGCCTGTGAAGTATTATGGGGATACATCGGAGCATCTACACATCAGCTACACATAATGTAACTCCTCAGCATCCAAACCGTTCCTTCTCTATGCTCACACCAATAGAAATCTACAACATGAACCATTTAGATTAAATAGTAGACGGAGTGAAAGAGTGAGACGGGAAATGAAGGCGAGACAGTGACCTTTGGTGTGCCGCTGGTTTCCTCATGATTCCTATGAATCACCACGTCGCCCAGTCCCTCACACACGAGCGAAGAGACGCGGCGAGTCCAGCAGCAGTATATCACTGAAGTTATTCTAGCAGCAGCAGCTTTACAGCTTCAGTAATAGGATTATATGGTGTCTCGCCTCAGTGTGAAAACAGCACAATGTCTGTGTGAGGAGGAAGGATTTGCTCTACTGACCATAATAAGTTATGTGTTGTATGTGTGGGGTTGTTTTCACTTAAGAATGAGTGTGCTAGAGGCTACACATGAACACACACACATCAAAGGAAACATGTGAAGATGGTTTAACTCATATATACTTAAAGATCTCCCATCTTCTGTTCTCACACAGCGACAGCTAAACCACAGCAGACACGCTGTCACTCAGCTGCTCAATGATTTACATCACATTCCCTCCGCTCTTGTTTTAAAGGTATCACCCTGTTACTATTCGTGTTAACTGACAAGCTCATTCACAGCAAGCTGCTCGCACATAGCTGCAAACTTATGCCTCCAATTTGTGTTTACATTTCATGTCCTAACGCACTTCCTGCTCTCTTTGAAGCTCTCTCTCTCTCTCTCTGTTCCCCTCTCGTTTTTCTCTCACGCACTCTTCCTTCCTTTCTTCTTCACTTTAATCCACTCAGTGTTGTTCGCTCTCTTTATCTCCCTCACTTTGCAGCAGAATTCCCTTCGGAGTCTTGATCCTCATTCAATCAGCAGTTTTCCCAGCTTCACAATCCAATCCCACGCCCGCACACGCACACACACGCACACAAGCAGGAAAACAAGCATATCCATATCTCATCAAAGATATTACACTCTCTCTCTCGCTTACTTTCTAAATCCACATATTCCTTAATGTATTTATGCAAAGGCGTGTGTGTGTTTGTGAAATTAAATTCTATACTACATGTTCTGCATAGATTCTGCTGTCACATTAAAGAAAGGAAACAGCAGCACTCAGAGTCTTCAGCCACACCAGCTGTGAGGCTGTAATGATCGCTGTGAACCAGATGGTTCGTTTCAAAGTTGGTGCTTTATATTTGTTAGTCGTGTGGAAGTAAATGTAAAAACACTACATGCTGACATGGCAAACCTTATTTCCGTATGTTAAGCCCAAAATGTTTCCTGAGAATATTGTTATTTTACATAAACCAAAGTCTGGGGGATCATCGTGGTTAGAATTTCACTTTATGCTGTAAGAAAATCTAATTAGAACAAATACATTTCAACCTCATTGTGGCTTTAGAGGACAGGTCACCAAATTGAATAGGTGTCATCCAATGACTCTGTATAAAGATGGACGACGCGTCTCCATCTGCTCTCATTGTACGGAATTGAAGCCAAAATACCCTCAAGGCGGGCGCTGAGAGTTGCCAGAGTTATGCAGTAGAGATCAGCGGGCGGAGCCGCTGAAGCCACTTCCGCTAACCAAAACACACACTTAACTTACTGAAAAAACCCCCAGCAAAGATCCTGCACATTGTCGTATTTAACATCAGAACAGCTTCTCATGTTGGTCTGAGGCAGACGTTCACAGATATGTAAACTTTAGTGACTGTAGTGATTTTTTTTGGTTACGTTTTCTCTCGCCGCTCCTCCTCTACTCTGCTAATCCGGAACAGACTTGTCAACAGAGCTGTTTGAGAAACATTTATTTGGCGTGTATTTTGATTTTATAGTTTGACTCATGTCCCACCTGTTACCATGGAGGAGGCGGGCTTTATGACCTATACTGCAGCCAGTCAGCAGGGGGTGATGGAGAGGTTTTGGCTTCACTTTTAGGGAGCTGTCAAGTCGTCCATCTTGTTATACAGTCTGTGGTTTCATCCACGTCCTCTGGCAACACTGGATTTCTTTGCCAAATCTCATACTGATGCATCCAGTATATACTGAGGTATTTTAGTTTGGATGCTGTCCCTTGAACCGCCTCATTAGTGAGGGCAAAAACACATCTCAGCATTTTATGTGTTTAGTGTTAAAAATCATCTTGGAAAAACAAAACTAAACCTTGCCCTCAGGGTCAAATGCACGATTGCTTTGGATAATGGTAAATCACTGATGAAATAAGTAGATGATTTTGTGTTCTGAGGGTAGAAAGTCCATGTTGCGTCGTTATGGGTGAGTATTGCTCATTTGAGACTTTCATGTTTGTTTTATGGAAACACTCTTAGGTCATTAGCATAGCTGCTTCCAATTAATACCCAGACATTATCATAACATCATTGTAATGGGTCAAACAAAATACGCACGCACACACTTCTTGGAATTGAAACACCTCAGAGCCATGAAGCTAAAGAGGAGTCACACACGCTAACAGATAACAGAGGTAGAGCACCATCCAGACAAACACATCACATTCAATTCTAGTGAAGGCAGCTGGTGTGTTTTAAGAGAATTAGACCTGAGGTTGTTCTGGGAATACACACACACACACACACACACACACACAGAACCACATGAGGACCTAATCACAGGTGCTGGGAAGATCTGAGACATATGTTGGGGTCCATCCAAACGCAGCAGGGGATGCTAAAAGCAATAAACAGTTGCTTTTGTCTGTCTTTTTCTGCATGGGGAAGCTTGTTTGAGCGTGTGTGTGTGTGTGTGTGTGTGTGTGTGTGTGTGTGTGTGTGTGTGTGTGTGTGTGTGTGTGTGTGTGTGTGTGTGTGCATGAGTGTGCCAAGGTGCTAATGTGGATCTATACTATATACTAAAGCAAACATGCATATGTTTATGATGTCATGAAAGTAATTTGCGCACCTTTGCAATAAGGCTGAGGGGTTCTTGGCAGGAGGTGGGCAGTGCTGATGTCATTTCCTGTGCCAGGTGAGGTGCCTCCTGCAGCAGGTAGAGCTCTAACATGGACGCCAGCTGAGACAGACCTTGTTTCTTCTGCTCGGACATGGAGCTCAGGTCTGTAAGAAATGAGAGGGTTTACCTGAAAGGTTTTCATAATGTCTCGAGTTTAAGCTTTGACACTTTGAGACAGAAAATCACCAAAGTATATTAAACACACGCACACGCACACGCAGCAGAAACTTACGTGATTCATGCTCCTCCAAAGGGTAGAGCTCCTCACTTCTGCTCTTAGATGGATTTACCTGGAAGAAAAAGAAAGGGGGGTATTAGCATGTTATCAAAGTGCAGCAGAGTTATATTTCCCCACTGTTATGCTTTATTTGTGGCACTCCTTGAAGTATACTGTTGCTGTTGTTGGATTTAGTCCTTGAAAAATCGCTCAGGCACTAAGAAAAGCAGTTTGTTTTGTTGCTTGATGACGGTAGATTTTTTTAAACAATGCTTTTATTTTCAAGAGCAGCTGAGGTGCTTTTAATCTTTTAGTGAACGTAAACACACTGACATCCCAAAAAGTGTTGGTTTTAAAGGGTTTCTAAAGACAGCAGCAACGCACAGCGCTTCACAACTGACAAAAGAAGAGGTACAAATAGTCATGTTTCTTTCTGCTCTATTTTGGCTGTCTAACAGACAAACTTCAGAAACATACCAGGGCAAAGATGATCCTCGCAGCCAGGCGGACTGAGTCAGTTGGAGCTCTCGGTAGGAGGCTTCGCAGACATTTGCACTCTCTCTTATGGCCAGACCATGCTTGTTTCTGGAGGAGAAAGGCGTATTAACACATTGACAGACACACAAACAAAAGCCCTTTTTACATTGCGGTTCGTAATGAAGCTCTGCCACCACGCCGCCTTTGTCATATTACATTGGACCAAGCCGCGCTGGTGTAAAGCGCCCCAGTGAGTGTTTTTACACGGCGTTCTGGCTTTGCAGAAGCAAAACGTTTGCATGCTTCACATAGGCCCTGTTCACATTTGGTATTATCCATATGTCCTGGGTGATTCGATCACAAGTGGACAGCCCTAACCCTAACCCTAGACCATACACACACTAAGGCGCTGTTCCGCCCTGCCAGCTCCGCCATTTCCACTAGTAAATGCCAGCTCAGAGGTGGAACAACTTTACCACACCATTCCACCTCTTTGCGTTTTACATAGAAGACGAGGTGCAACAGAGGAGTAATAGTCCCGCCTTGAACTGGCAGTATAAACAGGGCTATACATAAACCCACACAAACCCACACAGTATGTGGTACCTGACAGGTGACGTTGCAGTAGCGGGCCATCTTGCACTGGGAACACCTCAACAAGGTCTCACATCTAGACAGAAGGAGAGAAAAAGATTAGTCAATTCTACAACAATTTAACCTGACCTTCTGCAAAGTAAAATCTGTCATCCTGCGTTACAGAAAACAAAATGATTCAAAGGCTGATTCACTTTTATCAAAGAGCTCTCAAGGCCGGAGGTGGAGAAATATTACAGCTCATGAAGTGATGAGTCAGCGAGCTGGAGTTGGACCAGTACTGTAGTTTTTTCTAAACATGCCGTCAGACATCATTTCTCTTACATCATGTTAGTGTGTGAATAAAAGTAAGCTGCTAAGTCGTCAAACATACTCTGCACATATCCTCAAGTATGCTTCATGTTCCGGCCATTTTCTTGACCTTTACACACACAACAACATTGCTGCATCCTTTCCTGTCAGCTTTATTAAGCCGTGTGCATCCACTATCTGGTTTTATCAGCCGACCCATCGTCTTCGAGATCGTCTAAGAGCTTTACATTTAGTCCACTCTCCTCACTGTCACATCCTGTTACTATCACAGCACTCGCATGTGTCTGAGCGCCTGTGTGTGTCCACTCTATGTGTTTACGCCCATCTTTGTGTGTACATGTTGTCGTGCATGCTTGGTCTGCTGTGTTTCTTGGAGTGACACTGCTGTCTTTTCCAGTTTGCCTGTCAGTGTGATAACAAGCCAGAGCACAGCAGAGTCAGTCTGCTTCACGCTGCCAATTACAGCCGGTAGAGAGGGCATGAGCATCACAACACACACACACAAGGCAGGATGTGAATCACAGGAACTCTGTCAGAGTGTGATTGTGTTTGTGCATTGGCTAATATGATCATTACAGGTTATAGACATAGATACAGTGCTCACAAAATATAATCTTTCAATATAAATCATCGAGTGATTGTCAAATCTTTATTTGGGTTTGTTAACTAAAAACAGAAGTGCACACAATAATGAAATAATGGCACAAATAAATGATAGCAAAGAGCAAACATTAGTTATGCATAAACACATGCGAACAAACTTCATAGAGAGATTGTATTCTTGTATTCCTTGATATTTGTATGTCAGCCTTTATTTGTGATGACAGATTCGGTCCTCCCGGGCATGGATGTTACCAGTCTTGGACATCTGTCAACAGATGTTCTGCCAGCTTCACAGATGTTTCTCTTCAGCTGTTGCTGGAGGGACTTTGTTGCTCTACCTTCCACTTTGCACTGCCATGGGTCATCACACAGAGCCACCCAGCTTGCATTGCAACAGGCCCCTTTTGCTTGTCCCTATCAGTCAGCCCACAGGGCAAAGGCAACATGCAATGTATGCCAACACACACTAGCAATGTGTTGGCGTTCGCAAGAGCTGTCCCTTGTCATTGATTCTGTTTGTGATTTTCATGGACAGGATCTCAAGGCGCAGTGGGGGGGGGAGGACAGTGTCCAGATTGGGGACCTCAGAGTTTCATCTCTGCTTTTTGCAGATGATGTGGTTCTGCCGGCTTCATCAAAATGTGACCTCCAGCAGGCACCGGAGAGGTTTGCAGCTGAGTGTGAAGCGGTCAAGGTGAGAGTCAGCACTTTAAAGTCTAAAGGCCATGGTTTTCTGATGGAAAACAGTGAATTGCTCCCTCTGGGTGGGGAGTGAGTTGCTGCCTCAAGCAAGGTAGTTCAGGTATCTCATGGTCTTGTTCACAAGTGAGAGTAAATTATATTCGATTGCAGCAGCAATGTGGTGGTTGTACCGAACCATCTTAGAAACGAGGGAGCTGAGCAGGAAGAAGAAATCTTTCAATTTTCCAATTGATCTACCTTCCAAACCTCACCTATGGTCATGAGCTTTTGGTAATGACCAGAAAAAATGAGATACCATAAACAAGCAGCCGAAATGAGTTTACGCCAAAGGGTGGCTGGGCTCAGCCTTAGAGATAAAGAGTTCAGCCATCCACAGAGAACTCAGAGTTGAGCCGCAGCCTCTTTGCATCGATAGGAGCCAGCTGAGTTGGTTCGAGCATCTGATTAAGATACCTTCTCCCCACCTTCCTCAGGAGGTTTCTGAGAACGTCTCACTGGGAGTAACCCCAAGGTAGAGCCAGAACATGCTGCAGGGATTAGAAATCATGCGGCCTGGGAAAGCCTCGGGATCCTCCAGGAAGAAGATGGAAAAACATTGTTTGGGCCAGGGATGTTTGGGATCACTTGCTTAACCTTCTGCCAGTGTGACCCAGCCCCAGAAGACAATCCACTTTAAAATACCTGAAAGGTGTTATGCTGGATTCAAGCCAGGGCCTTGGCCAAGTTATAGTTTCCACTGTACCCGTCTCTCTGGTTTGATTTTTGCAGTGTATTTGGGATTACTGTCATAATGGAAAACTCCTCTCCTGCCAAGCTTCTGGAGACGGGGAGTCTTTTTTCATTACATGTTTGGGCATACAAACATTAATTCATGGTGTCATCTGTATATTACCTGCCTTAGACCTTTTCCACTAGTGCAGCCCCATATCAGCACACTTCCACCTTCATATTTGGCACTATGCTACCCAAAGATGCTGGACCCTTCTGATTTCAATCTATTTTGGTTAATCTGAGCAAAGAATGAGCTGCCAATATCCCAACGGCTTCTTGTCATGTTTATTAAGGTTTAATTTTCCATTTCCTGCCACTTAGTGAGCAATAATCTTATTTTTGGACGCACTCAGTATAAAACTGATTTCATGTTATGTCATTCTCACAGTTTGAGTCCAATTTCCACAGATAATTCTTGTGCTATCTGTTTCTTTACATGCAAGGTGGTGAAAATAGCATTTGGCAGTTTGCTTAGTAGCCTGCTGACGCTCTTTCACCTCTTTCATCTTTATTAAATGTCACAATCTGTTTTAGCCAAATCCTCACCACGAGCAGCCATGTTGTTTTAAACACAGCCTCTAAAGCAAAGTGAAAAAACTTTCTAATATGATGTATTATATATTGAATGAATATTTTAATACTAGTCAGCCCTGTGATTGACTGGTGACCGGTACAGGGTGTACCCCACCTCTCGCTCAATGACAGATGGGATAGGCTCCAGTCCCCTGCAACCCTTTACAGGACAAGCAGTATAGACAATGGATGGATGGATTTTTATACTACACTAAGAAGACAGTTAGGAGGTTGACAAGTAGCAAAGGTCTCTAGCTGAGACCAAACCAGGGATGCTGCCATCACATGGTCTCCACTGGTGAAAAATACATGATGGGGATGCTTCATACAGCAGGTTTTTAATGAGGAACATCTGCCAGATACTCAGTCTCAAAACTCTGATTTCATTTTTATTAGACATCCTGATATTAGCTGCGTCTCAATGCAGGGGCTGCATCCTTCAAAGGACATATTTGAAGGCTGATTGGGTCACAGCAGTAGTGCGTCGAAGGTTGTCTCATGTCAAAGGCTCCTGACAAATGCGTCCTCCTTTTCCCGGGCCACTAAGGATCCATCAGGTGTATGACTTCATGACCCAACGCATCCTGAGATTCATTGCACGCCAATTCAAACGAGATGGCGGACTGAGAAATACACGTTAAAATGTAAACGTTTTTGGTTTCAAATCATTCGAACAGCTAACGATACAAATGTTAAAAATAACCTTGAAATAAATTATCTTTAAAATAATAAGTAAAGTTACGTGATGTTAGTTATGATAGCTAGTTAACCCTCTAGCTAGGTGACAGGAGCCGCATTTGCAGGCTCAAGGGTAAGGGCGGGAACAGCTGGTGACGCAAACAGGAAATCCTGTGGTCTACACAGGCTACGAATGGTTCATCCTCTGTAGGCCGCGTCCTTCAAAGGATGTAACCCCTGAAGTAAGACACTAGCGTTTATGCTATTAACACAAGTCTCTGCAATGTTGGTGCACTTGCATTACTTGAATGACTAATACCTTGCATTCAATTTTTCAGTGCATTAGTGTGTGTTAGGATTTCTTTGCATTGCTAGTGTCATTTCACAATAAAAGAACCAGAGGAGTCAGGGTTAGCAGAGGAGCTCAAGGCTTGTTTGGCACCAACTGTGTGACTCTGGGCTTCATCTAATGATGAGAGAGAGAAAATGATAGAATATTGCTAATTAAATCTGACAATGGATGGTATTATGAGCTTATACACACAAAATGAGGTAATGGAGAACTAAGTTATGATGGATGAAAAATACATGAGCCTGGGGCTTATCAAACTGTATGTGGGACATTGATTAGATTGGACATATGAATGCTGTAGATTACATTATAATAACCTTGAAGGCAAAAAGCAGACATGTTATATTAGTGTAAGTCTGCCAGAAGGCTGTTGCCTGTTAACATTAGCCACAGGAGTTAGGCTGAGTATTTCCTATGTCCATTTTTCAACGCCTGACCAGACTGGACTGTTGTTTCCAGCTGGACGTCCCTGCACACTCCTCTTCGCTGTTCTCCTCACCGTCTTAGACTGTAATTTGCAGCTTTCCTCTCAGTCCTCCTCTTTTCTCACCCACCCTCTTGTTATGCCCCTGTGTTTTATTTGCGATGACCTTTCCCGCCTTAAACCCAACGGTACATTAATAGTCTCGCTCTGGGACAGGGGGTCACGAAAACACAGCTATTCTTGTCATGCTGAGACGTTACAGAAACAAGGAAGCCACCCACAGTTTGAGAAACACATGCCTTCACTATGAGACACAAAGTATTAACAGCTGATAGGAGCAGACACAGCCCTGCGCAGCTTCAACAGATGAATGGAGAACATAACTCAGACACTAAGAGTTGGGTCACATCACATGTTGCCAGAAGCAGGAAGTCCATCCATCTTCCATAAACCCAGACAGGAAGGCTGAATGCTTTAGGGTTGCTTAAATCTGTGGGAAAAGTTACCCCTCAGAAGGCAATCACATGAGGGACCTTCAAATATATCATGTAGCTTCAGCTCTCCATTATACTGCTATGATGCTAAACTGATAAACATGTCAGTGGGATCCATGCTGAGGGAGCGGTTGTAAGTAATGCAAGAAAGGAAAGACAGATTGAAACAACAACTTATTGATAAGTTGGCAGTACTATAGAAATATAAGATAATAAGAAAGAGAAAATAGTCGGAGTTCCCAGAAAATGTACAATATAAAGATATACTGTATGTATATTAAAGTTATTAAAGATAGATGGATACACTGACTCACTGAGAAGAGAGAGACACACAGGATGTGAGACAGACAGACACTCTGATGAAATACCCGTCTAATACTGTTTCGTTACTCACCACATTAACGCACAGTTGCACCTCAGCAACTGTTGTTATGGTGACCGCCTCCAGGCTGATAAGATCTCAGCATTTACAATATATCCACTCAAGCACTCTCTCACTCACACACTGCATATAAGCGCGTCACTGTATAGATACCGCTCGCATGATGCAGGTATTCATGCAGGACTGTGGGTCTGTATCTGGAGTGAACATAATTGAATTTCCTCTCTGTAAGGGTCGCATGGCACTCATGAAAAACAAATATTTCTGCTCTGTGATTGCTGCAACTGAGAGGAAAGGACAAAATAAACAATCATCCCACCAGGGTTTTGTGGGCCTTGTCTGCGACTCTTGCAGCCTAAAATGTTTTCGCAGCAGCTTTAGAAAAACGTTCCAAGGCAAGTTGCAATGATTTGAGGATTTAGTTTTGTATAGTACATCACATATTAGGGGTGGGACAAAATCTAAATACAGCAATATATTGTCGTCCTGAATCGTGCAATATCGTTAGCCCGGCACCAAATATTAATATTTTATTTTACAAATATACGCTATGCTCTAAACAGATTTCCCTGCCTCACCACATCCCCACTTCATGACTTCATGATGGTGGCGCTTATGACATGAATGAGGGTAACGTGAACTGAAATTAATTTAGCCGACAAAGAAGTTGACAGCAGGATAAAAAAAGATAATGTTGGACAGCGGGGAAAACAAGTTAAAGGAGAAGTTAGGTGTTTTTACACCTGGGCCCTATTTGTACAAATTTGTGTGTCGTAATGACTCACAGGAACAAAAAGTTTTGGAATCGGTCCAGTAGGTAGCTTCCGCCGTGTTCACGGTAGAGACTGGGGCAACTGCGCCCGATCAAAGTATGTCCACTAATAGTCTTTGTTTTTACCACTGTGACGGCCCCTGCATAGTGTTAGTCTATTGTATTAATGCATGTGTTTCTTTGCAGAGGAGCTGGTCGAACAGCTGCCGCTATATGGAGCACCTGGGCCATTGCTCCACGAGTATAAATACAGCAGCTTCCGGCGGGCTCTCTCTCTCTCTCTCTCTCTCTCTCTCTCTCTCTCTCTCTCTCTCTCTCTCTCTCTCTCTCTCGCTCGCTCTCTGGACTCAACGCCAGCACCATTATTAGTTTGGTTCTTTGTGTTAGTGCACTATTCAAACATCTCACCACACCATACTCACACACCCACATGTACACTACTGATAATACAGATTTCACAGATCTCATAGTATTTGTAAACTCCTTAGTTAACTTACGTTCTTGTTGTAATAAATTAATTCATTTACTTTTGGCAACTCGTGTCTCTCCAAGTTGTTTGTCATGGCCTTACGGACAGGGTTATGACACCAACGACAGGGTCAGATTGTTACTCCAGGTGTCCGATAACATTACAGAAATGATCCCTACTCCCTACTCTTAGTGTCTTGATTTATGCTCTCCATTCATCTATTGAAGACACAGTAGTAGTAGTAGTAGTAGATTAGGTGGCTAATGAAGGAGAGGTGATCACACCGTAGCCGTATTTAGAACGGATCAGCTGTCTGCTCCACAGCAAAAAAAGTACATCTCTAGCGTGCAGCATTCCAGAGTTACTAAAGAAACAGCACAAGCCTACCCTCCCATGTTTCTACAACATTGCCGACCAACCAAGATCAATATTTTGGATATCAAAAAGGTAACTTTCGTGACATACATCAGGTGATTGATCAAATTTGGAGGGACTGAAATGTGTCACACTAATATTGTTTTTTGGCAAAATCTCTAAAACTTGCAATGTGATTTTTTTGGCCGTCTGAAAAGCCTAACTGCTCTACAACAACATGCACTATAAAACACATCATTACAGTAAGATCTAGTTCGGTGGTTCAGCTTCCTGTTGGTCCTTTGGGATTATCTGGCTGAGGAAGAAACTCCCACACACACACATTCTGGACATTTCACACATGATTCATTCATGATTCAAACACACAGAGACGACTCTGCTCTGGCCTCTTTGCTATAATCACAAGAGTTCATAGCATATTCGAAGCTACATACAGTACGTACAGTAAGACACACACTGATATAACGTGGTCCAAATATAGATACGGATGATCACAACAGAGCAGGAGGCGGAGGAGACGGCAGGAAACAAGCAACCGAAATCACATTAACGTCCCTCGTCACTTCATGAGTCGACAGCAGAATAATACTTGTTGTATAAGAGATTATGAGTCCTCCTGTTAAGACAATTAGTCTCACAGTCAGTCTTGTTATTTTATTATTCTCTCTCTCTCCTTCCCTCCCCATCTTTCCCCTGACCTTTTTACTCTCCCTCTCCTCCCGCTGTGTCTCTGTTAGATGCTGTGTGCAGTGATGGTCTTCTGCATGGCAGGTCCACGGTGGGACTGCAGGCACAGTAGAAAAACTCATGAATAAAATTAGATGTTTCATTAGAAACATGCAGAAGACTGAATTATCTGACTCTCTCTCTCTGTGTGTGAAGCCCCTCCTCTTCATCTCAATGTCAGACTCTCTTTCTAGTTGATATTTTTTCTCTTCATCCCTCCTTTACACGATCAGTGGGTCATTCTCTCTTTCTAGCCTGCAGTCCATTATTCTTGTTTCCTCCACTACACTATGGAAAGGATAGTAACATTGTATATAAATCACATGATCACCAAACAGTTACAGTAGGGCTGCACCCAATATGACGATTGACGACAGATTGAGTTATGTCTGACCGAAAAACATTGAACATTATTAGCATTAGGGATGCACGATATTATCGGCACTTTATCGGCCGATATTGGCTTCAAAATATCGGATATCGGCCAACACGCCGAAGAAGACCTGCGCGGCGCAGCGTGATGACCTCACGTGTGTCTACCTGCAGCATGAGAGAGTTAGAAGCCAAAATGTCCGTGGTGGGGACGTTTTTCAAAGTGTTCGAAATAGATAGCAAAACTGCCATTTGCAATGACTGCTCAGCTTCGGTGATGCGAGGAGGAGCCAAGGCAAAGTCTTTCAACACTACAAACTTGATTAACCATCTCAAGACCCGTCACCCCGACCGTTGTAACAAATGTGATAAGAGTATCACCATTATACTGTACGCTAGTTCCAATACAGAAGAGAGTTGATCTCTGCAATTAGGTGTGCTGGAAAAAAAATATCAGTATCGGTATCGGTAATCGACTAAATGAGTTGTAAAAAATATCGGCATATCGGATATCAGCAAAAAATCGAATATCGTGCATCCCTAATTAGCATAATCATATCATTTTTGCTCGATGTATCTGTTTCATGTAGTTAGATTACTGTATCCCATCCAAAACTTATAACTTTGAATACAGAGCTGGGTCAGTTTACATTTAGTTTCTATGAAATGCTAGCACTATATACACTGATAGATACTGATGTTCAAAACACAACTTTTCCCCTTGTTTTCTTTCTCGAAACAGCAGCAAAACTTTGGAGGGGTTTTGCAAATGAGTCAAATCTTAAGATGTGCAAAATGTCAAACAAGCCGTCATCATCAAATCCTGAAAAGTAGATTTATTGTGAAAGATTAAAGTCTGTGCAGGTACAGGCGATGTGACAGAAACGAGCGGAGAGAGGAAAAGCAGGAAGGAATGCAAAACAAGAAAAACATGCAGAATAAAGGACATAAAAACAGACGGCGGAGGAAGTGACTGAAACACTCTGGTTTTCCACATTGATATGCAGGAGCAGAGATGTTCCACTCACATGTTTGTGTATGCGGTCAATTTTGTTAAGTCTATGCTATCGGACGCCTAATTAGGCCTACCTCAGCATGTCTCTGTTGGTGTGTGTGTGTGTAGCATGGTAATTAATTTCCCATGAGTATTTGCTGCTGTGCTGCAGCCATGAGAGGTTTGGTTCTGTTCATGTATGTGTGTGTTTGTATGTGTCAATAATTACTGGGGTCCTCCTTTCCGGGCTGTCCGGTCGTGCCTGAGCGGATTTTCTCATTTCCAGGCTGAGTGGCCGACACAGCGTGGTACGACTCACTCCCTCATGACAGGTAATGGTGTGCGAGGATATGAATGTATGTAGAGTCAACCACTGAGAAATATTAACATACATCAAATGAAGCATTCCTGATGCGTTCAGAGAGGTTCACGAAAACGAGAAAATAGAACTACACTTCTTGTTTCTGCAGCCTGTGACGTTTGTGGATCGTGAAGACGACATGAAACAGGTCCTTCTTAAAACTGCTCTACAGACGAGCTCTTCCTCACCCAGCACAAACCTCTCCAGCACTGCTTCTGCTGCTGTATCACAGACTGAATGTGAGAGGATGTAAGCATGAGTATTCAGCTAATGAGCCACACTTCCTGAAGGGACACTAGAGCCATCTAGTGTTGCTTCCACGCTAAAGAGTAAAACCTGCACAGAACTAATCCACTCAGTACTCTGCAGACCGCAGCCCGGCCACAGCAACACGTCAACACGTGTAGAGGGGTGACTGGCATGTAAAGCACTGCTGACTGTGTGTGTGTGCGTGTGTGTGTGTTTGTGTGAGAGAGTGAGAGAGAGAGAGAAAGGGAGAGAGAGAGACGCCAGCTGTGCTGCATCCTCCAGCCCTTGCTGAGTTCTTAATGGTTGTTCAGAGGATGATTCATTGACACCTGAGGCGACTCACATGGGACGAGTCTCCTTATGGTTTTATTATCATGATGATGGGAACATGCGCACACTCACACACAGTATAGCCTGCAGGGAACATCTACCCTTGGAAACAGAAGATTTTTATTTTTATTTTGTACTGTCTTGAGCTCTTTCAGCGAGCATCGCTCTCTGGTGTACTTCGCTCATTAAGGGTCTTTATATGGCAGCTATTGTTTTTTTAAAGAAAGTAATGTTAGTATGTACAGTTTAAGTTTTTTCAGTTTAAGATCTCATCCATCCATTTCAGGTCACGGTGGCAGGAGGCTAAGCAAGTTAGCCCAGACGTCCCTCTCACCAGCAACATTATACAGCTCGTCCTGAGGCGTTCCCAGGCCAGGTTGGATATATAATCCCTCCAGCTGGCTCTGGGTCTACCCTGGGGTCTCCTCCCAGTTGGACGTGCCCGGAAAACCACACAATGATGCGCCCAGGAGCCATCCTAATCAGATGCCCAAACAACCTCAACTGGCTCTTTTCAATGTGGAGGAGTAGTGGCTATACTCTGAGCTCCCTCAGGATGTGTGAGGTCCTTACCCTATCTCTGAGACTGAGCCCAGACACCCTGCGGAGGAAACTCATGTTCGGCAGCTTGTACCTTATTCTTAAGGTCACTACCAAAAGGTGAGGGTGTCCCGACCGAAGGCGAGGGTTGGAACGTTCGCCTTACAGGTCAGCTCCTTCTTCACCCTGACGGTCCAGTACAACGCCCGCAATCATTTGCTGTAATAAATATTGAGACTGCAATACTGTCTCATATTAGTGCAATAACAAGTGACTAAACAGATCGACCGATGGATAGTGCAATATTAAGCCCCTTGAGAGCCTCTTCCCACTTCAATTCAATCAAACACACAGAAGTCCCACCCCCTCCAATGCAAAGTGATAAGATAGGCCTATCGGCTGTCAATAAAAACCGGTAATGCTTCTGGCAAGTTTCTCAACGTCCGAACATAAGCAATCACAGCAATGTTGCAGCAACCTCCATCCACAGGTCAACATACAAACATACTATCTCCACGGGGAGAGGGAAAGTAAGTTTTTAGTCATGAATGTGAAGGACAAGTGCGTGTGCCTCGTGTGGTACCAACGTTTCAGTCGACAACACGATCAACATGGGGCGCCAGCGATTACAGCGATGTAATGCAAGTAGTTCTCCAATGAAAAAAGGTTGGAGACCCTTGTCCCAAATGATTCCAACAATTGGGTTATAACGATACAGTGATATGGATATGGGTATATGCAGGGAAAAAAAGTTTCAGTGGGCTTTAACAAAGTCATGTCATGAGATAAAGAAGCACGGCGGCAGGCGCTACGTGGCTCCAATCAGAGCTGAGGGAATGTCCTGAATGAACTTCAGGATTGGCATCACATCCAAGAGTTAGATGAAAACATGACCAGATTGGTCATGGACAACAACAATTAGTCTTTTACGGAATAACTGAATTGGAGGAAACAAATCATATGTTTGTGATTTTATCTTAAAGGTCATTCAGAAAACTGATTCCAGCTACATGGGGCTTAAATGATGTTTTAATATGTTTCAGATTTATGGCTTTAGGTTTGAGAGAGACGTGAACATTTACAACTGATGCACTTAATGATGTGGATCCACAGGGAGTCAGAAAATCTCCTGGGAACAAACACACAGACAGACACTCACAGGAATAATACACTGACCGTCATTAATAATGATGCACTAAATCTAACCACACCTGAACATTTAATGTAAATCCTCGTAAGGATGTAAAATGTCCTGAGGAGACTCGCGGCCCTCATGCAGATGTTTCGCTTGATGATTACCAGGCATTACACACATGAGGAGGCGTGTTCCCAGTTTACAGCAAATCACTTGGTTTGCAAAAGATCCAGCTGTGTGTGTGCGTGTTTGTTTTTCCAACACCAAGATGTTCTGAGACACCTGGGTATCTGTAAGCAGCAGGAGGCAGGGAAATCTGAAGGGACATGGAGAACAGAAAGGAGGAGGAGAAGGAGGGTAGAGAAACAGATGCAAGGGAAAAAAATAATCTAAATCAGAATGAGGCAGGGAGAAAGAGCCGAGCCAGGAGGGACCAAAAACATGCGTCTTAGCGCTGAGGAGTTAGTAGAGAAGAAGCTTGACGGAAAACAGGGATGAGGAGGAGAGGCACGGAGGAAGACATTGATGTCAGGAGCAGCAGATGGGAGGATAAATCGAGAGGAGGGAAGAAGTGAAAGGAGGAGGAGGAGTGCTGACTTGCCTTTTGAACTACTCCCCTCCTCTCATCTGCTCCTGCTCCTCTTTCTGTTGGCTCGGCTAACTGCATCCAAAGTAGCAATCTGCATGCTTCATATAACACTGCTTTCACACACTCTTATCAATGTGCGTGTGTAAGCGAGAAAAGGGAGGAAAGAGGGCGTCCGCATTAGCACGAGATGAAATGTGTGAGACGGGCTGGGTGTTTCGCAGCACGTAACAGATGCATACAGTTTGTGCTTCAAGACAGAGAAAGAAAATGTGACAGTGAGAATAACTGTCGATCCTCTCACTTCACTTTTGATTAATGAATTAACTATTTAGAGCAGTTATCATCAAGCACTACATATGGCCTAGCCCTGCTCTTTTTGTAAAGTCTCTTGAGATGACTTTGGTTATGATTTGGCACTATAAAATTTGATCAACTGTACTCCTATGCCTGGTAAGCTTATGATACACGCCTCATATTGGATAAAGGGTTGTGGTTGGGCCGACCACAGACAGGTCAGATGGAAATCTGCATGAATGGAACGGGTACCAAATGCATCTAGTAGATAAAACAGGAGGTTGCAGATTTGTCTGATTCCCAGGCTACTTTACAGGTGTGTTCACAAAAGACCTTTAGATACAGATGTAGATTCAAAACAAGTCGGTCGGGCGGTGTGAATAGAGGCAAAGACAAGCTCATGTAATTTGACAATGAAGGGCAGTTATATGTCCGCTACTCTTTCACAATGAAAGTCCGTTTGTTTGATCTGAATCAAAGACCAAATTGTTACAATGTTGCATTTTGCCTCAAGTTTGTTGTTTGTTCACACAGCAGCTTTTTACCAGCAGACCAAAAGTTTTCATGTGCGATCCATGTGGGAAAACTCGCTGGCTCCGTCCACCAGACAGTTAAGAACTGAAGAAGCCTTTCGGATGAGAGGTGAAACGGCTTCAAGGACTTCAACTGAGCTTAGAAAAACTCCCTGAGGCGAACAAAGAGAGAGAACAAGACGAGAGAGAGAGAATCTGGGACTTCAATGTTTTGTTGTCTGAGTTTTTCTACTTTTAACACTGACATTGTTCCACAGTTCGATCTCCTTTAGTTTTTCACTGAACAGTCTGTCAGCACATATTTCTATTCGAGCCCTCACCTCGTAGCTCCCCCACGTTTGTCCTCTACACTCACCTCGCTGCCTGGCTGTCTCTGCAAGTGTCAACATCTGTTAACAACCCACAATGCAGTTTTTTTGTTTCTTATATCAGGTCCTATTTTTATTTTAAGCCTGATTACGTTGTCACCTGAATCAAACCGGACCGTGGTTTATTTGGGAACAGACCGAGTCCCACCTTTTGTGGCGGACCACGGTACGCTGGTTTGGTCCGCACCAGAGTTCGAATGCGTGTTCTCACCTGTCCAAACGAACCAGACTTTTGGAATCAAGTCCAAAAGTCAGAGCCAAAGCCGTCAGGTCTGAAAGCACACCAAGACTCTGCACGTGATTAAACATAAAGTCAAAATTCTCTTGACATCCTGTCTGAACCCTCCCTACAACATGTAGTGCTCAACCACTTTTATCCATCACAACATTATAGTTGGACAAAATGACGATGGCATAATGTCAGCCAGCATCTAACCCCTGTTCCAAAACGTTCAACATCACAGGTGATGCATTTTCTGCTTGTGTCATGGTTTTTAAGATTAGCGTCTTCTACATTTGTCCTGTTTTTAATTGGTTGTTTTGTTCACACGAGTTTGAACGCAGATTAAATTAGAACAAAACTCTTCAGTCAAACACTTTCCAAAGTTTGTTTGAATAATAAAGGCCCTTTGGATATTAGTTTATATAACTTCAAGTAGCAAATATTGCGCTATAAATAAGACAAAAGTTTGAGATGCTTTGTTTTTGTTGTTTGCACTGTTCTGCAGTGTGTGTGTGTGTGTTTGTGTGTGTGAGTGTGTGTGTGTGTGTGTGTGTGTGTGTGTTTGTGTGTTCCTGTGTGTGTTTGTGTGGTCCAAAGAGACAGTGAGTGAGAGATTGGTGTCAAATATAAAGACTTCATCTGACAGAGATAATGTTGTCCCCCCCCCCCCCCCCCCCCCACACACACACACCCCCACACCCCCCCACACACACACACACACACACACAACCTGACAGCAGAGAGAAACACATCTAAGTTGTTCTTTGGTCTGTCAAAATCTGAGAAAACACCATCAAAGCTCTGTGTGTGTGTGTGTGTGTGTGTGTGTGTGTGTGTGTGTGTGTGTGTGTGTGTGTGTGTTTGATGTGTTATCTGTCCAACAGAGACCGAGTGTCGCCGTCTTCTACCTCCATCTTTCTCTGGAACTTCCTCTCCTTGCTGTCACAGTTTGAAGGCAGATCTTCAGCTGTCACTGTGAGCTTCAGTCTCTCAGCTTGTTTGCAAACATTTCCAGCACAAACCATTTGTAAACAAGTTTATCAGTGCCTTTCATCAGAGTTATAAAAACAAACAACATGCTTTGACTGTAGTTCAACCAAACCGCCTCATTGTGTTGCAGTGATGTAACTTGAAAATTAAACAGATTCGATGGAGAATGACACGAGCATGTTTCAGTTCTAAATGAAGCCCGAACCTCAAAGACTCAATAAAGCTTCTAATTATGTTTGCATGGGAAATCATTAGGGGACACCTCACTGACCACACATCCTGCCGGGGGACACAACAAACTTTACAACTTCAAATTAAAACGTCTGTCATGTGAGATCATCACACAGGGGAGCATTCACAATATTGACCAGGCAGCCATTTTCCTCTGACATCACAGCCAGGGTGGGAAGCTCAAATGCTGTTATAATGTTGAACTGTTGTGCTCCTGGTTGCAAAAAGAGACTATAAAAATATGGATGACACGTCTCCACCACCTCTCATTGTACTTATTTGAAGCCAAAATACCCCCAAGACGGGGACTGCCATCTTGCGCTGGTGTTGTTATTTAGAGCCAGAGACTGCGAAGTAGAGATCAGCTGGTGATGACGCGGTAACGATGCTACTTCTGTTAACCACACACTTAACTTACCGGGAAAAAAAAAGATCCCTCACACCGGCGCATTTAACAGCAGAAAAGCTTCTTGTGTTAGTCTGAAGCAGAGGTTCACAGGTATGTCAACTTCAATGACTAGTGTAATTTTAGTTACGTCTCCTCTCGCCGTGCCTCCTCTACTCTGCTAATCCGGGACAGATTTATCAACAGAGCTGTCAATCATGGCGTTACACCCTCTTTTTATAGCATCAAATAACTAATCTCAGAAAAATGAAAACTTGGACATAAACCAGCATGATAAGAACTAACTATAATGACAGAAACCATGTTTGACAAATTACCTATGTCCCATCCGTTGAGGAGGCATGGAGGAGGCGGGCTTTATGACCTATACTGTAGCCAGTCAGCAGGGGGCGATAGAGAAGTTTTGGCTTTACTGTTACTGTGCATTCACACCGAATGCGAAGAGACGTGAATCTGCGGGAGATTCTATACAAAGTCAAAGCATTGACGCGAGTAGACGCAAATTCTTGTTGGGCGGCGCGAATGACTGCGATGCAAATTCGTGCAAGTTGAAAAGATTTTACTTCCTTGGCGAAATCGCGTCACGTGGTGTAGCGAAAGCCTATCAACATCGAGATTCTCCTGACGCCGGTGTTAACCATGGAGATAAGCCCAGCTTCCTCTCCTCCATTCCAGAAGCGTAGGGCGAATATTCGCCTGTTATTGAAACACGAATTTTAACGTGAGGCGAATATTCGCTTCGCGTTCGGTGTGAACGCACAGTTAAGGAGCTGTCGTGTTCATCTTTTATACAGTCTATGGTTGCAATTTGCAAATCATATAAACATAGAAAGTGATATTGTTTATCATTTCATCACTTCCAGATTGGTCATTACAATAACAAAAGCTTGGAAAGTAAGCCTGTCTTCTGTATGAGAATGTTAGCAGTGATGTTAGCCAGGAAGTGGATTAATGCTAATGTTAGCTGTTGTCAAACCGTAGATAATGGGTAAACAAATATTAATTCAATTAATTTCTATATTACATTTCATAAAAGAGGTCAAGAAGAAAAACAAACAAACAAAACAAAAACACAAAAAACTAATTATAATAAAAATGTGTAAAATTTGAAAACAGGTACATAATAACCTTTCACTAATCCATACTACATAAAGTAGCAGACACAGGCTGTTAATAAACACCAAACACCCTGCAGGGATACGTGTCAGAGACTGATACACAAGGTTTGGTAATTAATTAGCAGACATTATATATGCATGTTACTACAGCATTACGTTGTGACATTTAAAATGGCATAGAATTGTTCTGACTTTAAAAAGGATGGATCATTTTCTGTCTTTGTTCCTCTGTTATCTCAGCGCAGCCCGTCTCTGCTCTCTGTGAGTCAGAGACCTCTGATGGTTGTTTGTGTGTTGACCTCTGGCAAAATGAACCCTGCTGTGTGTGTGTGTGTGTGTGTGTGTGTGTGTGTGTGCACTCCCTCAGCATTTATCACTCATTACTTACATTCAGCCTTAAAGGCATGTAATTAACTCCAACTTTGAAGCCCCCCCACCTGCTTATTTCATTCAAACAAACACACACACATTGTGTACATCTCTCCGTTGTTTTTGCGATGAGATGCAGGCACACAAATAAATGCACACTCACAAACACATTCCTCAATACTCAGTCATGCTGTGAGACTAATTGTGTTTTAGTGAAAAACAAGAACTCCTCACATCTCTGAGTCCAATCTCTGCCCAGGGCTGTGTGTGTGTGTGTGTGTGTGTGTGTGTGTGTGCGCGCATGTGTGCATGTGTGCATGTTCTGTGTTCCATGTTCTACGATTGCTGTGACACCGACAAATCTCTCTCTGATATCAAATCAATAAAAGACGTGAAACAGACGCTCAGGTTGATGAGTGTCGGCCACAAGCCAAGCAGATGTATCCATGACACTTGCTCAATATCTAAAAAACATGATCAGACTCTGCACACAGATTCCACACACACGCACGCATGCACAGACACACACCGAACACACATAAACCCTCTGGCACATGAAAAATAATGGAATTCAGTGGAGGCACAAACATCCTAATTTAATATTGATTTCTGTTGTTCTAACTCCATCTCCCTGTGAGAGGATGAACATGTTTGTTTTTTGAGGTATTGAACACATGTCAGGTTATAGTGTTGAGCACAAAGCATGCAGTCTTAAAAATATGTGTGTGTTGGTGTGGGGACAAAAAACAGACTTTCATTAACCCCGGTTGATTGGAGACTGTCAGTGTTTGAGGTTAAAGGTCCTCCGATGGCGACACCAGCATCGTGAAACGCTTCTGAAACAGCTTTAAGTGTAGTATTGACGAGTACACCAGTCTATAGAGGGATCCAAGTTATTAGCCTTGAAAAAATTCACCCTGTTTCACCAGCAATCAATTTTTCTTCACCTCTCCGTAACAGTAGACTACACATCAAGTACTGTTTGCCAACCCTGTTTAAGTTAAAGCTGCCACTTGAAACTGTAATAGAGCAGCAAAGGAGATCTGATTTATAAGGTCATTTATCAGATAACAGTGAGGTGTTAGCAGACAACCTAGAGTTAGTCAGACAGCAAAATGTCAATAATTCAGCTACATGTTAGACTGGAAAATCCCACCAGATACACACAATGTGGACAGTATGCAAGGCAACAGTTTTGAGGGGTAGTCATTATTATTATTTAAGTAGTAGTTTAGGCCTACAGCTGTTACTAATAAATATACTGTATGTATATTTTGGTCCATCAAACTAGAAACTGAGTGTATTTGGTATCAGACACGAGTTCAGGTATGGTAGGAAATGATGTCATCAGAACATCTGTGGTTAGGACTAGATTTAAGCGAGTTATGGTTAAAGGTTAAGTTAGTTTCAAGGAAAAGGCTATGTAAAAAGTAGTGACGTGTTATGAATTTCAAATACTAATTAATTCATAAAAAAAATCAAGAAGTTCATGCGACTATTATCTCATCTTAAAAACATATTTTTTCCATTGTTTTCCCCAGCGCCTGGTTGTGATGCAGTGCTACCACCAGACAGTGGCGGTCGCACTAGGGATGGGGACGAATACTCGAGTACTTGTTATTGACGTCATTATTTGAATAACGTCACACTACTCGTGCACCTGTGCATATGTTGTTTTCGACTTCCATGTCTGGAAGTACTTTGACAAAAAAGACGACGATAACGTGCTGTGCAAGATATGTAGTGTCAAACTTGTATATCCTAGAAATAATAGTTTGATGTTTAAACACACGCGCTTAAAGCACGAGGAGAAGCCAGCGGAGACAGACAACAGGCAGTCTCGCATCACATCATTTCCTAGCCCTGTTAGCACACGCCGTTGAGACAATACCAGAGCGGAGAAGATCAGCCTGCTAATAACAAACATGGTGACTGGAGATATGCTCCTATTAAGTGTTGTGGAAGGAGAAGGCTTATGTGAGCTGATGCCGTTTGTTGAGCCGTTGTACGAGCCACCATCACGCCGGACAACAGCTACGAGAGTGGAAAACGTGAGTTACGTGTGAAGCAACACAGAACAGAAGTCCATACAGTCCGCTACCGCTGTGACATTTGACAACAGAATGTTACAACAACGTTAATTAAAGGGCCTGTTGAGGTTGTTCAATAAATGCTTCTGAACTTGCACTTGCTTTCCATTGTTGGCTATTTATTTACATGAATGTAAAAGTGTTAGTAAATGTTCTCTTACGGGCATATAGCCTACTATTTCCATGGCGGGAGGTCTGTGTCCGACATATGATTTTTTTAACGGTAAGAAAACGTAAATAATTTGCGAGTACTCGTTTACTCGTTCATAAGGGAATTAGATTACTCGAATATTAAAATGACTGGAAATGCCCATCCCTATGTAGCACATCAGAAAACCGTTTGCTAACCACCATTAATACAAAAGAAGAAGAAAGGATTAGTGCCAGATGCCAGTAAAACGGGTGTAGCGCTGTGAGATTCAGAACCGGGGGGTGATCTTCGAATAATAGTCATTTAACATGTAGATATGTGGACAATAACATCACAGCTGGCTTTTTCTCTTTTTAAATAGAATTAAACTTTTAATATCATACATACAGTCTAAAAACATGTAAACCCAGGAACAGTCTGCATGATCTCGTTGCCTCACACTCCAGTTCTAACTGCCTGACAGTCTGTGAGGGGATCAGCTGGAGGAATAAATTCAGATTACATAAAATAAACAATACTGCCCTGCTGTTACTTCATGTAGCAGCAATTCTCCACATTTACATCCCTGCAGGGTGTTTGTTAGCTGTTCTTTAGCCAGACTAAGCGACTTAGCTGACGGTCCAGTAATTGAGAGAGGAAACACACACACACACACAGTCACAGACACAGCAGCCATTACTGCATAGCAACAGTCTATTGCTGTCGTCCACAGAGCAGCTGGGATGAAGCATCTTTCTAGGGATATTTGGACAGTTGAGGATAAATAATTAAACTTCATTATCAGTGGATAAAGTGGATGTTCCTCAGAGCTCCATGAACACATCACTGAGTGTGGATGGTTGCTGTTTAATAACTACACACTGTGCCGGGGTAGCAGAGGCATGCTGTTACACCACTGAGACAGTGATACAGTAGGAATGAGTGATGCAGGGATCATATTATAGCTGGAGAGGACAGTATTTACATCTCTGTATACTGTGCTGTGTGCCAAGTCACAGAGGTGTTGTGCTTGTTTGTTATTTACCCAGCACACAACCTGCTCCAACATATTGTATATGAACAATTCTCCAATAACACCTGTGCATACACATACAGCAAATAAAGTCAGTATGAGCTATCCCCAGGACACACACACAGAAGGCCAAAGCTTTTCACATTCATATCCTGAATTCACATTTGCTTATGAATGCCACAGCCAAGTTCAGTATTTGAAAACATCACTGGACGGTGTAGCCAGTGGTTAGCCATACAGGACTTTGGGCCAAGACTTCCTTTCTTGCACTGTGTCCATTTAGCCACTTAAGAAGCAAGGCTGGAGTTGGAGTTGAGATACAATGTCTAAGAACAGATTGTAAGCTGAACTTGCATGCAGATATCCGTTTTTAGAGATTAACTAAAGGCTAAATCGTCATGAGATGACCACCGATGGGGTGGCATTACTCTGCCAATTTTGCTCTTTTTATTCGTCCCACAATGGGGAAATTTACAAGAGAAAAAGCTCATCTGTGAGCAGGGAGCTACTGCAACAGCACGCCACTCGTGCGGCGCCGGAACCAGATGAATCTATCAAAGGCCAACATTATATTTTTCACGAGCTCATTCTAACTGATCAAATGTCAAAAAAAGGAAGTAAGTAATAGGGATGGTTCATTAATTTCAAATATTTGAATAGTCATTCATTTATTTAAAAAAAATAAAAATGAATGCAAATATTATCTCATCTTCTGAATACATTCTTTCCATTGTTTTTTCCAGCGCCTGGTTGTGATGCGGTGCTACCACCAGAGGGTGTCTGTAGCGCATCCGAAAGCTGTTCGCTAACCGCCATTAAATAACAAGGCAGGTGTTGCGCTGTGAGATTCAGAAGCGGATAAACATGCAGAGACTTTTGCAGCCATCAGAGAGTTCTGTGTGGACCTCCTTCGAAAAATTTAACAAAAATAAGGTCAAGTGCAAACTTTGAAAGGTAAAACTAGCACATGGTGAGTCTACAACAACTATGCAAGGCACGACCGATTCTCACTGTAAGAGAAATGATCACTTGAAATGCCCATCCCAAGTAATCAAGTGTGATAAAATAAAAATGAAAAAAAAAAGAAGAAATATCACAAGCTGTAACAGGCTGTTTGGTATGCATGTGCATACATGAGTTATACAGTGCACATTCACACACACTTTTAACAGCTTTCTCTCTTTTTCAAATCATATCTGACTCTCTCTCTGCTTTTATATTGTCAATCCATTTTTCAGTGTCCTCACTCTCGCTCATCTCATCAAACATCCATCATCTTAAGTTCCTTTCATGTCTCTGAAAGCACAGATCAGAGGGCGTCTATCTGCTGAACAGTCCCAGTGCTTTAAAGCCCTGAGCCCTGAGTCCAAATGAAAACATATCAAGACTGATTATCTGATATTCATACCAAAAGGAACCTGATGGAGCAAACCTCTGAAGTGCACCTCATCGGATATTTCTATCTATTTTATCATTTCTTAGTACCTTACTCAACACACACCGAGATGTAAGAGCAGGAGTAAAGACTAAGAGCAGACATTAAAGAGAGTACAGTTGCTGCTGAGCCGACCACGCTCTCATGGTCTGAAAATAAAAACTAGACATGAGCTACATCTCTATGAATTCTCCCATGGGTTATCTGCATTAACTACTCTCATTAATCATCTTCCATTTGCTACTGAGGCTCGTGTACGTACTGTTTATAGCTCACAGTATTTTACCCTTCGTTCACCTTGCAGTGCCTGCACCAGGAATCAGCTCATATCTGTCATACTGTGGCTTGTATATCTCATCAGTCTGAGCCTTCCCAGTCTCATTAAATCCACATACATGTGTTAAGCTTGATGAAGTGGGTTTGGCTACAGTGGAGAAAGCAGCAGCAGTGCGAACGTTAAGCACCCAGCTGGACAAATATGACACGCAAATGAGATGAAACAGAGGACAAATCATCAAATCAGGGCAGATGAAGGATACGCTGAATATCTGCCACATTCAGGACATCTTCAGACAGGTGACACATTAAAGACACCTGAATAATGATGGAAGAACATAACGATGCAGATGCTTTCACACAGGTGCTCCACATGGTACAATTTAGCAATTAACATCCCATCATGCTCAGTGGTATGTTTATAAATGTTGATCAGGCGCAGTTCATTCTGAATTTGCATCAATATGACAAGAGGAAAAGATCAAAGTGACTTTGAAAGAAGGGTCATTGTTGGTGTACCATGACAGGAACTCCGGTCACAGAGGTTAAAACTATCTACAGTTAACTTATATTGATGGGAGAGAAATCAGTAAATTTTGGTTATCAATGACTAGACATAGAAAGACAAATCAAGGTAGCATGATGAATAGTATGGCAAACCCTCTTATAGCAGACAATATTACATCTTCACACAGCACAGATCACCCAGCCATGGCTTAAACCAGCTGAAAGGCCTCAGGGCTAAAGTGTGCTTCTGAGACCCCATTAACCCCGTGCTCATCCCCCTGTCTTAATGTTGTGTAGTGTACTGTCAAATATAACATGGCCTGAGGTTTCCTGTGTGGTAATCTGATACACAAATTGATTCTGGAACATACACCCTAAGTAGTCCTACATTGTTGCAGAGGAAAAATATTTAGTGTTTGTTAATTAGGAGTGCATATTACACATAATCTGAATCCAGGACGGAGCCATGGCGCCATCTAGTGCCCAGCTGAGGAACCAGCTGAAGTTGCATCTACCAATGTGCATTTAAAGTAGCTAGCGTTTAAGAGCCATAAGCAGCATGCAAACACAAACGCGAGCACACACATACGCATCAACAGTTTATGCCGTTTAATATGCAGACTCTATTCAAAGGTTTTAGCACACAAATAATTACGGCAGAGAAGCGAAAGCAAAAATGTCAAACGACGTGACCGTTTAATTTACTTTATAGCTGCTCACGGTGCTGACAACACACAACCTACCCTTTCTGTAGTTTAAACAGACTATTAAACTAACAGGCAGCTTTTTCTTTTTCAAAGTAGGATGCTAGTACCTCGTAGGACAGCCTGTCTCACCTTGTAAAGCAGTGGTGGCAGACATCTCTGGCTTGCCTGTTGGACACACAGCACGCCAGCGGCTCGGCGGAGTACACCAGCTCTCCTCTCCGGATCCCGGCCGTTGCCCGCACACCATTACCTTTTCCCGGGCTGACAAAACGCTCGAGCTTCGGTGCCATAGTTGATTTTCCCTCCACGTGAACTGAGCAGTGTTTACATCCGTGATAGACGCACGGTGCGTCATGGCGTCACCATCACGTACACACCCTTGACATCCATATATGGACTCATCCTATCAGTAATTAGTCCTGTCTTCTATGAGAAAAAATGGTCTATGAATAATATGAAGATTAATATTAAAGATTAAAACGCATTAACAAGATGACGTGAAAAGAATATTGTTTAAACAATATGTTTTTTAACGTTCTAACAAGCTCTTTGTTTACCTTTATTTTATGCTAATTTTATGTTATAACATCATAGTATTTAGTACCTTTAGTATCATAGTACCATGTTATTAAGTGAAATGTTTCATATCAAAACGTGTTATATTTTGTTGTTTGGTGCTTTTTCTGATGATCTGCAGGATCATCATAGATATAGATATATTTTCATACATAGTATCTATGGTACTGATCATGTAGTGACAGACTACAACATAGTTCATTGCAAAATGTGACACAGCTGGAGTACAGAAATTCCACCTTTGTGGAGAGCTATTAAAGTTATAAAGTTATTTTTCACTTATGATTTGGTGTTTTTTAACAACAAAAAACATTATTATTATTAGTAGTATTATGCTGAGATCTTTCCATTTTCATAGAGAATAACTCAAAGTTATTTCCGTCATAATTTTAGCTAACCTTTATAAAAGGACCTACATCGACAATTTTGTACCACTAGTCCCTAGAACGTGTTTTCTGCAATTTTGATTCAAAACCAAAATTGGACGAAAGGAGAACGCATGCTGAAAAACTAGTAAGTGTGTTGTGGCTGTGTAGTTTTGAGGGAGAAGTGTTTCAGAAGAGACAGAATGGAGGCTCACAAAAAACTCTTTTCAATTATTTTAACAGGAGACATAACAGGGAAGAGGTGTTTTTACCAACAACAAAAATAAAAAACCTTATCTTATCACAATCTGTAATAACAAAGTGAAAGATTTCACCAAAACAATTCATAAAATGCCTTTCATCAGCTTGATAACAGTGGTGCACAGTACTAATACACACACACATATAATTCATTCATGTGTAATGTTCGGTTAGTAAGCAACTGGGTAATGCAAATGAAAATGTACCATTGTCTTAGAGATGGAAACAACTTAAATCTTTAGTGAAGAAGACAATGAGAGACGCAGCACAAAGTGGCTGATTTCACATCCTCTTCAGTAACTGATACAGGGGGAAACGAATGAAACAACAAATAATTTTTCTAACAATGGCAATATAAGAGATGAATAATCTCATGTATGATGGCAATCATAAAGCAAAGAAAAACAAAAATCAAAAGCAGAAGATGCATCTTTTATTCTTTACCACCTATACTAGACACCTGTCATGTTATAAATAATTAAAATTATCCAGAAGATTAAATAAATGGATTTCTGAGTGATTATCATCTGAACCAGCCAGACGACATGTGCAAATAAAACAAGGATCAATCTGCATCGGGAAAAACCTCATATCTCAAACAGATTTTCAGGTTTCTGTGAGTCATACGACACGAGAGTAAGAGAATACGGTTTAATCTGTTATAAATGCATAGGTAAGACACTTGACTCCCTCCTTTTGATGGAGTTTTATTTCTTTCCTTTCTGACAATTAAGACCTTTGTGAGATGTGTGGTTTTTCCAGGGCATTTTTTATGAATCCACTGAAACACCAAATGAAAGAAAATAATTAACAGGACACCAAACATTGCAATATGTCAAAATAAACATGAAAAGCATGAACGACAAGGCGTAAAAGTGACCCCATTAAGACATTTAACATTTGCTTTAAAAAGATTAGACATAAGAGTTAAAGCACTGGTGTGAGAATAAAGGCTCGTCTCAGACAAAGAGGAAACCTTTTTGCAGAACAACCCGTTTCCTGTCTCATAAGAGTCCAGTTCCTTCTTCCTTTATCAAACCAGGACTCAAATTTCTGCATTCATTAGACATGTTACAAACATGCAAATGTTAACTGGATGAGTCTTTAATAAGACCAAGCGGTGGCAAAAATAATTCTGAGCTGAAAATAAAAGAAAACATTGAGAATCCCACATTGTGGATGATGATGATGATGATGCCAAGAATCCCTCAGACCAGCAAACACACGCAGGCAGGTAGAGCTGACACAGTGCTTCAGATGATGCCATACATCAAGGCCTGTACTGTTGAAGTACACTGAAGAGTTATGTTTTCAATCTCATTAGTGCAATTCTCTTTATCTGATTAGATTTTTGTTACTGATGTCAGTCAGATCCATACCCAACCAGAGCGGCTTAACAATTGAGTATTTTTTGTTTAAGTTAACTAATGTTTGCTTGCTTTTATTTTTTCATCGAAACTTAAAACAGTTTTTATAAATTTGGGTTAATTTTGTTTCTGATTAAATCATGTAAAGCCTGCGTTAAGCCTACGACCAGCACATTAATGTCTGTAGAAATATTGCAATATGTTAAAAAAACACAAAAAAACTTGTACCTGTCTTATGTGCAACATTAAACATTCTTCTGAGAGCAGCTATATACAGAGGTGCACTGTGTTCCTGTACATGTTGCATATGCTACACAAAGCTTCATCTGGCTGATTGAAACCCATAAACGCAAAGTTTGGACTGTTCGTCTCCAGTGGCAGCCGTCTAAGCTCACTGCAAATCCAACGTTTGCAGTTATACATAAAAGGAGCAGCAACATGTCAAATGTGTCTGGGGAGGAAAGTACACAGAGAGTACAGCAGTACTGCTCACTGTAAATACAATGCATGACTTAGGTTAATTCCCCCCCATGGGACATATCTGACGTGTCTGTCGTCCATTAGCTCAGTGTTGATAAATACCAAAATATCCCTTTTAATCTTTTTTTTTCCTGACAGTATAAAAATGCCCCACAGATAAAAACAAAGCAATGTTTAACATGAAAGTCCAAACATTCATTCAAAGGTTGATTAAGACATAAGATTTCATTCAAAGTAGACCACAGAATGGGTTGTTCATTTAAAATTTCATCTGTGATTTTAAAAAGTCAACATTAAAAGCAACACTCGAGGTTGCAGCAGGTTGTAAAATGCCCTTTGGGCCACTTCCCATTTGTGCAGTATGTGTGTGGAGAGATCAGCCCCTGTTAACAAACTATACATTATATATTCTTTTCTTACATCTCACAGGGTTGCAGCTGTTATTACCTTCTTATTATTCCTTACTCAGTGAGTTGAGTCTTAGAATCCAGTGTGAGTCAGTGAAAGTTTGTATCCAGCCATGGTTGTTTATCTACCAGTGACTGAAGTGTCATTGGCTGACGGTGAACGCGTGTGCAGAGCAGCTCTCCTCTGGTTCAATAGGACACTTTTGTCACGTTTAGAGTTCGAGGATTAATAAATTATTTAATCTGAACTGGGCTGAGAGGGGTAAAGGTCAGTTCTTTGTCGTCTTTTATACAGTCTCCTCTCTCCAGTTATCCTCCTCCTCTCTCTGTTCTGCTTTCCCTTTCAAAACTTGTAAAGGAGCATCTCACCTTCTTTCAGTCTGACCCTGGGATTGTATTCAAACTTAAAAAAATGCAGGAGTTTAGCTGGGCAGCAACATAGCCACTTGCTCCACATAGCGTCAGGGACTGTAGCGGCTGCCTGGCAACATTACCTTGGAAAGGATTGTCCCAGGAAGTAGCAGGAAGAGCTGGAACTGACAGTGACAAACAGTAAGGCCCGAGGCTCCACATTGTTGGTGCACCGTTTGCTGCTACGACCCGGGGGTAAACCAGTGTTGGATGTGAGCTATCCCGCGCTGTAACTGGCCCATGTAGAAGTCTGCATTTCTGGAGAAGTCCTGACAGACTGAGGAATGAGCATCGCCCAGAGCACAGTAAAGGGCAGTGCCACCCACACTGATCACTACAGTTACCATACAAAGCAGGAAGAGGAGCAGGCAGGAGTCCCCACCGCCAACATCTGCAGAAGAGAGAGACAGTGTTGGAGGAAGGTCACGCAGCGGTAGATTAATAATAAAGACCAAAGAAGATTGTAGGATTTACCTGCTTTTAACAAATACAGAAACTACATATGAAGCTCTAAATGATAAACACACAAACGCACCATGCTCATAGCCGTCATCAGGGACTTTGAAGCGGACACGTCTTTTTGCAGGAGATTTGTCAAGTGGAGGCTCTGGGCGAGCAGGCACGCTCGTGTTGTCCAAATAAGCCTTCCTCTTCTTCAATATGGAGACCAGGCCAGAGGCAGGAGACAGCTGAGGAGCACAGAAGCACATAAATAAACATGATTTATTTTTAAACCAAATCTAGTTCATTTTGGATCAATTCATCTTCATACACTGACACTGAGAAGATCGTGCATGGGGAACAATTTGTCTTTACAAATGATGCACTTCAACAGCCATATCCACCACCAGGTGTCAGCACTATCAGCTGTATTCACCTGTAAAGCAGCCTTTCAATGCTCCTCCCTACAGACTTAGTCAGCCTACAGTTCATTTATAGTGAATTTATGCACACTGGATCTTAAACAAACTTATCTGGCTCTTTGGTCAAGAGCTGAAGTACTGAAGGCCAAGCAGAGTACCTGTCACCAACACTTCTGCTCATCATTGCGTCACATAGTCATAATGTTATCATCGATGTAATCACCTCACAGATCTTATGCAACGATTCCTTTATTCCTGCCGGTTTTATCAAGAGGTACGTCATCTTGCAGTGTTTGATTTATAATTAAATTGTTTACAGCTGCCTGAGCTGAATTACAAATGGGAAAGTAAACAGACAAATGACTGAGCAAAGACGAGCACTAGCTTCCATAGAGGAGAGTAAATCTAGTAGTTTACAATCCTTTAAATAGGAGGCAGATTATAATGTGAGAAAATAAACAAAAACAAACTTGTTCTTCTTAAATCTGCCCCAATGGACAAGAAGACGGATATCAATATTCTAATATTGAAATGCTCATCAAGTCTGTGTTAAATTGAACACTACAGACTGCTGGACAAGATTTCACTTACACATCTTAAGTAGACTACAAAGAGTAAAGCAGCCACTGCTTAAACAATATCTCCTCTCTACATCCTGTTTTAGATCAAATCCAGGCCATTGTGCCTCAGTTCTCTCCGTCTCTGCTCGGTGCACCCAGTATCTCTCTGCAGCTACTTGTCCTCCATTTCTGCCGCCCTTTTCTTCTCTTTCACAGAGAACAAACTAGTAAATTAAGTCAGGAACCACCACTTCAGCTTAAATACCGGAAAGATCCATCCATTCACATATATTTATATCAGAATTATAATCCAGTATTACGGTAAAATGCTGAATAGAGCATGACTCATCGATGACATTTAGAGTTCTCCAACCTGTTCCCTTCAAATCTCACTCTCTCTGTATGGGGTTCAAAGTCAACGTGGCTTCTGTATCTGCAAAACAAGTCTATTGTCTGGGGATGTCTGTAATGGCTGGGTTATACCATTAGAGCAGCTTAGCAGGGCACCGTGCTGTCCATTATACAATGGCTTAGAAGGGCTGGCAGACAGACTGTAGCCTGAAGATGGTCGATAAATCGCCAATCTGAAGTAGACATTTATTATATGTGGCTTTTATTTTACTAGTGTGTTTTTGTTGAGTCATTACGGTAAATTCTTTGGGTGAATCGAAGAAAAAACTGTAAAACATTGTGGCAGGTTATATGCAGATCCGTACAAATATGCCTGATGCAAAGTTAGGGCCAAACTTTTACCTGAACAGCACGTGTTTGCATCTCAGAACCTCGTTTTTCATGATAACGGGTTAGAGCAGCAGCACAGCCCGTGTGCAAAGTGCTGCTCAGGTGTGGCTGCGGTGACACATCATGTAAGGGTTTGGCATCTCGCCTATTTTCTCAACGTGCCACGCGAGGTTCTCAGAAAAGAGACTACAGAATATATCAAAGAAATTTAAAAATATATCTTCCTTACATTCGTGTCTAATTTCTGTCTAATTTAAAAACGATTTTTTTTCATGAAATAAAATATAACATTTGTAAATTGATGGCCATTTTTAAAGGCAAACTCAATGTACAGAGATAGGGCAGGCAGAGGCAGGTAGATATCAGTAGTGCAGCTGACATGCTGTCTGCGTTGACATCACAGGTGTGGGAGCAGCAGCAGTTCAGCAATGTAGCATCTGCACACAGGTGGAGGTAGACAGTGCGGCCCTCGCATTAATGAAATATAGCGTTTTTTTTCCAGCAGGAAAGCTTTTGCTGGGCACGGGGGGGTGTTGGGATACTCTGCTGCTGGCAGTTCCCCTGTCAGGTCCTAGCAGCCACCAGAACTGCAACTACAGCTCTGGCAGGTTGTGGCATGTCACGGTAGCTACTGGAAGTTCCCCTGGCACGTCCTGGCAGATACCGGATGTGCCACTGCAAGCTACCGCTAACACAATTGAGCTTGCCCTCTCGCCAATATCTTGTATCCGCTTTCATATGATAGCGTTCATCATGTCACTTTTTTGGTGTAGCCTATTAGTTCTTCTATCTATCTGTTTGACTTTGTGTTTTTCACTATAAGCATAAACCAGTGGATGCTCTTTACCATGGCTCAATCTGACAGATGTAGAGCTAGGAGGATGAGTGCATCGACAAATCTTAGGATTTAGGATCGAAAATGTATGCACACATTTATGTCTACAGATTGACGAGGCCAGAACGAGCATCTCCTCCATTTTTCAAGTTAACATGGTGACAAGTCCTGTCACATTGTCACACACAACACCAACACCAGCACCTTTTTGAAAAGTATTGACATTTTTAACTCGATGCCACGCTAAAAGGTTGCTAAAAAACAAACACTGGGTTGAGTGTTTAACCTCTAGGCGGCCATTTGTTGCTCTATACCCTCGGTCTCCTCATTGGGAACAATTAAAAAATACGCCACATGGGCAGAACCCTTAACTTATTCAGAGAATAGCAATGAAAATGTACACACCTCCTCTACTGTGATGAGTTTCGCCATGTCGTCCAGCACGGCAGCTTCTCTGATGATGTCAGCTTGCTCGACATCATAGTCCTCCTCTTCCTCTTCTTCCTCCATGTCCTCCTCGCCCTGCTCCTGCTGCTTCATATCCCATTGAGGCAGACCGTCCTCCTGGTCAAGGTAGGTTGCAGTGATAATAGAACACAGTTATGACTATCATATCGGCATACAGTTATGGAGACAGTAATCTGTTTTGTTGCTCTGCACTCGAATGGACTGCTATAACACAATCAAGCTTGAGGCCAATAAAACATCTGATAGGAAGTGGAAGTTAAAGTTGCCAGTGATGGCTGGTAGGTACATGGGAAAAAATCATCTGGAATAGAGGAAGTGACACGTTTTATATTTACAGTAAAAACTACAAGATAAAAAAAAGGAACTGAGTAGTTAGCATGACTTTAAAAACCTAGGGCAACTCGAACCTTATCAACACAATCAAACAATCAAAACAACCATGATACTGATCCCGCTACTGGTGACACGATTTAACTGATGAGTATTTTCAGGAAGTACAGTGTGAACTTCTGCCAAAGCTAACAAACCAGAAACACACAGATGAAGTAAATTACAGACGTTTATAAACTATTGATAGTATCTCTCATTTTTACTTTGATTTGTTTTTATTATATTAAGTAAAAATATATTCAAAGCTATTATACCTGGGTGTCCTCGTGTAGCTTCTCGTCAGCCAGGGCTTCCTGATGCAGATGTTGCACCTCCGCCTCTGCCCCACTAACCAGAGTCTCTACTGGGAGAGCTCGCGCTTTATCCCGTTTCTCCTCCTCTTCTTCCTCTCCCTCATCTTCCATCTCCAAAGCTTCAGCTGCCTCCTCCACGTCACTCTCCTCTTCTTCCCTTTTTGCCTCCTTTTCCTGTGCTAGACCTAAATCTCCTCCCTGCTGCTCTGCGGGCTTGGACTGATCCATTTCTCCAGTCGGAGAGGGGTGCAGCTCATTTCCTATGACTGGAATGGTGCATTCTTCCCCTCCTTCCGCCTCTCTTCCATCTCTGTCGCTGCTGTCCCGCCCCTGTAATTCCCTGTCCGGGTCTTCCCTGTCCTTTTCTGACATCTCAGGGGAATTGAACCCATCAGCCAAATTAATGGAGGGTATGACTGGACAGCTGCTCTGAGAATGGGAGGAGTCTTCTGCTCTCTGCTCCATCCCTCCGTCACTCTGATGGGCTGGATGAGGAAAGAGACAGTATAGGAGGACAGTGGGGGAGGAGTGAGGTAGAAGGAGGGTTAGATAGTAGGAGGAAAAAAACAGAGATAGGTTTAGCAGAAAAAAAGGCATGGTAAATAAAAACAGCTGTTTGGACTTTACTGAAAATGAAGCCCAATGTCCATTCTGGTTTATGCTACAAGAATCATCATACATGTATCCCTTACTACTAAAAGGGAGAGCTGCTCTCAAACACAAACCCAAGATCCTCAACAAAGAGACATAAAACCTTGTAAAATATATCTTTACAACACAGAACACGGTTTATAGCTAATATTCACAGTGTGCCTAGCACCGGAAGTTGCTTGCATCAGATTTCCCACACTTGTGTATGCAGCAGTAAAAGATTTTCTGAAACAACCATCAGAAGATGCACCAAGTTGTCCTTTTTCAAAATGATTCTACATTATTTTCAATGTGCTACATCGACATTTTTATTGTGTCAACACAAACAGTAGACAGGAAGTCTGAAAAAGCTACAGGTGTAAAAACCTGTTTATGGCTTGTCTATAGTCCACAGAAGCCAGAACAAACAAGTCGCGTCTGACAAGCACAGAAACTATAAGTAAACTCATATGATGACATTTCATGTGATAAACACAGGATGTACAGAAGCGATTAAAAGCAGTTTGAGTGCTGTTGAGTGCATAGACCTTTGAGTATGGGAGAGCAGCCCATTGTAAAAAAAAATCCTCATCCTTGCAGTCTATTACATACACCACTGTGTGTATTTTCTATCTCTTCTCTTCTATTGGCTTCATTACTTGAGTCAATACTAAAAGTAAAAGTGAAAGGTTCTCAGTCAAATTATTACTTGAGTTAAAGTACTGGAGTACTTGCTTTTAAAAATACTGATATATACAAACTTTTTTTTTTAATCTAAAAACGTATTTTCACAATGCACGAGGGCAGTCAAGAATACATGGGTGAATCGTCACTAAATGACCTGTCTGATCTGAGTGATGTTTGCTCTACAGTCAACCATGGAGACGTGCGAGGTACAGGTACGGCAACACCACTTAGAGAAACCACACGCAAAACTACATGAACACAGTTTATTGTCTTTCTGATTTTAGAAAAGAAAAGAAAATTCATCAGCAGAGAACATTCATAGAAATGTAGTGGAGTCAAAAGCACAATGTAGTGGAGTAAAAGTAATAAGTTTCCACAAAAAATAAAACTCAAGTTAAGTGCAGATACTCAAAAAATTTACTTAAGTACAATATTTACTTTGTTACTGTCCACCTGCTCAAAAGTAACGTAGACCAAAGCTACAGAGAGCATGTATTTCACACTAAAGTCTGCTTCTACTCCCCTATGGCTTATCAGTAAGCCAAAGACCAAACCTGAGGCCTTTTGCAACACACGATTAATTGAAGCTACAGTAGAGCTATTCAATGCACCTGGACCTCGTGTCTATTCAATAAAACTCACTAAGCTCAAACAAAAATGTCCACTGATTAAAATCCTCATAATTTAAATAAGACACCTGTGATTTTTGCATTGCTTAGCCATATTTCAAAACATCACAACCCAATTATATAAGAAGGTGAGTCTAAAAGTTCCATGTTTACTAAGGACTCAGTAACTTTTACCAACACAACTGAATCAGGTGAAGTGGCCAGTCCAAGAAAAATAAAGCAAGAACCCTTCAAGAAACAACTGTTTAATTTCTTTAAATGTGTTTATGGTGTCAAATCTTCTACGTTGGCTGGTGTTTATAAAAATAGTGATTGTTGTCAATAGTCTGAAAGAGCCAAAACCAGCCAACAGCAGCACTCACACACACTGACATGAGCACACTCTTTAAGTCACACACTCACTCACCTGAGGTACATGGAGGCAGTGCACCACCGTCTTCAAGTGTAGGCCTTAATAATTCCTGAGATGCACACTGTGAACACACACGAACACACACACACACACACACACACACACACACACACACGAACACACACACACACACGCACACACACCCACCCACATATATATAAATAAATGTATGCAGTGATGCACTTTAAAACACTACACAGTAACAAGTTGGTTAAACAGGATTATTTGTGGGTACATGCATACTACATTTAACAAAGGTGTTCACAATGGACACTTTGTACTCTCCTTATCTTACAGTACAAGTAAACACTTTCTCTCTCTGTTACACACATAGCAAATGATGAATGTCTTACCACAGCATCTCTGGCACTTGGTCTATGAACAGGAGAGAGAGAGACAGAGTGAGATGGGAGAGTAGTGAAGGTCTGTTCTTGGTTTTAGTAAATGAAGATGTGAAAGATGGGTGACCCTTCTTTACTCTCCCAATCTAATATTAGCCCTAGCACATTTCCCTGGCTATTACAACCTGTGTGTGTGTGTGTGTGTGTGTGTGTGTGTGTGTGTGTGTGTGTGTGTGTGTGTGTGTGTGTGTGTGTGTGTGTGTGTGTTAAGCAAAGTGAAACCCAAGCAGTGTGAGAGCTCAAATGTCTGAAAGTGCAGCAGCAGCAGCAAAGGGCCATATGTTTAAACTCTTAGCACAGTTTTCATGACACACACAGATATATCAGCTCACAGTCACACACACTTCACCCATAGGGGAGCATAGAGCATGTGCAGGTGTGTATGGTGTGAAAGGGTGTGTGCGCCTGGCAGGTGTAGTATATTAAGGACTCTTATTAAATATTGAAACATGCAAAAGTGGGCTTCACCTGACTGATTTGTTACACTTGCATGTGCGCACTCAACCACAGACGCAATTTACACACACACACACATACAAACGAAGCATAATACATTTGCAGTCGAATGATTATTCAATTGCTTGGAATATTGGAATATACTGCAAGTAACCAAACCAAACAATGTAATTAAATAAACTGATTAAACACTTAGGTGTTCGTTTCAGGGACTTAAATTTCTTACTGCAACATTTTTAAGGTCGAACTAAATCAGGCAACTATTGCATCTTGTTGTTTTGAAGCCTTCATGAGACAACAAAAGCAGAAAAATATCCTATTCATCTAAGCACATTTCAGACAAATCTTGTGGTTTAGGTGATAATTAATAAATACAAAACAAAGAATAAATGTTTATGAACAGACACACACAAATTTGTATGCAGACTTACCGACTGTGCGTCTGGCAGATGTGTTTTAGGGTGTCCAGATGTTGGGTTGCCAGGTTGGAGGACGGCCTTCTACACTGACTCTCTATGAGAGACACAGAGAGTTTTATTATACGATCACTGAAAATACATCATACATACAAATCATTGGGATCCCATAGACAAGCCACTGACACTAGTGCTTTACAGCTGTGCATGTCAGGACATACAATGACAAAAATGACATTCAGTATTATAACAAGAGACCCCCAAGGGCCCTGATCACAAAGAACAGGTTTTGCATGTTGCAAAACCCAACATGGTGCACAGCAACTTCTAAAAACAATTTGCAAAAGTTGTTTTTGCAAGGCACGACCGAATCATCTGTTGCTTAGCGTAACAGTGATTTGCATGCAAATCTCACTGATCCTGGATGTAATACTCTTTATCTGTTGCTTTTTTTAGAGACCCAATCAAAGTTAGTATCCAGATAAGGAAATACTACATATTTGATGCATGTGTGTGCATGTATTACCCCACTGTTCTTGTAGTGCATTCAGGTTGTCCAGAACTCTCTGGTGATACAGTCTCTCTAGTTGGATGCACCATAACGCCCGCTGGTCTGAACATCACAGGTTAAGAAACACACAAACATGATGCATAAAAGGAAAAACAGAGAAGAGTTAGACTCTAAAGCCTTCTTTGTTTTCTGCTTATGAACTGTTATAGCTGAGAGGTACAGAGAGATAATAAAGCTAGACTGAAAAAAGGAAGAGACAGAGAGAGGAGAAGAGGAGGAAGCCGAGGCCAACAGAGCGCTCCGGGACGTACTCTCATGTTTATGGATATGAGCAGCCAAAACAGAATCCTTCTTTGACATGCTTCTATGCTTTCTCTCTCCTTCTCTCTAACTAACCTTCTATACATGCATGACAGAGCTAAGCTAGCTTTCTCTGCTCTTTGACCCTTCACCCTCCTACTGAGTCTTTCTTTTTTGATTAAATAAAAGTCAAAATGTCGTTTTCTTCGTCATGTCATGCAGCCCGTCCCTTCCTCATTTACCGTTTTATAGTGTTCTTTCATTACCAAGCGGTAGGTTGTTTGTTAGGGCTGAAGGTCCATATAACTAGACATCATTAATCGTAATTACACCAAGTAGCTTTTGATTAGTAACCTAAGCTAAAAAGTTTAGCTGGTTAGCATAATTTTCTTTCATTAAAAGGCATCGTCATACCTGTAAACGCTGCATTTCTTCTTCATCTGGCAGGTGCATCGTTTTTAAAACATACTGTTCTCTCCTGTTATGTAAGATTTTAGTGTTAATCTTACAATGTATTTTCCCTCTGTGTATTTGCCTTCTTTCCCTCTGTCTCTCTAACTCATTAGCCTCTGGGTGTTCCGTATACGCTAACGTAGCTTCTAGTGCTATGTGTCTTACCTGGAGTAATTCCCCCGCTTCATGTTCTTTCTATCTTTTCTGCATCTGTCTGTTCCATGTTGTCTTTTCTACTCCTCTCCTGTCAATTCTATCTCTTGATCTCCTTTCAATCACACCGTCTGTAAAGTCAATGAGGCAGCGAGTAATCCACTGAAACAAGTCACTCCAAATCCTTAGGCTCCGAGTACAATGTGTTAAAAAATACTAGTTAAAACCACAGATTAGGAAGTGAGAGCACTAAAAAAAAAAACACAGGTAAGTGCACAGAAGATAAGCTGTCCCCCACCACCCAACCCCAGTAAGCACCCACAGCAACATAGTGATAAGGATACAGTCTTCCTGAAGGACGAAGGCCTCAGCAATCTGCAGACAGAGAGAGAAAGTACAAGTTTTAATTAAGTGCATGCTTTTAACATAGTTATTTAATGCTTTTATCACGTAAGTTTTGTCACAGAAGCTTTCAAGAACGGTGGCTCTACAGGGGTTACAAACAAGACTGAAATTACTCATGTACTGTGGTTCCTGAACATGACACAAGATCAGAAAAAAGTTCTGCTAAGAAATCAGGAAGAAAATACACCAATATAAAACATAGAAACACTTCACACAGGCCTGTCACTGTGCTGCTACTGCTGCAATGACTTCTATAATCATTAACCATGACAGAGAAAAATACAATCTGTTACAAAATAGTAAAACAGTAAAGCGAGACCGTTGCATTACAGAGATAGACTGAAAGTGAGAGTGAAAAGCAAAGGCAGTAAAACGAGAGACACTCTACCTCTCTTCAGCAAGTGTCGCTTTCATGCAGCTCAGCTGATCACAGAACAAGAGGAGTGTGTGTGTGTGTGAGGCACAGAAAGAGAGAGAGGGAGAGAGAGAGAGAGAAAGGGGGAAGACTGATAGACGAAGGGAGAGAAAGGAAGAGGAGGGCACAAAAGGCTCTCGCATTTCTAATCAAGATAGGGGCGGTGACGACTGAATGACCTCTAAAGGTAACTGTGCAGACTTGGCTCGGATAAGATTGGAAAGTGTACATTTGTTTCAGATAAATACTACAAAATACACTTATTTCCACAAAATGTTCAGTACAATTCAAGATTCAGGGTGTGTTAAAAAAAATATAGGTTATGTTTTTTTGGACTTTAGACCCTAAAGTGATCCCAATAAAGTTTGAACCATTTGTCCATTCTTTGGATTTCCTCTGCAGCTTTGTCTGTTGGTCCTCCAACAATTCATGTTTATGCTAATGGTGCTAGCTTCAAAAGATTTAGTCATTCAATACCCTGCTTCCCCCTCCTCCACTCTCCTTCTTAAAACCAGCGTGCAGTTTATCTTAATAACATACTTATTACTTATCTTAATCCTACTTGGAAAAGCAGCTAGCACCGTACATGTTAAGTTACTGTATGACTCATGGATGTATAAAGACACATCTTAAATGTTCAAAGAGGTCTTTATCTAAAACAGTAACAGTCACATTGAATTCATTTTTTAACCTTTGGAATACAATCAGCTATTTATATATTCACTGCTGTCATTGTAGAGATTGTGGACATGCCAACGCAGTCCAATAGGACTCAAACAGTTAAGTCTCAGTTTTTTCTGCTATATTCAGGTCATCTAGATGACCCATCTTCTTTTAAATTAAGGCTTTTTAATTCTGTTAGTCCTGTCACGTCCCGAGCAGAGCATGTGCAAATATGTTATATAGATATCAGTATTGGATGTACTTGAACTAAAGCTTAAAATGCAGGGCCAGGTATAGGGGAGTAAACCAGTGTATTTACAGATTAAATAATTTAGTTGCCATGAAATAAATCTTGTTTCAAAGGAATTTGATGATTCTTCACATGTAGAAAACAGCAGCCTGCACAGGCTGTGCTACTGAAGAATGAAACGCTAGTGAGAGCGTCAAAGATCAAAGCAGTTCAATGTTAAAAATGAGTGTTTCTACAATGTTCTTTGTCAGACACAGCACACCTGGAGGTGCTGTGAGCTGAGCCAGCGCTAACATTATCTCAGCTTGACTTGGAGCTCCACTGCTTCCTTTAAGGTTATGATTGCTTCAGTGTTCATCGTTAACAATATTAATAATAATAACAACATTTAAAAGGGAACCAAATTATCTGCAGAGGTTAAAAAAACAAAACAAAAAACAAACAATGAGCAGGGTATTTTCATGTCAGTGTCTCTCTGAATCTTTGGCAGTTGCAAGCGAGAGACGTGCCAAAAAAAAGTCTATTTAATATGAATAGTCAATTAATGCTAGATTTATTTATGTTCTCTTTCAGTTACGACTGCAAAACTAGACAATAAAAGAAAGATCTTTGACATTCATTCTCTGTGTGTACTCGGGTTAGGGTACACACCTAACCCTAACCCTAACCCCGAACAGGTTATGTTCTGGATCTTAATAAAGCAGTGTTTCGTTGTCATGCTGTTTGCTTCAAGGTATAAGATTTGTCCCACACACCGCAAACACAACAGTAGTAAATTAGGACCTTGTCTTTGATATGTTTGGGGGTTTTTTTATGTTATTTATATGTTATATATTATTAAAATTATTATCTCCAGTATTGTACATTTGTGAAAGAGCACAAGTGAGTAAAATACATATGAATATGAACTTACTACCATCTCCTCTCTCCCTCTCTCTCAAACACACCTGTTGCCCTTGAAGTTAGCATAGCTCAGGTGTGCATGGTGGAAACATTAGTAAATCAAACTGACAGAAATATTCACACACCCCATAACAGACATGCCCAGGCATGCAGGCCTGTGTGTGAGAGAGAAACAAGCAGAGAAAGATTGGGAGTGCATGTGATTTTATGGATTATGAGCGTTCTTGTGTGCGTGTCTGTGTTAGTGCGCATAGACACTAAAGACGCCCATGCCTCAGGGTGAAAGTGCCATCCCGATTATGTGGTTGAGTGGATAACAGTGATTTAATAGCTTGTGTGAGGGCAACAGCTTGGACTAAAAAGACAGAAAGACAGCAAGAAAAACTCAAAGAAACCATTAAAGAGAAGTGTGTCTGTTTAAATGAGCACCTGACAGAGTTGGTGGTGGTGATGCACAGCTCACAGTACGTGACGCACATGCTACAGTAAGACAGACAGGTTACCTGGTGCAGGTACTGTGGAAGATGAGGTTCGTCTCCTCTTTGTGCAAGCTCCTCCAGAGTCTCCAGCAGAGCAGGGCTTGGGATAGGCCCTGTGGCGCAGGTAGGGACTGAGAAACAAGCGAGCACTGGAGTGGAAGTAATTATGTGTTCCCAGTTTAAAGTTAAAGGTCCTGCGGTAGATTCTCCTGTGGTAGAAGAGGATTCTGTACCAGCAGTCGTAGTCCCTGTAGTGAAGGTAATGGGTCCTGTTGTTGCACTCATAGAGGTGGAAGCAACGGAAGCAGTGGGCCCACGGTTGAAGAAGGGCACTGTGGATGAGGTAAGATGTTCTGAAGTGGCGTTAGGACTTTTTTTGTCTGAGGTTAATGTTAGTGTAGTAGAATCTATAGGCCCTGTGGTGCTGATGGGTACCACTGTGATGGTCCCTATATCAGAGGCAACTGATTCAGTGTCGGAGTTGTGAGAGTCCACTTTGACATCATTCTGGCTCAGTTCCACTTGATTGATGGGAGATGTAGTGTCTGGACTGACCACTGGGATGACAGGGGATGTAGGCTCTGGACTGGTCCCAGGGCTGAAGGGATATGGAGTCTCCAACAGACTGCCTGAAGTAGAAAGGAAGGAAGAGAGAGGAGGGAAAGAGAGTGAATGAATATGGCACAGAGGATGTGCTGAAACAAGACTCCTGAGAGCACAGGTGTATAACAGAGTGGTAGACTTTAACACTGTCCCTAATGTCTGTAATGCACTTGTATTTATAGAATAGAACTTGTTGAAGCACAAGAATACGACTTTATAAAGCAAACTAATCCATAGAAACACACATAGTTTGCTTTAGATTTCAGAACAGGGTTTGATAGCTATAAGCTATTGGGGTCTTTGGGGAGAATAGAGCTCTAAAAAATTATTATCACACCAAATCCAATGTTCCTTTTTTATCCATAGAAGAAAGTTCATATTTGTGCAGTTGCAGACATGTAAACATGGAAGCTCTAAAATGTTGTTGTTTGACAAACACTGTTGAAGATAACCATGTATGACAAACCAGAAAAGCTATGTGGGGGGGTTAACAGATCTGTACTCTACTCCTTTTGTTCTCTTCTAGTCCAGCCTCTTCATCTCATTTCCTTTTATTTCTCTCTCTCCTTCAACAAAAGCCTCCTTACATCATATTTGTCCTATTTCACACCCACTACTCTCGTGATCAGAATGACATCATCACCCCCAGTCATCTTGACCTTAATCCAAAGTGCTGACCACTTCAAAACACAGACCAGGCTTTATAACAATGAGTGAGCCAGATCCTGATCACGGTGTCGGCATTACCTCACTTCTTGAACTGTCACAGATTGCCTGTGAAAGCGAATCACAAATCAGAGCGAGAGCTGATCTTAAAATTGAGTTGTAAGCTTAACTAGTTATGTATAATTAATTAAATATGTAATAAAAACACATTTCACCTGAATGGTCTTTTTACTATATTGTTATAAAAAATACATTTCTATTAGCATCTTGTGCAGCCCTAAATTAAAAGCAAATGTTCGACTGTCACATTTATGCTTGTCTGTTGTTTGTAGCTTTAAAGTTGTTGTTTTTTTTCACCTAAAATGGCCTAACAGGTCCATGTGTATGTGTGGAAGTTACCTACCAGTTTCAGAAAAGGAAGAATCAGTCATGGGAGTGCCTGGAGACTGGCAGCGAATAAGACAGTTTGATCCCTCTGACTCCTCCTCGTCCTCTTCTTCCTTCATCACCTCATCCATGTCTTCTTCCTCATCCTCCTCTTTCCTCCTTCCTGTGTATCCCTCCTTTCCACTGTTGCTGAGAGAGGCTTCTTGAATGAGCCTGCCCCCTCCTCCATCTTCATTTTGTGAAGGAGAGAGACTCTGAGCGTGTGCGAGCGTGTTTGTCTCGTTGAGGTTGCGAGTTTGGGCAGTGAGAGCTTCAGGGTTAGGTAGATTATCACAGAGGTCAACCCCGCCCACCTGAATGTGGGACATTACTCTGCCCTCCCTCTCAAACTGACCTGGAGAGAAAATAAAGGATTTGTGAAATCAAAATAAAATTAATGTAATAAGACACCAGAAAAGGGATTTCCTCTACAGAATGAATGTCATTCATTTAACTATGACTGCATATTTATAAGTGAGCTGAAACCTTAGACAAAGCAACAACAGCAGAAAAAACCCAGCCTTCTTCAACGCTTTTACTTCATGTTATATTCACTGTAAACCAAATCTAATCAGTATTTATGGTGTTTTGCTTTACTTAAATATGTTGGGCTTATATTTTGTGTAATGCTTAGTGAAAACTAATCACTCACCACCATGATCCATCGGGCACAACCCTCTTAACGTTTGACCTTTCAGCCTGAAGGTCAGTGCTGCCTGTTAGACGAGCCTCCAAGCCTGCAGAGATAAGGAGACATAAGACAGGCCAATGTAACAGAAAGTACAAGAAGGCAGATAAAGGCAGACTCCAGTCACTGGCAGTGAGAGTGGGAAAGGGAGAACTCGTATAGCACCATTCCCGAGTTGTCAAACAAACCCTTAGGCTTAACAAGGCTCATTTAAAAAGAAGCAGTACTTACAAAACTCCGTACATTCTGTTCAGCAGATAAAAATGATGTACATGGTGATTAGAAAACATGGTTATTTAAGAACACTTCATGACAACGAACCTGACAACATTTAACATAGAAAAACAACAAAATTGTAACTTGGTGAAAGTCCGACCCCTGACAAAAACTCTTTCCAACCAAACACTGACTGCACACTGTGTCTGAAGAGGATTATATTTGTTTAAATAGGTTTCACTCCCAATCAATAGAAAAATGATTTCCTGACACCTTTCTGTACATAACAACCAGTCAGCACCTACTTACCCACAACAATACAGATCAAAGAGAATTTTTATGTTAAGTATCAGGTTGGGGGTTTAAAATTTTACAATCTCAAGATTTAGATAAGAACTCTTGCAAAACCTCTTAGAAGAATCTGAGATATGCAAGTACAGAACGCCAGATTGAGAGAGAGCGACAATAAGGCATTTACAAGTTTGCTGTGATGCTGTTAACTCACTGTGAAAGGATTTATGAGCACGGCAGGAACAGTGAGAAGTTACCATGTGAACCAAGAGTACATAAGATGGGCAAGTGGAAAGCCAATGAATCATTGATCTTCATTTTCTACTGCAATATAGTGTCAGCATGAAGAGCCAACTACAACCTCCAAAATGCTACTGAGAGAATTCAACAGTCCCCAGATAGTGGAAAGTATTCATAGTTTCTCAGACAGGGCCTCTGCACCACATAGCAGTAGATTGTGCAGGTGTACAAACTGGTAAATAAACGAAACAGCACACAATCAGTATTGTGAAATTGCATGCTTTTGAATTTACTCATGTTTACAGCTGACTCAGAAACACATTAAACACAAACACTGACAGATACGAAAACTTTGGTCATTCAAATGGTCTCTGGACTTAACCTAACTGGACTATCCTATGTAAAAACATGCATGCTTTCAAATCTGTGAGACAGCAATCATAAAGGTCACTGAGTGTAAAGCTTGAGTGGAATCAAAGGTAGGTGACCATCCAGAACTCAGTCAGTATCACCAACTTTCAAAACATGGTACAGTTATTCAATTGGGGGCAAATGAAATAACCTAAAAAGAGGATCATACAACTGTCTCTAAGTATGTCACACGAATGCACACAATACTCCTCTTCAATCATTACACTGACTTTACTGTACTTTGCGGCAAAAGTCATTTCAAAATACAAAACCGTTTTACAAATCTTTGTGTCCTTATTCTCCAAAGCCTCCACAAACAGACATATCCAGGCTAATAAAAGCCTGTCTCAAAGGAATGAGGCTGTCCTGGTTTCCTGTAACTCTAAGCTAATTGTTCTTCCTGTAACACTGTATTTACCTGTGTAAGACATGTTTGACACCAGTCCAAACATGTGGAAAGAACAAAAAATATATGGGTATGGGTAGCTTTGGATATAAGTCCATAAAAGAAAATCTGTACTAATAACTAGTAACTTTAAAGAGAAGCGAGGACCTACTGAATGACACAATCATCTTTCCTTTATTTTGCAAAGGCTCTTTATATTTAAACAACAGAGTACACCTGGATATGTGCCATATCCCAATGGGAAGCTGGATCCGCTTCTTACATACTCACATGGCTGTCTAATGTCTAATTACTCCTACCTCTTAATGTTCCCTTGGAGATTAAACAACCCCATGACAAACAACTGTGACATTAAAGCTTATGCAACAACGACCTCAACATTACACACACAGGTGTCATTGTAGCTGTCATATGTCTCTCCTATGCTTTGTGGATGTTTGTATCTACAGTGTCTTTTAATGTCCCTCTCCCACAGAGCCATCCATCCTCTCCTCTTTTTGTCTGAGCCCTACTCCCCAAGGGACCATGAATAATACAAGGCAGAAGAAGGGACAAACGGAGAGGGAATTCAGCCAAAAGGACAAACACAAAGGTGGCAGAAACTGACCCTGTCCTGTGAAAGGACAACAGGAGAGCTAACTTACAGGAACATACCTACAAAAACCAACTGGCTGGTTGTGTTTACCTATCGACGCTCTATAATTTAACTGAACTCACTAAAAAAAATCCAGAAAGTGCCAAATGAGGTGTGACATATTTTAACAATTTCAACCTGGTCATCCAAAGAGATGGGGCATTACTGTTAGCGAGCCATTAGTAATTAAGACAGCGAGTTTCAAACGTTAGCCATGGCTAGTTTAACTGTCACTTAACTACTAACAAAGTTCAAGATTTACTTACGTTAGCAGTTCACATTACCTAACCAATGATAGATAAGTTGACCCTGAGCCAAAATACAGGGGAATGTAAGGCAGTGACAGAAAATACACATGAGCTGACAGCAGCCAGTGACTCATTTCTTCCTTTTATAACTGACAATGATTCTGTAACGTTAGGTAAAGTCTCAGCAGCTAAGTGGCTAATTCACCTAGCTAGTTTGAATTAAAAGGCATGCATAACTGACCAGTGTAAACACCCAAAAGGAGATTAGCTTTGTCGGTTTGGTTACGTTTTAAGCACAGTATTGATTTAACGTCTGCGCTTCTTAGCAGGTTCTTACTGCTTCATCTCATTAGTACAAAACGACTGTAAGAGCTAACGTCTAGTAAACTGGCTAGCTAGCTATTAGCAAGACCCAACACGACTAATTAGTGAGCGTTAACGAGTATTCATGCTGCTGTTGCTAGCTAACGTGAGCTAGCCGAGTGTAGTAAACATCTGGCCGCCACACCACGGAGAAGGCTTTAAAAATAAACCCCGTCATTTTCCATACCAAAAGAGTATACTTTTCAAATGAATAGGCCTTCACAACCTCTGCGACAAAATAGTTCAAGCGGTACTTACGGCTGTAGCAGTTGTATGAATTGTAAAGGCTCGGGCATCAGACACTCAGCTGGAGATGTTGTTGTGATGACTGTAGGTGTTACCGACTGACAGGGGTCGTCGCTATCGCTGTCATCGGGCCTAGTAACTGTCCGCTGCTGGAGAAGCTGTGAGCTGTCGCCATCTACTGCTTAAACACTGTCAGTGCGTTGAAAAAAACCTCTTCTTATTTTTTCCTCTTCTTCTTGTTTTGTTGGCGGTTGACAAACAACTTTATGGTGCATTACCGCCACCAATTGAAATGGAGTATGGAGTACCTATTACCGCTTTTAAAAAATAAAATAAAATAAATATATATATATTCTCTCTTTGAAATTAGTTCTTTTTTATATACTGTAACATAAATATCTAACATTTATCACCAGAATTCCTGTAAAATATCATATAAATCCAATCTCATTTTAATTTCCTTCAGTCTCATTGCCTATAACCTTCCCTCAGCCTGATACTTTTGACAGCACATAATAGCATGCCCTTCTGTCTCCTCTTGTTCACAGAAATTACAAAAACCTCAGCATTACTGCAAACAATATAATCAGCTTCTTCTCCCACCTGACATATTTTATTTTTATGTAGGTGGCAAAACCAGCTGTTAACAGTAGTTAGAGGAAAGCAGTTGGGGTGACATTGCACCGTGTGGGCTGATCACATCAACCTTTGAATCTGAGACTCATACAATCCGACCTAACAAAATCTCTTTACAGTAAATTATTTATTCAGAATCTATATTTTTGTGCAGGTGTATTAATGCTTTGCATGTTTGACATGAGACAAATACTTAAAGCTTTCAGGACATGAAACGGAACACTGTCAAAAGATAAGGAAAAGAAATAAGCATACGACCAACAAATCAGCATTATCTCAATCTATGCAACACAGGGACAAAAACTAGTAGATTTAGTGTAACCTTGACACCCAGACTCATCCGCATAAGAGCACTGTTGGTGTGAGCACTCTCTAAAATAGAGCTGAAATCAATCTCCACATGGCAATTCTCTGATTTAATCATTTGTTGAAAAATTATATTAGACACACAGCTTACACACTCACAATAAATATACAAAAATACACAAGACTTGAGGCTATGCAGTGAAAAACTTCCTTCAGCACTGCTACTTCTAGAAATAATTCAATACATGATACATGCAATGTTGTCTTTTGCTGCTGTTACAGTATACTCAATCAGGAAAAACTGCAGTTGCATCATTTCAGCAGAGTATAAGCACATTTCTTCATTATGATAAAGAATGAAAGCTGACTCTGATAATAGCATTTGAATGACTTGGTGAATCCATAAAGCTTTTTCAGCTGCTGACATTTTCATTTAAATTATTTAACTGGATCATTCATAACCCTTTAGATTGCAGAAAAGCATTTTTTTTTCTCTCACTTACAATCAAACACATCAAGTGAGGGCACTTACAGAACCGTTTCTGGAACAGTTTTTTGTCTAATGTTTCAACCCATGTGAGCCGAAGTTCAGGACAGGACAGAGGGTCATTTAAGGTCATTCCTCCATATTCCGTTTTTTACCTCATTTCAGAAGCGTTAATGTCACATGACAAAAGTATTTATGCAGTTAAAAGTTATTCTGAATTAACATTTTATGTAATACTATATTTTGGGTTTCTGTATGTATGTTTCTATGTATCCTCTGTGTCCCCATTCCATTACATAACACATTACATTTTTATCATTTATATTAAATTATCAGTATTCAATACATGTTTTTGTTTACTTTTTATTTCATTTCTAAAAAACTATACAAATGACCTGTATGTTTATATTTTAGCCCCAGCCCTCCCTCTGTGTGTTCTCCAGAATCTCTTCATAGAGCCAGCTCTGTGTGAACTCCTGACTCTTGTCCATCAGCTGGAACAGTTGAAGATACTCCTCTGGATATACGTGGCCGGTTAGTATGTCCTCCGGCATGCCTATTTCTGATAACAGCTTACTCCCACTATCTGGAGACCAGAGACTAGAAAAAAAAACACAGAAGAGGGAGATTGAGCAAGAGGAAAATAAGGTTTGAGTACATGTTGACTGGAATGACATATATTACTATTACAGTACTGATGCACTTGGTGTGAATGTTAGCCTTCCACTAAGAGCAGTTCTTCGATGCAACATTGCTTACTTGAGTCTGTCAATGAGCTTGACTTTCCTCTTCGCCAGACACTGTTTGATCATCATCAGCAGAGTTGAAGCATTAGAGGGAGTGAGGCCTGCAGAGAACAGATCCGCCCGTGGACGCAGGCGCACCAGGCAAAGGTGGTCATTGGGAAGCTGAGCGAAGAAAGATAAGGTCAGGTTAAAAGGAAAATACCAATCCACTTTACATTGCTGTCATTGAGTATGCTCTTTTCCTCACCATGCCTTTAGAGCTAGGTATACTCTGTTTTGAAGACATCACAAATGACTCCCAGGGCTCCTGCACAGGCAGAGAGGAGGAGGTTGACAAAAAGAAGTCTATTTCTATCATATTTATCATCATTATGTTGATATTCTTGACATTGGCTTCATTAAAAAAAAACATCACTGGTTTAAGTTTATTTTTAACTTCAACAACCAAAATGTTCTTTGACACCCTCCCTCATTCTGTACCTTGTGCAGTAGTTCAATATCACAGGCCATCTGCCAGAGGACACTGAAGGCTCTGTAGTGCATCATTTCGCCTGGACGTGAAACCAGTTTCTGGCGGAGAAATAATCAGATTATGGATTCATTGAAATGACCTCCTACAGCATCAACTAGTGACTATATTGTCAGCATGTAAAAGGCAATTTTCAGGACACATCTCTATATCAGTTAAAACTAAGTCTTGTTGTATTACCAGGTATTCCTTCTCGCTTATGAAAAGGTTGAGCTCTACTCGTCCGTATCTGTAGACTGACAACCGTTCAAACAAAGCGTAAACCATCTTCAGGAGGAAGCCACGCTCATTACGCTGTGGCAGGATGCCCACCACCTTAACTGGGACGTCTGAGGAGACACAACCATCAACAAACTTTAGAGAACAGTGTGAAACTCTGTACATTGTATAGTGGTAGATATGAAATGTATCATAACAGTTTTAAGTTGGCTGCTTTGTCTGTTAGTGTGAGCAGTTTTTCTCACCATCAGTCCAGCTGGTTTCTGATATTCCCAGGTCAGTGAACAGTTTGTTGGTGAACATGGCCGGGGGTTTAACAGGTCCACTGCCAATGGGGTCTAGTTTAAAGTAGTCACAGTGAACCACTTCCAGCTGACCATCGAGACGACCTTCCAGCTCCTAAAACATGAAAAAATAAAACCATCCGTAAGGGGGGGAAAAGATTAACTGAAGAGCATTTGATAATTAAAATGAGTAAGGTTAGGACTAAGAATAAGTTCATATCCACATAAGGATGCAAAAAGGGTTGATTGGTGCTTGGAGATGATTTTGTTACCTGTAGATCTTTTAAGAAGGACTTATCCCCTTCAAGAGCCACAACTCTCTGAGCTCCAGCATTCATCAGTGACTTAGTCAAGACCCCAGGACCTGAAAAAGACACAAACATACAAAGTCGATCATATGACTAGAATAATACATGGTGTCTAATCACATTAAAGTTACATACCAAATGAACATGCAGAACAAAAATTCATATATCAATGAGGTGGACTCTGATTTTCTCTGACTTAAAACTTTTTACAAATAAGTACCTGGGTTACAGTCAAATATGACAGTTTTAGGATCATCAGGTTCAAGATGCTCTGCCACCAGTTGAGCCAGGTCAGGGTCCACGATGAAGCGTCTGATTGTTTTGCAGGTCTGAGCACGGCGTACATTCTCCTCCACCTCCCCAAGGTCGAGGAAGTCATACCTGCACAGAGGACGGCATTGGCCCTGGGGAAAGACATAAATGTAATAGAGAGTGAAAAGAGTCTACAACATACATGAACAACTCACAAAACAAGTTTTAATCTATGTGTGCACCTCCTCCACACAAAAACTAGTTCAAGTCGCATTTATATTACAAAAATGTGTAAAAATTCAAACTTTAATGGCCCCTTAACTGGCAGCTGGAGAAAATAACAGATTACAGCAAACTAAAATAAAGCATGAATAAGGATGTAACAAAGACATTTCAACTAGTGTAAAGGGAAAAAAAAGTATAATAAGTCAGGGTATCAGACCACATTGATGAAAACAAAGCTGATAATAGGACAGATCTTTTATCTCTCAAGAAGCCTGTAAGCCCTTGCAGATCCCATAGGAGGTGCTGAAGGGCTGAGGGGAAGCATGTTTTGGCCATTTGATTTCCCCTTATTGTCCATAATCTTACACCCACTTAATAAGTGCAGAAGCACAGACATTCAATAATCTGTAGCAAAAAGTTGATGTTTATTAAATCTTTGCCTAACTGCAGTTAAATCAAGCAAAGCCAAAGACAAGCGCCTACCTGTATAGCCACAGCAGACAGGTTCCTGTGAGTGAGAGCTGAGGAGGGGGATGTCTTCTCTGCACGAGGCAGTTGGGAGCTTGGACCAAGTGTGGGCCTACCAGGACCTGAAGAAAGAGAGTCCAGGCTGTAGGCCCGTCTGTGAAGTACAGAAGCCCCAGGGACACAGCGGCCATTGGGACCCGCAGGCGCCAACACTGCCTTGTGCAAACAGGATCTAGTTCTGATGGTCCGGCAGCAACCAGAGTGCATCAGCAGCTCAACTACTTTACAAATCTGATAGGACATGGTGGACCAGTCGACCTGAAATTACAGAGGAAGAAGGGAGGAGGGAGGAGGGGGAAGGGATGGGGGGACCTCTTCGAGAGGTCACTACCTACAGAGAAAAAAAGATGAAAAGGGACAAGGGATGATACGAAAAACGAGAGGTTTAGTATACATTAAATACATATAAACACGAGCTATTACTAAGTGACACTTGGGTAACTTGCTAGAGTCCAACTCTCGGATTAAAAACAGTTCATGTAGCACACTTGCTGGTTAACTGTCGTATTTCAAAGGTCAATATATTGGACATAATCAAGGACCAGCTTTAAGTGTCCCATGTTATTAAGTTAGTAGTAATCTCTTTAGCATGTACCAAAGGTACCAACGTACAATATGTTCTCCTTGCACGTGGAGAGAAACTTTGACGTCTTAACCCTGTTGGCCTCACTAGAGAGGTATTTATCGTCCTTGACCATGTACGTTGGTTTCACCAGCTGACAAAAAGGCAACAAGAACATTACATCCAATCTGTGACGTGAGTACGTTGAACAGTTCGATTAAATACAGAATATCAAATGTGTTAGCCGTCTGGCTAGCCGTATGCTAACGTCACTTACAACTAAAATGCATTTAACATTTTTTCTCCGGGAGAAACACAGACATACCTTATTGCAGAATATCCTATATATCCAAATGTAATGGCATCAGGGCTTTAAACGTGGCTCTCGTCCATCCGCTTGGTTGTAAAACTCCATGACATTGAGCCCTCGGTGTCCCGACCACCCGGAGGTTGTTTTCGCAACTCTCGTGGTGTTACAGGCAGGCGCATCTGAATGTCGTCATTGACACGCGATTAGTACGAGGACCAATCAGAAATTCGAGGAAGTTGTCATGCTAATATACGAGCGCTATAAAAATGCAAGGAATTTGATAAAGTAAAACACCTTTATTAATAAGTATGTATGTAACTCGCTAAAAAACCCACATTATAAGGCACTCGTTTTAATTGTTAAGGTTTAAAATAACGCCGCATTTGTAAATATCTGTTAGCATATTAGCATATGTTGCTACGGAAGTAGACAACGAAGCACTGTCAAAACTGCACGCAGTCCTGGCTTATCCCTCTCAGTCTGTCAGAGAGGTGAAGGTGTGGCTGTAAGCTCATCCAGTCTGTTTGCTATCACTATGGCTCGTGTTGAAACTTCCTCCAACAGGCCATACCACCTAGTAATCTTTGGAGCCTCTGGGTTCACGGGACAGTTTGTGGTGGAGGAGGTGGCCCGGACTGTGTCCGAGGGTCCGAAAGGGAACCTGAAATGGGCCGTGGCAGGCAGGAGCAAGCAGAAGCTGGAAAAAGTTCTGGAGCAGGCCGCCGGAGTCCTCAGTATGTATCTGAGCAATCGCATTAGTTTTGCGTGTTTAAGCAGAATGTTTCTGGAACAGTTATAGCTTCCTAGTTCATTTTCTCAACTGAGGTAATGTCATGAGCAAAAATATTGTAGTTGGTGAGCTGTGCTTTTAACCTTATTTACCAAGAATGCATTATCTCATGCATAGGGAAACTGCTTAAAACTGGTTCAGTATGACAAGTCTTCTCAAGTATGACTTTGACCCTTAACTCTGAATGAGCTCCAAAGAAAAGGACAGGTCGCAACAAAGAAATAACTATTTAAATTAAGGTCCTTTTATTAGTATTGTTATTCATAATCACTAAGTAGTCCTTTCAAGTATGAAAGGACTGATAACTAAAACTATATGTATATACTTGGATGTTTATTACTATTGTTAACCAACCGGCAATACAATTATTAAATTAACTTAAATTCATTGTATTTAAATAGATACAGTAGGTGCAGTAGCAGGTGCAGTAGCAAGTCTCTCTTTGCCTTGCTGAAGCCTTAACTGAAACTGTAGGAAGCAAACGGCCGACATTTCTATTTTTAATGACTATACTTTACATCTATATAACATACCACCAAACAAACCATCAAATCAAATTCCTTGTATGTGTAATGATTAAAAATCAATGGATATTTCTAGCGTATATGCTGATCATTAGCCTGGTGTAAACTGCAATTATTGTATTCATGGTTCCTTCAAAAACAGAAATAAGTGTTGGAAGTACTGCCTTTTTCAACTATAAATGTATTTTGGGGCAGAAAATGGCCAAAACTGTCCTTGCAAATGACCAAGAGTCAGTGGTGACTGCTTTACCTGTCAAAGATGTTCAAATTTCAGTCCCAAAAAATAAAGAAACACAGAAAGATTATTATTATTGTTTTTAAATAATTAGAAGTTTTATCTAACAAACTTTCTGCATTTTGCTAAATGTTTATTTAATCATTTCAACTTGAAATTCACCTGAATGCAGTTAATATGGATTGGTGACAGATCCTTACTGAATATATTTGCAATGCCAGAAATTATCCAGGTTGATTTGTATCCATGCAACACTTCAAACATGGAAAAACCAGCCCATCAGTTGATCAAAGCCAGGGAGCTATTCTGCTGTCATGAGAGTAATGGGAGTTTCCACAGGATTAGAAAGTTATTCTTTGGTCCCCTCCACTCTGGCTTTACCATCAGGGAGTGAACAACAGCTGACGGAACATACCTGCCCACTGTGCAGCCCCCATCCATGACAGCTGGAAGTTAGTCATCCAGTGTCATGCAGTTATCAAACAGGAGTCTGTCTTTTCTACCCCACAAACATACATTATTTTTTCTTGTAGCTTATTGGATTTTTTGTAGTGTAATTTTTTTGCCACCTTTATTTATAGTGTACCTTTTTACACAAGTATACAAGGGAAACATGAATATTTTAAGTGTGTGAATGTTAAAGACTCCTGTCAAAGAGGAATATTGGAAAAATGTGAAAATTTGGATCAGAAATATCCCATAACACCTACCCTGTGCGTGCGTGTGTGTGTGTCTGTGCAGGTAAGCCAGAGCTGAGGACAGAGGTGGACATCATCGTGGCAGATGTAGGAGAACCAGACTCCCTGGCAGCCATGTGCAAACAGGCTGTGATTGTTCTCAACTGTGTGGGGCCTGTAAGTCGACTATTTAACAGGAATATGTGTGCTTTCTTTTTTTATTTTAGTCTTCTAAAATAAACATTAACAACATTAACACAGAGCAACAGTCACATGACACAAAATAGTTTTTCCCACATCATCTCACAACATTGGCATGTTTGCTTCTTCCTCTTGCAATAGTGTAGCTTATCTTTCTGTCCCTTTCTCCCTCTGTCTTTCTCTTCTCACACACAGAGCTGTCTTTATGTACGCAGTGAACACTACTGACTTATTGCACACAATAACTCTTATTGTGTTGAAGTCCAAATGGAAAGTAGGTTTCCACCACTGCTGTGCATCTGGCTTCTGGCATCAGGTTCTTGTTTCAAGCCAAATTCTTCCTCAGCAGAAACCAGTACATTTTAACACAGCCACACATCACCAGCTTGCTTAAAACTGAGGCAGGCAGCTGAAGCCAAAAGTAGATGGACCAATAGAAGCATAAACGCAATAAAGCTGATCTAACCAGGGTTAGAAAGAGTAGATAGTATTCTGTTAACCAAATGCCATACGTAGTCTTTTAAGGAATTGTTATAGAGGAAAAATGTATAAACAAATAAAGATTACCTTTTAAAGGCTACAGATGGACAGCCAACTCATAAGAATCATATGACGTTATGTTAAAATGTCAAACACATGACATCATAATGAACAAGTTTAACAGGATTTGCTCAGAGAGTTGGATTCTGCAAACAATTGTTTGTTTACTCTCTCCTAACCAACATGGACACAAGTCGAAACATTGCATGTATTAATTTGTGTTTGCTGGTTCTCTGTGTGTACAGTACAGGTTCTACGGTGAGCCGGTGGTCAAAGCCTGCGTGGAGAATGGAGCCCACCATATTGACATCTGCGGAGAGCCTCAGGTATGTCCACAGCGCTGCATTTATTCACTACAGTGTGTGCATACTGCAGGTCACTCCATCATGTCCACCATAAGAGTAGTAGTTGATTTTTTGATTTTTTCTCTTTCCTTTGAAAAAGCTAAAAACTATAAATATACATAAACATTATAGAACAATTATTCATTGTTTTACAGGAACCCTAAAAAATGGTTATGTATGCGTTGCTATTTATGCTCTATTGTGTTTCTTTCTGGCTGTGTGCAGTTTCTGGAGGGCATGCAGTTGAACTACAACAGCCAGGCAGCTGACAAAGGTGTGTACATCATTGGCAGCTGTGGATTCGACTCCATACCTGCAGACATGGGAGTCATCTACACCAGGGACCAGTTCAAGGGTACGCACATGTAACCACACTTCATAATCAAACATGAGCATTAAAAACCAAACTGCCTCTGACGCTGACGTGAAGTTAAACATTCACTTTCTATCTGTCCGTGTTTATGATGTATTCATTTTCATATCAGCCTTTGTGCGTTTGCGTTAATCCACAGGTACTCTGACTGCAGTGGAGAGCTTTCTAACCGTCAGCTCAGGACCTGATGTATGTAACTACATTACCCACAAGCCCATGTAGTACATCTGCTTGTTCTTGATCCTTTTATCATCCAACTTTATTCTCATTTTTCACATTTCTTGACACACTTTTTATTTTTATTACACGTTTTCCCCCTTATCTCAAATGTGTCTTGTTTTTCTTTTCTTCTTGTTTACATTCTCCTTCTTCATTCAGCCCATTCTCTCCATCACTTCCTCCGTATTTACTCCCTTTGTATGTGTATGTGTGTGTCTCTGTAATCGTCCATCAGGGTGGATGTATCCATGACGGCACGTGGCAGTCCGCCATCTACGGGTTTGCCGATGGCCACAAGCTCCAGAGTCTCAGGAGGAAGTTCAATCACAAACCTCTCCCTACTCTCGGCTCCAAGCTTAAACGCAGGTACACAGAGAAGTTATGCCTTTTAGCTTCACTCAAGATATCGCACCTGTAACACTTACACAACCAGTTTGTTCAACTCTTTGTTCAACCTTGATATGCAGGCTAATCACACATTTGTATAAAACACCTGGAGACAGTAATTCATTCCTGGTGACCATTTTTATCTTACACACACTGAGCATTGTACAGGTGAGTGGGTGTATGCAGCCAAAGAAGTAATTGTTACCATAAAATGGCAAAAGAATGTCTTGTAAAAAGATGTTTTGATGGCAAATCCAAAGAAAAACAAAACTGTGGCTCCAGCTCTGACAAAGTTTGTCTTTCGTTTCTGAAGCTATTCGGAATATATATATCATATATATCAATCCCATGTTCTAATGTTCTAAATGCAACAGTATCACATGGTTGTCACTAAGTATTATATAGTTTATGAATATTTGCGGGTAGGTTGCAAGAATATGTTTTATTAGGATGTATTAAATTGTGTCCATAAATATTCCTACATACACACAGAGCACGACATTTGATTGTTGAAAAACAAACTTGTCAGCGCCCTCTGGTGGACAAAGAAAGTAGGGTTTCTAAATGACCAACATATCTTTGGTATTGTGGCTAGTGCCACAATATATGTGTGATGATATAGTAACAGTCAATGAGAATTGTAATTTGATTGTCTGTTGATTTTCTCAGCATGTATTTTTGTATGTGTGTGTGTGTGTGTTCATTTGTAGGGGAAACTTGTTCTTCAGTAATGAGATCCAGCAGTACACGGTGCCCTTCATGGGCTCTGATCCCTCCGTGGTGAAGAGAAGTCAGCGCTTCCTGGTGGAGGAACATCAAGCCACACCGGTCAGTCAGTGTTTTACTTTTCTATGTTTTCTTTTTCTTTTTGTTTATCTTGTGTTTTTGTTTGTGTCATTTTATCTCTAAATATTCACTTGTAAGATTAGTTTTCTTGTAGGTTAGTTTTCTTTTCTAAGTAGGGACGCACCGATGCGTCGGCTGAACATCGGAATCGGCTAATATCAGCTGTGTTGACAGACATGCACCGATGTTTTTATTATTTAACTGCTTTAATTGTGCAGTAATTTTAATTGTTACATAAAAGTATTTATGTTTTCAGAAAGGTTTTTGTTAGGCTATGTAAGCACTGAAAAATGTTTGTACTATGACCAGGTGATTCTAAAACAGACTAAAGAGGCTTTTCAGGCTGTTCTTTGAAAAAAGATTTTTATGTGTAAGAAGTTTAAATAAAAAGATGTATTGGGAATTTGAAATGATTTTTTTTTAATTAAGGTTAATTTTGGCCCCTTAAACAGATGAGGGCATTCATAATTACAAAAATTACAGTTATTGAAGAACACATCGGTATCGGCCCTGATTTTCTCAATCAGTGCATCCCAAGTAGAAAGCATCATGGAGACCAAAGTGTGTCTAATGTCTGAGAATCACATGTGATCAATATTGATTTTTTGGAAAAGCTATTTCTAATTATTTTAAAGTTCCAAGTGCCAACAATTAATACATCATCTTTTTAAATCACATGGCTCTTAATGGTCTAAATTTCAGTCAATAAAATCATCCCAACCAATGCCACTGTCTGCCAAAATTCTGAGTGCAGGAACATTGTTAATTTGGCACCAACATAAACTCAGCATGTTCTGATATTACTGACCTGGTTCTGTTTAAAGAGAAATAAATGATCTGTGTCTGTTAACTTCAGGTTCAGTATGGAGCGTATGCAGGAATTGGAGGCATTGGGAACATTTTCAAGCTGATGTTTGCTGGCATGATGTTCTGGTTCTTAGTCAAGTTCAGTTTTGGACGCAACCTGCTCATTAAGGTAAACAAAAACAATATAATAACAATACACATCGTACAATACACAAGTCACAGATTAATATAACTTAATATTCTACTTTTAGTCAGATTGCCGTCAGATTGTGTGCTGAGAAGTGTTTTTTACTGATGTCTGTGTTGTTTATGCCCAACTTCTCAGCACCCAGAGTTCTTCTCCTTTGGACTCTTCTCCACGGCTGGACCGAGCAGGAAGCAGGTAAAGAGCTGACAGAACAGAAGATATGAGCTTTATGCTCTTGGTTCTTTGATATGCAAACAACACCATTTAGATCAGGGAGTAAAATGTGCTCAGAAGAAGCAGCTCTGTTTTCTGATATGTGCGTGTCCATGTGTGTTTCAGATGGAGGCCTCATCATTCCAGTTTGCCCTCTATGGAGAGGGCTACAAAGAGGGAGAGGACCCCTCCCAGGGGAAACCTAACAGCAGGATCCGCACACTGGTTCAGGGACCAGGTAACTGGATATTAAAAACCCTTCATATAGCAAATAGAGAAAATAATATATTAGTTTTTTCCTTACAAAACAGTAGGGCTTGTTTTATCTGATATAATTTATGTGCCTTTGGCGAATATGGTTTTCTGAAACCCTCCATGAATGCGGGAGCAAAACATGAAAAGAGAGCTGTAGAGTAAGGTCAACATTAACCATGCTAGCTGTGTTAAATGGTTGCTTCTTTCTCTTCAGTCAAGGTTGGGTAATGTAGCAAAAATAGCCCAGTTCCACAGTCTGACCTGTTCAGCACACGTGTCTCATGGTTATTTATTTGTGTCTCTGTTATTATTTAGAGTGTGGATACGTGGCCACGCCCATTGCCATGGTGCAGGCTGCTCTAACCATCCTCAATGAAGCCACGGCTTTGCCCAAGACGTGAGTAATCAAACCCCAAATCTACTGACTGATCAAGGAAGTGACTTTAAACACAAATACAGGAACTTTTTAGTGTGATTGATATTTAATTGTGAACAAGTTGGCAGTTAAGTGTGTTTGTTTTAATAAAAAGAGAGAAAGAAGACAACATAATACTGTGTAAGAAGGAAGAAAGAACCTACCAGGAAACATTTTTGATAATCATGGATTCACTAGACTTGTGGTTTAATATACATAAAATCCACTATTGTCATTTGATAACAATCCTAATGAATGTATTTATTAAGTACATTCTTGTTTTTCATTTCCAGGGGAGGAGTGTACACTCCAGGAGCTGCTTTTGCAAAAACCACACTGATCGACCGTCTCAACAAACATGGCATCCAGTTCTCTGTCATCTAAAGTTTGTCCCCCTCCCTGACGCATTACTCAGTTTTCCTCAGCACTTACTAACACGCAGAATAACAACTGGCAAGTTTCTAAATGAAGAAGAGAGCTAATTCATCTCCAGAGTCTTCACTACAGTTGGAGTGCACTTTCATATTAAGTTCTAGCAGTTTTTTAGGGTTATTTTCGCATTCATCTTTTTCATTTGTTGAGAAACTTGCCCGTCTCCCTTTGGCTTATTTGCGGTGTTAACTCTCTGCTTGTAGGACAAAAAGCACAAGCAGCCAAGTGAAATAACAGTCGAGTGTAGATGGCTTTAACATGGCCCTCTACTAACATAATTCTCATTAATAAAGCAGAATTTTGGCCAGGGTTTGGTCACTTCTTTCAACATGGGCATTAAATATGCATTAAAATTATTCTGTAATTCATCTTTGTGACTTATTTGCTAGGAAATAAAGGAAATAAATAAAGGTTAATAAAGCAGGTGATAAAAAGAAAACAATCAGATGAGACTTTTCTTATAAGAGCGATATGAACGTGAAATATTGTGGACAGAATTTAAATTCTGATCTACCCGTGTGGACATGACTTTGCATCATCTTTGCATATCGTCTGGACAAAAATAGACTCCTCATTAGCTGCCACCCCTTCATGATGCAAGCTGTTTGGTATTTAGCTACACAGGATTAGATAGTTGTACCTAAAGCACACGTATTCTTGATTAACTGTGTTATTAAATAGCAATGGTATTAAAGGCCAATAGCTTCATAGTATTAAATGTTATGATTCTGGACCATATTTTATGTGTCAGGATTGAGGATTGGTGAAGTAAGTTGAAGTAAGTGTGACATTGCAAACTTAGAAACAGTCCAAAGAAAGAGGAACAAACAGACCTTCAGTAAGTGTTTAAGAAAAGTAAACCATCTTTAAAGTGTTGTCCTTGTGACAAACAGTAGCTTTATATGCATTTGGACATTAATCACGAGGCTCTAACATGGTAGCTGTACATGTGTTCTGGTAGAAACTTGCTGTGTGTGTGTGTGTGTGTCCATGTTAGCCTGTCTTGACCTGTTAGTCATTGATCCTGAATACTTTGTTAATAGTCAGACTATCATTTAAATGTTTTCTTTTTGTAGCTGAATATTTCAACAACTCTTCAAACGTTCTTTCAGCCGTGGCAGAAAGTGCATAATGGTGATTTTGCACGGCATGAGTCACTGCATGAAACTGTATGCTCCTCTCTGCCATTCTGTTAAAAAGTGTTTTTTTTTCCTTTTAATTCTGAAGATATTGTCTCTCCTTTGGACTGGAATAGTTTCCTATATAAGTTGTTGATCTCAGTCTGGACTTGTTTGAGCATCATGTGCACGTGACCAGCCACATGTGGGGTTTTGTTTTGCCGTGCTTTGCTTTGTATGGACCTAATAAATGAAGCCATCTCTGCTAATAGAGACAATTCTTGTGTCTATCTCACACAGCTTTATAAAACAGTGTAATGTGCATTTGTCAAGTGGATGGTATCAAAATCAATGTTTTGCATTTACAAAGACATATACAAATAAAGTAGTTACTTACATCCATCATATACTTTAGAGCAAGTGTGTGCTATGTAAACCACAGTTAATAAAAACTTAGAGTCATTTCATGTGTCAGTGATGGGTAAAAAAAAAATGTTTTTAGCTTCATGTTTTATCATAAATGTAGTTTCCCTCTGTGGGAAAAAGTTGAGACATTTTTTACAGCGGGACAATATAAAATCTAGTGAGGAGACTTTCAGTGTTCTTCACCATGATATTCTAAGGTAAAGTTACAATGTCGTTGGCAACCACAACTTTCTGGTTGAACTCTGACCTTTGGTGCATACCATGCTCCCATCTCTTCTTTCATGTCTTTGCTCTTCTGACAACTCTCTAATCAAAATGCCCTTAATAGGGGCACTGGTTTAGCTCAGTTGGGAGAGCAGGCACCCCGTGTACAGAGGCCACAGTCCTCGACACACTGATCACAGGTACGATTCTCAGTCTGTCAATCATTTGATGCATGTCATCCCCCACTCTCTGCTCCCCACATTTCCTGCCTCTCTTCAGCTGTCCTGTATATAAAGGCGAAAGCCCCCAAAAATGCCCTAAATATCTGGAACCACAAAGTCTGAAATAAAAATGAATGTAGTAATAATTGCAATACACTGTAAATATAAAACACTGAGGTAAAAGTGCTGTTTGAAATGATTTAATCAAAGTATAGTCTTCACTGATTGCTCACTTTTATTTTGAAAATATGAAATTAAAATATGATTAAATAAATGGGGTTAGTTATAAAATGACTAACGAGTCATGAGTGGCTGCAGAGTTCAAGTATTATTTTTAAGTGTGTCACGCCTCTTGCATTTTTTTCCGTTTACACAAAACGTTCCACCTAAACAGTCCTTAGTCAAATCAGGGTATTTGCATGTTTAAGCATTTGTTTTGCTTTAAGTTCAGATTGTGTCACGTGTTCAGTAAGACAGAAAGGCACAAGCTGTGCTTCCATATAAAATGAGACAATTCAAGATTTTTCACTGCAAAGATGAGAAGCTATTCCAGCTGCTTACATCTGTGATCATTGTGGATATTCTGCACCAACCTGAGGACGCCAAGAGAAAATGAACACCACGCAGGTGAATGGCTCTGTCAACACATGTTGGGGTCCACTGTCGGATGACCGAGACATCAGACAGTCCATTAACACCATCTTCATGCTCAGTAACTTTGTGGTAGGCCTTCCAGCAAATGCATGGGTGGTTTGGCTCATTTGTCATGGCACCAGAGAGATGCCGGTTTCAGAAATGTACATCCTAAGCCTGGCTGGTGTTGAGATACTTTACTGTTTGTTACTTCCAGCTCAGCTGTACTGTTTGTACAGCTTTGAACATATGACAGCCAGCTCAGGCGTGCCCATCACGTTGTGGGTACAATGGAATGTCTTGTGGGTCGGCCGGCTCACGTTCCAGGTCTTTACCTGTGTGGACCGATACCTTGCAGTGGTTCACCCATTGATCTTCCTCAGGTGAATGTTTTAACTTATGTTCCTCAGTTGTACCTGGGACAATAATTCATATTTCCTGATCCACACTGTGCTATGTTTCCTTTCGCAGGTTAAAGCCCCTGAGGTACCGCATGGCGAAGTGCGCTCTGGCCTGGTGCTCCTTCATTGTGATCGGTTGGTTTGCCACAGCAGTAAACGCATTTGGAATTACCTGTTTTTATTGCATTATGTGCCTGCTTTTGTTCTGTACGCTGTCAGTGCTGTTTTCTCTGAAGCGGCCCGGGCCAGGAGACAGCGAGCAGAGGAGGAGAGTTGACGAGATGAAGAGAAAGGCCTTCAACATTATTTTGGTTCATCTGGCTTGTTTTTCGGTGAACTATCTACCAGCATTCATATATCAATTATTGATTACAGGAATTAAGATTTCAGAGATTGTGAGAGATCTCATTTCATGTCTGGCAGTGGTCTGTGGGCAAGTCCCGCTCTTACTTTACCTGCACAGGGTTGGGAAGCTGAGCTGTGCTAAGAGAGCACGATCTGAGGGCTGAAATAACTTTTAGACTTATAGTGGATGTACAGTTAAGCTTGAAATCCCCTGACTGCATAATGCTACAAGAAGTACTTTGCTAGGATTCAACGCCCCAAAGAAGAGTTACCTCTTTGGGGCTAAAAGCAGTAAACACAGTCCGCAGTCCATGGAACTGGAAATGTTTCTTAGCGGCCGTTATGCACGCGCATGCTAACCCAAAACAAACACATACACAGGTGTCCCCTGTGATAATTTGCCTTCCAAATGGTTAGCCAAATTAGTCATCATTTGTCAGTGTATGGTCAGAGTTATAGCATGTAAAAGACATTATTCAAAATAAACACCCCTATGTGTAATTTGTGTATGTAACAGAATATTAATCTGTAGTCAGCTCACAGTGTACATTTAAAGGGGACATATTTTAGCTCTGCAATCATTTTTTTATTATTCTAATGTGTTTTGAATCATGTTGGTGAAGTTTGTTTCGTTTTTAAAATTGTATACAAAAGTTTGATTTTGATGTACTGTTACACAAATATATGTAATCTTATCTATCTCCATTCTAGACAGTGATTATATCTGTGATATTCTCTATTTTGTCTCCACAAACGGCACCTTTTAAGTGACTGAGCAATATAAGTAATATTAAGTCATATAAGTTGATTTTAGTAAGAAACTGGCTCACAGTGCGTTTTCTTCAATAAATGTGACCCAAAATATCTGACCTTGGTTTCAACGGTGACAGCTGCTTTAACCTTTGACTTTAAATCTTTAAAAAGGAGCTGTTTTAATAACGTAAGATTTTAGGTATTAGTTGGTAACTTAAATAACCTTCAAAATGACAGGAAGTAGAATCTAAATAAAGGTCAAGATATATTAACAAAAAGCAAATATTTATTCTTAAAAAACACTACTTTCTCCTGTAAATAATGTACAGTAAACTGTTCACAGTTAAAAAAAACACTCCACTGTCAACCTGTAAGATATCTTTGACAAATACAGTGTACTATCATATCTGTTTGAGCAGCCTTCCCTTTTACAACATCTGCAGTTCATAGGTCGTCTTATGCACCAGCCTGTGGAAGGCGACCATATCTTCATAGTGGTACTTATTTGCTATAGCTGTGATGGACTCATTACACCTGATTTTCTTCAACAAGTGCAGCACTTCCAGCACAGCAGACCTACAGAGGACAGAAACACACAAGGCTGCATTAGAGGATTACAGTTTTGTTATTGTTATAATACGTATTTATTTATTTAATGTTTATTTGTATAAGTATGAAGCAAGTGAACCGATGCCACACACTACAGCATTTATAGCCTTGGCTAATTTGTAATGCCCATCCCTAGAGGGGCCTTTAAAAGACATAGAATCAACGAGAAAAGCACAAGAGATAGCAAAAAAATGTCTTGTAAAAAGATGTTTTGATGGCAAATCCAAAGAAAAACAAAACTGTGGCTCCAGCTCTGACAAAGTTTGTCTTTCGTTTCCGAAGGGTCTCTTTTAGATTGGAAGCAATCTATTATTAATACAATATTTGCATCATCAGTCCCATATGTTCTAAATGCAACAATATCACATGGTTGTCACTAAGTATTATATAGTATATGAATATTTGAGGGTAGGTTGCAGGAATATGTTTTATTAGGATGTATTAAATTGTGTCCATAAATATTCCTACATACACACAGAGCACGACATTTGATTGTTGAAAAACCAACTTGTCAGCGCCCTCTGGTGGACAAAGCAAGTAGGGTTTCTAAATGACCACCATATCTTTGGTATTGTGGCTAGTGCCACGATATATGTGTGATGATATAGTAACAGTCAATGAGAATTGTAATTTGATTGTCTGTTGATTTTCTCAGCATGTATTTTTGTACGTGTGTGTGTGTGTTCATTTGTAGGGGAAACTTGTTCTTCAGTAATGAGATCCAGCAGTACACGGTGCCCTTCATGGGCTCTGATCCCTCCGTGGGGAAGAGAAGTCAGTGCTATCTGGTGGAGGAACATCAAGCCACACCGGTCAGTCAGTGTTTTACTTTTCTATGTTTTATTTTTCTGCCCTTCTTTCTTTACATCTTGTGTTTTTGTTTGTGTCATTTTATCTCTAAATATTCACTTGTAAGATTAGTTTTCTTGTAGTAAGTAGGGACGCACCGATGCGTCGGCTGAACATCGGAATCGGCCGATATCGGCTGTGTTGACAGACATGCACCGATGTTTTTATTATTTAACTGCTTTAATTGTGCAGTAATTTTAATTGTAACGGAAAAGTATTTATGTTTTCAGAAAGATTTTTGTTAGGCTATGTAAGCACTGAAAAATGTTTGTACTATGACCAGGTGATTCTAAAACAGACTAAAGAGGCTTTTCAGGCTGTTATTCTTTGAAAAAAGATTTTTATGTGTAAGAAGTTTAAATAAGAAGATGTTTGGGAATTTGAAATGATTAAACTCATACTCAAACTCATAAACTCAGCATGTTCTGATATTACTGACCTGGTTCTGTTCAAAGAGAATTGAATGATCTGTGTCTGTTAACTTCAGGTTCAGTACGGAGCGTATGCAGGAATTGGAGGCATTGGGAACATTTTCAAGCTGATGTTTGCTGGCATGATGTTCTGGTTCTTAGTCAAGTTCAGTTTTGGACGCAACCTGCTCATTAAGGTAAACAAAAACAATATAATAACAATACACATGATACAATACACAAGTCACAGATGAATATAACTGAATATTCTACTTTTAGTCAGATTGCCGACACTGTGTGATAGAGAAAATAATATATTAGTTTTTTCCTTACAAAACAGTAGGGCTTGTTTTATCTGATATAATTTATGTGCCTTTGGCGAATATGGTTTTCTGAAACCCTCCATGAATGCGGGAGCAAAACATGAAAAGAGAGCTGTAGAGTAAGGTCAACATTAACCATGCTAGCTGTGTTAAATGGTTGCTTCTTTCTCTTCAGTCAAGGTTGGGTAATGTAGCAAAAATAGCCCAGTTCCACAGTCTGACCTGTTCAGCACACGTGTCTCATGGTTATTTATTTGTGTCTCTGTTATTATTTAGAGTGTGGATACGTGGCCACGCCCATTGCCATGGTGCAGGCTGCTCTAACCATCCTCAATGAAGCCACGGCTTTGCCCAAGACGTGAGTAATCAAACCCCAAATCTACTGACTGATCAAGGAAGTGACTTTAAACACAAATACAGGAACTTTTTAGTGTGATTGATATTTAATTGTGAACAAGTTGGCAGTTAAGTGTGTTTGTTTTAATAAAAAGAGAGAAAGAAGACAACATAATACTGTGTAAGAAGGAAGAAAGAACCTACCAGGAAACAGTTTTGATAATCATGGATTGACTAGACTTGTGGTTTAATATACATAAAATCCACTATTGTCATTTGATAACAATCCTAATGAATGTATTTATTAAGTACATTCTTGTTTTTCATTTCCAGGGGAGGAGTGTACACTCCAGGAGCTGCTTTTGCAAAAACCACACTGATCGACCGTCTCAACAAACATGGCATCCAGTTCTCTGTCATCTAAAGTTTGTCCCCCTCCCTGACGCATTACTCAGTTTTCCTCAGCACTTACTAACACGCAGAATAACAACTGGCAAGTTTCTAAATGAAGAAGAGAGCTAATTCATCTCCAGAGTCTTCACTACAGTTGGAGTGCACTTTCATATTAAGTTCTAGCAGTTTTTTAGGGTTATTTTCACATTCATCTTTTTCATTTGTTGAGAAACTTGCCCGTCTCCCTTTGGCTTATTTGCGGTGTTAACTCTCTGCTTGTAGGACAAAAAGCACAAGCAGCCAAGTGAAATAACAGTCGAGTGTAGATGGCTTTCACATGGCTCTCTACTAACATAATTCTCATTAATAAAGCAGAATTTTGGCCAGGGTTTGGTCACTTCTTTCAACATGGGCATTAAATGTGCATTAAAATTATTCTGTAATTCATCTTTGTGACTTATTTGCTAGGAAATAAAGGAAATAAATAAAGGTTAATAAAGCAGGTGATAAAAAGAAAACAATCAGATGAGACTTTTCTTATAAGAGCGATATGAACGTGAAATATTGTGGACAGAATTTAAATTCTGATCTACCCGTGTGGACATGACTTTGCATCATCTTTGCATATCGTCTGGACAAAAATAGACTCCTCATTAGCTGCCACACCTTCATGATGCAAGCTGTTTGGTATTTAGCTACACAGGATTAGATAGTTGTACCTAAAGCACACGTATTCTTGATTAACTGTGTTATTAAATAGCAACGGTATTAAAGGCCAATAGCTTCATAGTATTACATGTTATGATTCTGGACCATATTTTATGTGTCAGGATTGAGGATTGGTGAAGTAAGTTGAAGTAAGTGTGACATTGCAAACTTAGAAACAGTCCAAAGAAAGAGGAACAAACAGACCTTCAGTAAGTGTTTAAGAAAAGTAAACCATCTTTAAAGTGTTGTCCTTGTGACAAACAGTAGCTTTATATGCATTTGGACATTAATCACGAGGCTCTAACATGGTAGCTGTACATGTGTTCTGGTAGAAACTTGCTGTGTGTGTGTGTGTGTGTGTCCATGTTAGCCTGTCTTGACCTGTTAGTCATTGATCCTGAATACTTTGTTAATAGTCAGACTATCATTTAAATGTTTTCTTTTTGTAGCTGAATATTTCAACAAATCTTCAAACGTTCTTTCAGCCGTGGCAGAAAGTGCATAATGGTGATTTTGCACGGCATGAGTCCCTGCATGAAACTGTATGCTCCTCTCTGCCGTTCTGTTAAAAAGTGTTTTTTTTTCCTTTTAATTCTGAAGATATTGTCTCTCCTTTGGACTGGAATAGTTTCCTATATAAGTTGTTGATCTCAGTCTGGACTTGTTTGAGCATCATGTGCACGTGACCAGCCACATGTGGGGTTTTGTTTTGCCGTGCTTTGCTTTGTATGGACCTAATAAATGAAGCCATCTCTGCTAATAGAGACAATTCTTGTGTCTTTCTCACACAGCTTTATGAAACAGTGTAATGTGCATTTGTCAAGTGGATGGTATCAAAATCAATGTTTTGCATTTACAAAGACATATACAAATAAAGTAGTTACTTACATCCATCATATACTTTAGAGCAAGTGTGTGCTATGTAAATCACAGTTAATAAAAACTTAGAGTCATTTCATGTGTCAGTGATGGGTAAAAAAAAAATGTTTTTAGCTTCATGTTTTATCATAAATGTAGTTTCCCTCTGTGGGAAAAAGTTGAGACATTTTTTACAGCGGGACAATATAAAATCTAGTGAGGAGACTTTCAGTGTTCTTCACCATGATATTCTAAGGTAAAGTTACAATGTCGTTGGCAACCACAACTTTCTGGTTGAACTCTGACCTTTGGTGCATACCATGCTCCCATCTCTTCTTTCTTGTCTTTGCTCTTCTGACAACTCTCTAATCAAAATGCCCTTAATAGGGGCACTGGTTTAGCTCAGTTGGGAGAGCAGGCACCCCGTGTACAGAGGCTACAGTCCTCGACACACTGATCACAGGTACGATTCTCAGTCTGTCAATCATTTGATGCATGTCATCCCCCGCTCTCTGTTTTTCCTGTCTGTCTTCAGCTGTCCTGTATATAAAGGCGAAAGCCCCCAAAAATGCCCTAAATATCTGGAACCACAAAGTCTGAAATAAAAATGAATGTAGTAATCAAAGTATAGTCTTCACTGATTGCTCACTTTTATTTTGAAAATATGAAATTAAAATATGATTAAATAAATGGGGTTAGTTATAAAATGACTAACGAGTCATGAGTGGCTGCAGAGTTCAAGTATTATTTTTAAGTGTGTCACGCCTCTTGCATTTTTTTCCGTTTACACAAAACGTTCCACCTAAACAGTCCTTAGTCAAATCAGGGTATTTGCATGTTTAAGCATTTGTTTTGCTTTAAGTTCAGATTGTGTCACGTGTTCAGTAAGACAGAAAGGCACAAGCTGTGCTTCCATATAAAATGAGACAATTCAAGATTTTTCACTGCAAAGATGAGAAGCTATTCCAGCTGCTTACATCTGTGATCATTGTGGATATTCTGCACCAACCTGAGGACGCCAAGAGAAAATGAACACCACGCAGGTGAATGGCTCTGTCAACACATGTTGGGGTCCACTGTCGGATGACCGAGACATGAAACAGTCCATTAACTCCATCTTCCTGCTCAGTAACTTTGTGGTAGGCCTTCCAGCAAATGCATGGGTGGTTTGGCTCATTTGTCGTGGCACCAGAGAGATGCCGGTTTCAGAAATGTACATCCTAAGCCTGGCTGGTGTTGAGATACTTTACTGTTTGTTACTTCCAGCTCAGCTGTACTGTTTGTACAGCTTTGAACATATGACAGCCAGCTCAGGCGTGCCCATCACGTTGTGGGTACAATGGATTGTCTTGTGGGTCGGCCGGCCAACGTTCCAGGTCTTTACCTGTGTGGACCGATATCTTGCAGTGGTTCACCCATTGATCTTCCTCAGGTGAATGTTTTAACTTATGTTCCTCAGTTGTACCTGGGACAATAATTCATATTTCCTGATCCACACTGTGCTATGTTTCCTTTCGCAGGTTAAAGCCCCTGAGGTACCGCATGGCACAGTGCGCTCTGGCATGGTGCTCCTTCATTGTTGTCGGGTGGTTGGCCGCAACAGTAAAAGAATTAGCAATTACCTGTTTTTTTTGCATTATGTTCCTGCTTTTGTTCTGTACGCTGTCAGTGCTGTTTTCTCTGAAGCGGCCCGGGCCAGGAGACAGCGAGCAGAGGAGGAGAGTTGACGAGATGAAGAGAAAGGCCTTCAACATTATTTTGGTTCATCTGGCTTGTTTTTCGGTGAACTATCTACCAGCATTCATATATCAATTATTGATTACAGGAATTAAGATTTCAGAGATTGTACAAGATCTCATTTCATGTCTGGCAGTGGTCTGTGGGCAAGTCCCGCCCTTACTTTACCTGCACAGGGTTGGGAAGCTGAGCTGTGCTAAGAGAGCACGATCTGAGGGCTGAAATAACTTTTAGACTTATAGTGGATGTACAGTTAAGCTTGAAATCCCCTGACTGCATAATGCTACAAGAAGTACTTTGCTAGGATTCAACGCCCCAAAGAAGAGTTACCTCTTTGGGGCTAAAAGCAGTAAACACAGTCCGCAGTCCATGGAACTGGAAATGTTTCTTAGCGGCCGTTATGCACGCGCATGCTAACCCAAAACAAACACATACACAGGTGTCCCCTGTGATAATTTGCCTTCCAAATGGTTAGCCAAATTAGTCATCATTTGTCAGTGTATGGTCAGAGTTATAGCATGTAAAAGACATTATTCAAAATAAACACCCCTATGTGTAATTTGTGTATGTAACAGAATATTAATCTGTAGTCAGCTCACAGTGTACATTTAAAGGGGACATATTTTAGCTCTGCAATCATTTTTTTATTATTCTAATGTGTTTTGAATCATGTTGGTGAAGTTTGTTTCGTTTTTAAAATTGTATACAAAAGTTTGATTTTGATGTACTGTTACACAAATATATGTAATCTTATCTATCTCCATTCTAGACAGTGATTATATCTGTGATATTCTCTATTTTGTCTCCACAAACGGCACCTTTTAAGTGACTGAGCAATATAAGTAATATTAAGTCATATAAGTTGATTTTAGTAAGAAACTGGCTCACAGTGCGTTTTCTTCAATAAATGTGACCCAAAATATCTGACCTTGGTTTCAACGGTGACAGCTGCTTTAACCTTTGACTTTAAATCTTTAAAAAGGAGCTGTTTTAATAACGTAAGATTTTAGGTATTAGTTGGTAACTTAAATAACCTTCAAAATGACAGGAAGTAGAATCTAAATAAAGGTCAAGATATATTAACAAAAAGCAAATATTTATTCTTAAAAAACACTACTTTCTCCTGTAAATAATGTACAGTAAACTGTTCACAGTTAAAAAAAACACTCCACTGTCAACCTGTAAGATATCTTTGACAAATACAGTGTACTATCATATCTGTTTGAGCAGCCTTCCCTTTTACAACATCTGCAGTTCATAGGTCGTCTTATGCACCAGCCTGTGGAAGGCGACCATATCTTCATAGTGGTACTTATTTGCTATAGCTGTGATGGACTCATTACACCTGATTTTCTTCAACAAGTGCAGCACTTCCAGCACAGCAGACCTACAGAGGACAGAAACACACAAGGCTGCATTAGAGGATTACAGTTTTGTTATTGTTATAATACGTATTTATTTATTTAATGTTTATTTGTATAAGTATGAAGCAAGTGAACCGATGCCACACACTACAGCATTTATAGCCTTGGCTAATTTGTAATGCCCATCCCTAGAGGGGCCTTTAAAAGACATAGAATCAACGAGAAAAGCACAAGAGATAGCAAAAAAATGTCTTGTAAAAAGATGTTTTGATGGCAAATCCAAAGAAAAACAAAACTGTGGCTCCAGCTCTGACAAAGTTTGTCTTTCGTTTCCGAAGGGTCTCTTTTAGATTGGAAGCAATCTATTATTAATACAATATTTGCATCATCAGTCCCATATGTTCTAAATGCAACAATATCACATGGTTGTCACTAAGTATTATATAGTATATGAATATTTGAGGGTAGGTTGCAGGAATATGTTTTATTAGGATGTATTAAATTGTGTCCATAAATATTCCTACATACACACAGAGCACGACATTTGATTGTTGAAAAACCAACTTGTCAGCGCCCTCTGGTGGACAAAGCAAGTAGGGTTTCTAAATGACCAACATATCTTTGGTATTGTGGCTAGTGCCACGATATATGTGTGATGATATAGTAACAGTCAATGAGAATTGTAATTTGATTGTCTATAACTGAATATTCTACTTTTAGTCAGATTGCCGACACTGTGTGATAGAGAAAATAATATATTAGTTTTTTCCTTACAAAACAGTAGGGCTTGTTTTAGCTGATATAATTTATGTGCCTTTGGCGAATATGGTTTTCTGAAACCCTCCATGAATGCGGGAGCAAAACATGAAAAGAGAGCTGTAGAGTAAGGTCAACATTAACCATGCTAGCTGTGTTAAATGGTTGCTTCTTTCTCTTCAGTCAAGGTTGAGTAATGTAGCAAAAATAGCCCAGTTCCACAGTCTGACCTGTTCAGCACACGTGTCTCATGGTTATTTATTTGTGTCTCTGTTATTATTTAGAGTGTGGATACGTGGCCACGCCCATTGCCATGGTGCAGGCTGCTCTAACCATCCTCAATGAAGCCACGGCTTTGCCCAAGACGTGAGTAATCAAACCCCAAATCTACTGACTGATCAAGGAAGTGACTTTAAACACAAATACAGGAACTTTTTAGTGTGATTGATATTTAATTGTGAACAAGTTGGCAGTTAAGTGTGTTTGTTTTAATAAAAAGAGAGAAAGAAGACAACATAATACTGTGTAAGAAGGAAGAAAGAACCTACCAGGAAACAGTTTTGATAATCATGGATTGACTAGACTTGTGGTTTAATATACATAAAATCCACTATTGTCATTTGATAACAATCCTAATGAATGTATTTATTAAGTACATTCTTGTTTTTCATTTCCAGGGGAGGAGTGTACACTCCAGGAGCTGCTTTTGCAAAAACCACACTGATCGACCGTCTCAACAAACACGGCATCCAGTTCTCTGTCATCTAAAGTTTGTCCCCCTCCCTGACGCATTACTCAGTTTTTCTCAGCACTTACTAACACGCAGAATAACAACTGGCAAGTTTCTAAATGAAGAAGAGAGCTAATTCATCTCTAGAGTCTTCACTACAGTTGGAGTGCACTTTCATATTAAGTTCTAGCAGTTTTTTAGGGTTATTTTCGCATTCATCTTTTTCATTTGTTCAGAAACTTGCCCGTCTCCCTTTGGCTTATTATCACATGGCTCTCTACTAACATAATTCTCATTAATAAAGCAGAATTTTGGCCAGGGTTTGGTCACTTCTTTCAACATGGGCATTAAATGTGCATTAAAATTATTCTGTAATTCATCTTTGTGACTTATTTGCTAGGAAATAAAGGAAATAAATAAAGGTTAATAAAGCAGGTGATAAAAAGAAAACAATCAGATGAGACTTTTCTTATAAGAGCGATATGAACGTGAAATATTGTGGACAGAATTTAAATTCTGATCTACCCGTGTAGACATGACTTTGCATCATCTTTGCATATCGTCAGGACAAAAATAGACTCCTCATTAGCTGCCACACCTTCATGATGCAAGCTGTTTGGTATTTAGCTACACAGGATTAGATAGTTGTACCTAAAGCACACGTATTCTTGATTAACTGTGTTATTAAATAGCAATGGTATTAAAGGCCAATAGCTTCATAGTATTACATGTTATGATTCTGGACCATATTTTATGTGTCAGGATTGAGGATTGATGAAGTAAGTTGAAGTAAGTGTGACATTGCAAACTTAGAAACAGTCCAAAGAAAGAGGAACAAACGGACCTTCAGTAAGTGTTTAAGAAAAGTAAACCATCTTTAAAGTGTTGTCCTTGTGACAAACAGTAGCTTTATATGCATTTGGACATTAATCACGAGGCTCTAACATGGTAGCTGTACATGTGTTCTGGTAGAAACTTGCTGTGTGTGTGTGTGTGTGTCCATGTTAGCCTGTCTTGACCTGTTAGTCATTGATCCTGAATACTTTGTTAATAGTCAGACTATCATTTAAATGTTTTCTTTTTGTAGCTGAATATTTCAACAAATCTTCAAACGTTCTTTCAGCCGTGGCAGAAAGTGCATAATGGTGATTTTGCACGGCATGAGTCCCTGCATGAAACTGTATGCTCCTCTCTGCCGTTCTGTTAAAAAGTGTTTTTTTTTCCTTTTAATTCTGAAGATATTGTCTCTCCTTTGGACTGGAATAGTTTCCTATATAAGTTGTTGATCTCAGTCTGGACTTGTTTGAGCATCATGTGCACGTGACCAGCCACATGTGGGGTTTTGTTTTGCCGTGCTTTGCTTTGTATGGACCTAATAAATGAAGCCATCTCTGCTAATAGAGACAATTCTTGTGTCTTTCTCACACAGCTTTATGAAACAGTGTAATGTGCATTTGTCAAGTGGATGGTATCAAAATCAATGTTTTGCATTTACAAAGACATATACAAATAAAGTAGTTACTTACATCCATCATATACTTTAGAGCAAGTGTGTGCTATGTAAACCACAGTTAATAAAAACTTAGAGTCATTTCATGTGTCAGTGATGGGTAAAAAAAAAATGTTTTTAGCTTCATGTTTTATCATAAATGTAGTTTCCCTCTGTGGAAAAAAGTTGAGACATTTTGAACAGCGGGACAATATAAAATCTAGTGAGGAGACTTTCAGTGTGCTTCACCATGATATTCTAAGGTAAAGTTACAATGTCGTTGGCAACCACAACTTTCTGGTTGAACTCTGACCTTTGGTGCATACCATGCTCCCATCTCTTCTTTCTTGTCTTTGCTTTTCTGACAACTCTCTAATCAAAATGCCCTTAATAGGGGCACTGGTTTAGCTCAGTTGGGAGAGCAGGCACCCCGTGTACAGAGGCTACAGTCCTCGACACACTGATCACAGGTACGATTCTCAGTCTGTCAATCATTTGATGCATGTCATCCCCCGCTCTCTGTTTTTCCTGTCTGTCTTCAGCTGTCCTGTATATAAAGGCGAAAGCCCCCAAAAATGCCCTAAATATCTGGAACCACAAAGTCTGAAATAAAAATGAATGTAGTAATCAAAGTATAGTCTTCACTGATTGCTCACTTTTATTTTGAAAATATGAAATTAAAATATGATTAAATAAATGGGGTTAGTTATAAAATGACTAACGAGTCATGAGTGGCTGCAGAGTTCAAGTATTATTTTTAAGTGTGTCACGCCTCTTGCATTTTTTTCCGTTTACACAAAACGTTCCACCTAAACAGTCCTTAGTCAAATCAGGGTATTTGCATGTTTAAGCATTTGTTTTGCTTTGATTCAGATTGTGTCACGTGTTCAGTAAGACAGAAAGGCACAAGCTGTGCTTCCATATAAAATGAGACAATTCAAGATTTTTCACTGCAAAGATGAGAAGCTATTCCAGCTGCTTACATCTGTGATCATTGTGGATATTCTGCACCAACCTGAGGACGCCAAGAGAAAATGAACACCACGCAGGTGAATGGCTCTGTCAACACATGTTGGGGTCCACTGTCGGATGACCGAGACATCAGACAGTCCATTAACACCATCTTCATGCTCAGTAACTTTGTGGTAGGCCTTCCAGCAAATGCATGGGTGGTTTGGCTCATTTGTCGTGGCACCAGAGAGATGCCGGTTTCAGAAATGTACATCCTAAGCCTGGCTGGTGTTGAGATACTTTACTGTTTGTTACTTCCAGCTCAGCTGTACTGTTTGTACAGCTTTGAACATATGACAGCCAGCTCAGGCGTGCCCATCACGTTGTGGGTACAATGGAATGTCTTGTGGGTCGGCCGGCTCACGTTCCAGGTCTTTACCTGTGTGGACCGATACCTTGCAGTGGTTCACCCATTGATCTTCCTCAGGTGAATGTTTTAACCTATGTTCCTCAGTTGTACCTGGGACAATAATTCATATTTCCTGATCCACACTGTGCTATGTTTCCTTTCGCAGGTTAAAGCCCCTGAGGTACCGCATGGCGAAGTGCGCTCTGGCCTGGTGCTCCTTCATTGTGATCGGTTGGTTTGCCACAGCAGTAAACGCATTTGGAATTACCTGTTTTTATTGCATTATGTGCCTGCTTTTGTTCTGTACGCTGTCAGTGCTGTTTTCTCTGAAGCGGCCCGGGCCAGGAGACAGCGAGCAGAGGAGGAGAGTTGACGAGATGAAGAGAAAGGCCTTCAACATTATTTTGGTTCATCTGGCTTGTTTTTCGGTGAACTATCTACCAGCATTCATATATCAATTATTGATTACAGGAATTAAGATTTCAGAGATTGTGAGAGATCTCATTTCATGTCTGGCAGTGGTCTGTGGGCAAGTCCCGCTCTTACTTTACCTGCACAGGGTTGGGAAGCTGAGCTGTGCTAAGAGAGCACGATCTGAGGGCTGAAATAACTTTTAGACTTATAGTGGATGTACAGTTAAGCTTGAAATCCCCTGACTGCATAATGCTACAAGAAGTACTTTGCTAGGATTCAACGCCCCAAAGAAGAGTTACCTCTTTGGGGCTAAAAGCAGTAAACACAGTCCGCAGTCCATGGAACTGGAAATGTTTCTTAGTGGTCGTTATGCACGTGCATGCTAACCCAAAACAAACACATACACAGGTGTCCCCTGTGATAATTTGCCTTCCAAATGGTTAGCCAAATTAGTCATCATTTGTCAGTGTATGGTCAGAGTTATAGCATGTAAAAGACATTATTCAAAATAAACACCCCTATGTGTAATTTGTGTATGTAACAGAATATTAATCTGTAGTCAGCTCACAGTGTACATTTAAAGGGGACATATTTTAGCTCTGCAATCATTTTTTTATTATTCTAATGTGTTTTGAATCATGTTGGTGAAGTTTGTTTCGTTTTTAAAATTGTATACAAAAGTTTGATTTTGATGTACTGTTACACAAATATACGTAATCTTATCTATCTCCATTCTAGACAGTGATTATATCTGTGATATTCTCTATTTTGTCTCCACAAACGGCACCTTTTAAGTGACTGAGCAATATAAGTAATATTAAGTCATATAAGTTGATTTTAGTAAGAAACTGGCTCACAATGCGTTTTCTTCAATAAATGTGACTCAAAATATCTGACCTTGGTTTCAACGGTGACAGCTGCTTTAACCTTTGACTTTAAATCTTTAAAAAGGAGCTGTTTTAATAACGTAAGATTTTAGGTATTAGTTGGTAACTTAAATAACCTTCAAAATGACAGGAAGTAGAATCTAAATAAAGGTCAAGATATATTAACAAAAAGCAAATATTTATTCTTAAAAAACACTACTTTCTCCTGTAAATAATGTACAGTAAACTGTTCACAGTTAAAAAAAACACTCCACTGTCAACCTGTAAGATATCTTTGACAAATACAGTGTACTATCATATCTGTTTGAGCAGCCTTCCCTTTTACAACATCTGCAGTTCATAGGTCGTCTTATGCACCAGCCTGTGGAAGGCGACCATATCTTCATAGTGGTACTTATTTGCTATAGCTGTGATGGACTCATTACACCTGATTTTCTTCAACAAGTGCAGCACTTCCAGCACAGCAGACCTACAGAGGACAGAAACACACAAGGCTGCATTAGAGGATTACAGTTTTGTTATTGTTATAATACGTATTTATTTATTTAATGTTTATTTGTATAAGTATGAAGCAAGTGAACCGATGCCACACACTACAGCATTTATAGCCTTGGCTAATTTGTAATGCCCATCCCTAGAGGGGCCTTTAAAAGACATAGAATCAACGAGAAAAGCACAAGAGATAGCAAAAAAATGTCTTGTAAAAAGATGTTTTGATGGCAAATCCAAAGAAAAACAAAACTGTGGCTCCAGCTCTGACAAAGTTTGTCTTTCGTTTCCGAAGGGTCTCTTTTAGATTGGAAGCAATCTATTATTAATACAATATTTGCATCATCAGTCCCATATGTTCTAAATGCAACAATATCACATGGTTGTCACTAAGTATTATATAGTATATGAATATTTGAGGGTAGGTTGCAGGAATATGTTTTATTAGGATGTATTAAATTGTGTCCATAAATATTCCTACATACACACAGAGCACGACATTTGATTGTTGAAAAACCAACTTGTCAGCGCCCTCTGGTGGACAAAGCAAGTAGGGTTTCTAAATGACCACCATATCTTTGGTATTGTGGCTAGTGCCACGATATATGTGTGATGATATAGTAACAGTCAATGAGAATTGTAATTTGATTGTCTGTTGATTTTCTCAGCATGTATTTTTGTACGTGTGTGTGTGTGTTCATTTGTAGGGGAAACTTGTTCTTCAGTAATGAGATCCAGCAGTACACGGTGCCCTTCATGGGCTCTGATCCCTCCGTGGGGAAGAGAAGTCAGTGCTATCTGGTGGAGGAACATCAAGCCACACCGGTCAGTCAGTGTTTTACTTTTCTATGTTTTATTTTTCTGCCCTTCTTTCTTTACATCTTGTGTTTTTGTTTGTGTCATTTTATCTCTAAATATTCACTTGTAAGATTAGTTTTCTTGTAGTAAGTAGGGACGCACCGATGCGTCGGCTGAACATCGGAATCGGCCGATATCGGCTGTGTTGACAGACATGCACCGATGTTTTTATTATTTAACTGCTTTAATTGTGCAGTAATTTTAATTGTAACGGAAAAGTATTTATGTTTTCAGAAAGGTTTTTGTTAGGCTATGTAAGCACTGAAAAATGTTTGTACTATGACCAGGTGATTCTAAAACAGACTAAAGAGGCTTTTCAGGCTGTTATTCTTTGAAAAAAGATTTTTATGTGTAAGAAGTTTAAATAAGAAGATGTTTGGGAATTTGAAATGATTAAACTCATACTCAAACTCATAAACTCAGCATGTTCTGATATTACTGACCTGGTTCTGTTCAAAGAGAATTAAATGATCTGTGTCTGTTAACTTCAGGTTCAGTACGGAGCGTATGCAGGAATTGGAGGCATTGGGAACATTTTCAAGCTGATGTTTGCTGGCATGATGTTCTGGTTCTTAGTCAAGTTCAGTTTTGGACGCAACCTGCTCATTAAGGTAAACAAAAACAATATAATAACAATACACATGATACAATACACAAGTCACAGATGAATATAACTGAATATTCTACTTTTAGTCAGATTGCCGACACTGTGTGATAGAGAAAATAATATATTCGTTTTTTCCTTACAAAACAGTAGGGCTTGTTTTAGCTGATATAATTTATGTGCCTTTGGCGAATATGGTTTTCTGAAACCCTCCATGAATGCGGGAGCAAAACATGAAAAGAGAGCTGTAGAGTAAGGTCAACATTAACCATGCTAGCTGTGTTAAATGGTTGCTTCTTTCTCTTCAGTCAAGGTTGGGTAATGTAGCAAAAATAGCCCAGTTCCACAGTCTGACCTGTTCAGCACACGTGTCTCATGGTTATTTATTTGTGTCTCTGTTATTATTTAGAGTGTGGATACGTGGCCACGCCCATTGCCATGGTGCAGGCTGCTCTAACCATCCTCAATGAAGCCACGGCTTTGCCCAAGACGTGAGTAATCAAACCCCAAATCTACTGACTGATCAAGGAAGTGACTTTAAACACAAATACAGGAACTTTTTAGTGTGATTGATATTTAATTGTGAACAAGTTGGCAGTTAAGTGTGTTTGTTTTAATAAAAAGAGAGAAAGAAGACAACATAATACTGTGTAAGAAGGAAGAAAGAACCTACCAGGAAACATTTTTGATAATCATGGATTCACTAGACTTGTGGTTTAATATACATAAAATCCACTATTGTCATTTGATAACAATCCTAATGAATGTATTTATTAAGTACATTCTTGTTTTTCATTTCCAGGGGAGGAGTGTACACTCCAGGAGCTGCTTTTGCAAAAACCACACTGATCGACCGTCTCAACAAACACGGCATCCAGTTCTCTGTCATCTAAAGTTTGTCCCCCTCCCTGACGCATTACTCAGTTTTCCTCAGCACTTACTAACACGCAGAATAACAACTGGCAAGTTTCTAAATGAAGAAGAGAGCTAATTCATCTCTAGAGTCTTCACTACAGTTGGAGTGCACTTTCATATTAAGTTCTAGCAGTTTTTTAGGGTTATTTTCGCATTCGTCTTTTTCATTTGTTCAGAAACTTGCCCGTCTCCCTTTGGCTTATTATCACATGGCTCTCTACTAACATAATTCTCATTAATAAAGCAGAATTTTGGCCAGGGTTTGGTCACTTCTTTCAACATGGGCATTAAATATGCATTAAAATGATTCTTTAATTCATCTTTGTGACTTATTTGCTAGGAAATAAAGGAAATAAATAAAGGTTAATAAAGCAGGTGATAAAAAGAAAACAATCAGATGAGACTTTTCTTATAAGAGCGATATGAACGTGAAATATTGTGGACAGAATTTAAATTCTGATCTACCCGTGTGGACATGACTTTGCATCATCTTTGCATATCGTCAGGACAAAAATAGACTCCTCATTAGCTGCCACCCCTTCATGATGCAGGCTGTTTGGTATTTAGCTACACAGGATTAGATAGTTGTACCTAAAGCACACGTATTCTTGATTAACTGTGTTATTAAATAGCAACGGTATTAAAGGCCAATAGCTTCATAGTATTAAATGTTATGATTCTGGACCATATTTTATGTGTCAGGATTGAGGATTGGTGAAGTAAGTTGAAGTAAGTGTGACATTGCAAACTTAGAAACAGTCCAAAGAAAGAGGAACAAACAGACCTTCAGTAAGTGTTTAAGAAAAGTAAACCATCTTTAAAGTGTTGTCCTTGTGACAAACAGTAGCTTTATATGCATTTGGACATTAATCACGAGGCTCTAACATGGTAGCTGTACATGTGTTCTGGTAGAAACTTGCTGTGTGTGTGTGTGTGTGTGTCCATGTTAGCCTGTCTTGACCTGTTAGTCATTGATCCTGAATACTTTGTTAATAGTCAGACTATCATTTAAACGTTTTCTTTTTGTAGCTGAATATTTCAACAACTCTTCAAACGTTCTTTCAGCCGTGGCAGAAAGTGCATAATGGTGATTTTGCACGGCATGAGTCCCTGCATGAAACTGTATGCTCCTCTCTGCCGTTCTGTTAAAAAGTGTTTTTTTTTCCTTTTAATTCTGAAGATATTGTCTCTCCTTTGGACTGGAATAGTTTCCTATATAAGTTGTTGATCTCAGTCTGGACTTGTTTGAGCATCATGTGCACGTGACCAGCCACATGTGGGGTTTTGTTTTGCCGTGCTTTGCTTTGTATGGACCTAATAAATGAAGCCATCTCTGCTAATAGAGACAATTCTTGTGTCTATCTCACACAGCTTTATAAAACAGTGTAATGTGCATTTGTCAAGTGGATGGTATCAAAATCAATGTTTTGCATTTACAAAGACATATACAAATAAAGTAGTTACTTACATCCATCATATACTTTAGAGCAAGTGTGTGCTATGTAAATCACAGTTAATAAAAACTTAGAGTCATTTCATGTGTCAGTGATGGGTAAAAAAAAAATGTTTTTAGCTTCATGTTTTATCATAAATGTAGTTTCCCTCTGTGGAAAAAAGTTGAGACATTTTGAACAGCGGGACAATATAAAATCTAGTGAGGAGACTTTCAGTGTGCTTCACCATGATATTCTAAGGTAAAGTTACAATGTCGTTGGCAACCACAACTTTCTGGTTGAACTCTGACCTTTGGTGCATACCATGCTCCCATCTCTTCTTTCATGTCTTTGCTCTTCTGACAACTCTCTAATCAAAATGCCCTTAATAGGGGCACTGGTTTAGCTCAGTTGGGAGAGCAGGCACCCCATGTACAGAGGCTACAGTCCTCGACACACTGATCACAGGTACGATTCTCAGTCTGTCAATCATTTGATGCATGTCATCCCCCGCTCTCTGTTTTTCCTGTCTCTCTTCAGCTGTCCTGTATATAAAGGCGAAAGCCCCCAAAAATGCCCTAAATATCTGGAACCACAAAGTCTGAAATAAAAATGAATGTAGTAATCAAAGTATAGTCTTCACTGATTGCTCACTTTTATTTTGAAAATATGAAATTAAAATATGATTAAATAAATGGGGTTAGTTATAAAATGACTAACGAGTCATGAGTGGCTGCAGAGTTCAAGTATTATTTTTAAGTGTGTCACGCCTCTTGCATTTTTTTCCGTTTACACAAAACGTTCCACCTAAACAGTCCTTAGTCAAATCAGGGTATTTGCATGTTTAAGCATTTGTTTTGCTTTAAGTTCAGATTGTGTCACGTGTTCAGTAAGACAGAAAGGCACAAGCTGTGCTTCCATATAAAATGAGACAATTCAAGATTTTTCACTGCAAAGATGAGAAGCTATTCCAGCTGCTTACATCTGTGATCATTGTGGATATTCTGCACCAACCTGAGGAAGCCAAGAGAAAATGAACACCACGCAGGTGAATGGCTCTGTCAACACATGTTGGGGTCCACTGTCGGATGACCGAGACATGAAACAGTCCATTAACACCATCTTCCTGCTCAGTAACTTTGTGGTAGGCCTTCCAGCAAATGCATGGGTGGTTTGGCTCATTTGTCGTGGCACCAGAGAGATGCCGGTTTCAGAAATGTACATCCTAAGCCTGGCTGGTGTTGAGATACTTTACTGTTTGTTACTTCCAGCTCAGCTGTACTGTTTGTACAGCTTTGAACATATGACAGCCAGCTCAGGCGTGCCCATCACGTTGTGGGTACAATGGAATGTCTTGTGGGTCGGCCGGCTCACGTTCCAGGTCTTTACCTGTGTGGACCGATATCTTGCAGTGGTTCACCCATTGATCTTCCTCAGGTGAATGTTTTAACTTATGTTCCTCAGTTGTACCTGGGACAATAATTCATATTTCCTGATCCACACTGTGCTATGTTTCCTTTCGCAGGTTAAAGCCCCTGAGGTACCGCATGGCACAGTGCGCTCTGGCATGGTGCTCCTTCATTGTTGTCGGGTGGTTGGCCGCAACAGTAAAAGAATTAGCAATTACCTGTTTTTATTGCATTATGTGCCTGCTTTTGTTCTGTACGCTGTCAGTGCTGTTTTCTCTGAAGCGGCCCGGGCCAGGAGACAGCGAGCAGAGGAGGAGAGTTGACGAGATGAAGAGAAAGGCCTTCAACATTATTTTGGTTCATCTGGCTTGTTTTTCGGTGAACTATCTACCAGCATTCATATATCAATTATTGATTACAGGAATTAAGATTTCAGAGATTGTACAAGATCTCATTTCATGTCTGGCAGTGGTCTGTGGGCAAGTCCCGCCCTTACTTTACCTGCACAGGGTTGGGAAGCTGAGCTGTGCTAAGAGAGCACGATCTGAGGGCTGAAATAACTTTTAGACTTATAGTGGATGTACAGTTAAGCTTGAAATCCCCTGACTGCATAATGCTACAAGAAGTACTTTGCTAGGATTCAACGCCCCAAAGAAGAGTTACCTCTTTGGGGCTAAAAGCAGTAAACACAGTCCGCAGTCCATGGAACTGGAAATGTTTCTTAGCGGCCGTTATGCACGCGCATGCTAACCCAAAACAAACACATACACAGGTGTCCCCTGTGATAATTTGCCTTCCAAATGGTTAGCCAAATTAGTCATCATTTGTCAGTGTATGGTCAGAGTTATAGCATGTAAAAGACATTATTCAAAATAAACACCCCTATGTGTAATTTGTGTATGTAACAGAATATTAATCTGTAGTCAGCTCACAGTGTACATTTAAAGGGGACATATTTTAGCTCTGCAATCATTTTTTTATTATTCTAATGTGTTTTGAATCATGTTGAAGTTTGTTTCGTTTTTAAAATTGTATACAAAAGTTTGATTTTGATGTAATGTTATATTTACACAAATATATGTAATCTTATCTATCTCCATTCTAGACAGTTTTTATATCTGTGATATTCTCTATTTTGTCTCCACAAACGGCACCTTTTAAGTGACTGAGCAATATAAGTAATATTAAGTCATATAAGTTGATTTTAGTAAGAAACTGGCTCACAGTGCGTTTTCTTCAATAAATGTGACCCAAAATATCTGACCTTGGTTTCAACGGTGACAGCTGCTTTAACCTTTGACTTTAAATCTTTAAAAAGGAGCCGTTTTAATAACGTAAGATTTTAGGTATTAGTTGGTAACTTAAATAACCTTCAGAATGACAGGAAGTAGAATCTAAATAAAGGTCAAGATATATTAACAAAAAGCAAATATTTATTCTTAAAAAACACTACTTTCTCCTGTAAATAATGTACAGTAAACTGTTCACAGTTAAAAAAACACTCCACTGTCAACCTGTAAGATATCTTTGACAAATACAGTGTACTATCATATCTGTTTGATCAGCCTTCCCTGTTACAACATCCGCAGTTCATAGGTCGTCTTATTGCACCAGCCTGTGGAAGGCGACCATATCTTCATAGTGGTACTTATTTGCTATAGCTGTGATGGACTCATTACACCTGATTTTCTTCAACAAGTGCAGCACTTCCAGCACAGCAGACCTACAGAGGACAGAAACACACAAGGCTGCATTAGAGGATTACAGTTTTGTTATTGTTATAATACGTATTTATTTATTTAATGTTTATTTGTAGAAGTATGAAGCAAGTGAACCGATGCCACACACTACAGCATTTATAGCCTTGGCTAATTTGTAATGCCCATCCCTAGAGGGGCCTTTAAAAGACATAGAATCAACGAGATGAGTGACTACATGAGTGAGCCCTCTTCAAAAACTGTTTCAATTTGAGTTTAAAATGCTCCCAGTCAGGGTCCAGTTTGAGCTCTACAGGTAAGGTAAGGCATGATTTAATGTATCGAATGCATGCCTGATCAGCTGCTCCAGATTTAAAAATTGGGATCACTCCCAATGGACAGATTAATAAGATGAGTAAGAGGCTTCACTGGGATGCTTTAGTGTATTTTTTGAAAGGTGTCAGGTGAAAAGGGTGTTTTGCGTGACTGTTAGAAAGTTTACCTATTATTGCAAGAACTTCAATCTCATTTGTTTGTTGCAAGAGATTAATTGATTCCCAACTCTAAAGTCACATATTGAAGTCTGTTTGCTTTGTGGTTTTATTATACTATTTATTTGCTTCCACATTGCAGAACAATTTCCTCTGGCTTCTGTGATTGCTGAGATGTAATATTCAGCTTTTGCAGTTCTTTATTCTTTAGTAACACAATTTCTTAGACCTATATATACAGACATATCATTTGAGCGGCTTTTCATTGTAGTTCTCAAGAGCCTGATCCCTTTGTTTCATGGGTTTTAGAATCGAGTCATTATCCCAAGGTGAAGAATGTTTCCTATTTGAGTTCTTATGCTTTTTTAGATACTTGCCAACAATCCCTTCAACAGCATTCATTAGTTCATAGTTCAACAGTTATGTACATCATCCTCAATAAATATTTTGCTCCACTGTGTTTCATTTAGTTCACTTTGCAATAATATCAATATATGGGCTTTAGATTGGCTGTGAGTTGGAAACACGTATAAGTCAGCTTCCTTGGCGCTAATATCATGTTGTGATCAGACATACCGGTCAAGAAATTATATGACTTAAATATGCGTTCTTTCCTACTGGAGAAAATCAAACCAATTTGTGACCTAGTAGACTTTGTAATCCGTGTAGGACCTTTAATAATCTGATTAAAATCAAACTTTGTCATTAAAGGTTTAAGTGTTTGATTCTCTTACTTTTACCCGACCAGTCAATACTGAAATCCCTAAACACTAAAACTTCTTATTTATGAGAAACTGTAAAGCCAGTTTCATACTTGTCTCTCTTTCTGTGTGTTCAGCCATCTATAACTTTAACTAAATAACCACTATTAGCTTCACAGGAACAAGGAATGAGATACAGAAGAAGACTCAACTTCAACTTGTGAAGGATAAAGTGCTGTGTTATTCGAATTGCGGAAAATATTTTAAGTGATATATATATTTTTTATATCTCAGTTTCATTCTCTTTGGCAGCACCTATGGCGATAAAAGGTAACTGCAGTCTCTGGCAGACCAACCACTGCTGGGTGATGGAAAACGCGTCACTAACTGGGCGCCGCTTGTGATTTTTTCTGTGAAAGTCGCCACAGACACCCAGTCTGTAATACTGCAAATGCAAAGGCTTTCATCAGTGGGCCATAGGCTCAATCACCATTGTGTTACCTCATTCAGCGATATACTATATTCTGGAACATGAATTCAGAAAATATCTCTTGCAGCACCATTTTTTTAAAAGGAAAGATGTGGGGTGTTTTTTTCTCACCTAGTTTTTGCATCACCTGGAGGCTGCTGTTTGCAAATGGTATGAACTGTCTGAACAAGGTAGTTTCGGAAATTCTGGAGCTGAGGTATACAGACACTCCCTCCTGTGCATAAGGAGGACGGAATACTGTCATTTATCTGTAGAGAGAGAGAAAGAAGGGTGGATTTAGCAGGACAATGTGACGGACTGAAAACAGACAACCAGACTATTATCAGGACCAAGTGCACTTCCACTTGCTATACATTTTCACACCTCGTTGCACGCAGGTATAGCCATGTTGTTCAGTGTATGGCTGTTCAGGGTGATCATCAGGTATCTGTTCAGCAGTTTGTCCAACATCAGTTCCTTCAATACAGACTCGGGAAGCAGCAGATCCCATTTTCCCATGCTATCTAGAAGCTAATATAAACACAAAAACAGATTAAAAAACAGCAGCAAGGAAACATGGAACTCCCGTCTTGGAAATGTTTTAGAGAGCAGTACTTTTACAGCCGTCCAGAACTGTTGATTCCTGAACTGACGATGAGGAGACGACTCGTCTTCCAGGAGCCTGGATAGAAAAGCAAACAGCAGGAAAAGGATGAACAGACCAAAGAACATCATGAAGCAATTTGAAAGTATTGTGATACATATAAACTTCAAGGTAATTAAATCATACATTTATCCCATAGTTGAGCAGAGACTTAAAGAATTTAAAGGTGCCATATCTTTAAAATGGATGTTCTCATACTGTGCGTGGGTTTCACATTTTGGGTGTTTATTGTTCACAGCAAAAAAGTGAAAACTGCATAATTCCGGGTTTTTCCAGAATGACATTTTTAAAAAGATAACCTCTGAAATGGGCCGTTCAGAACAGCTGCAGGTTTCTACATAGAACCTTGCTTTCGCTGAAATCGACCAATCGTCATTCACCTCAGGCTGCCCCTTTGCACCAGCTTGTAGTCAAGCCGTTGTCAAGATCGTACCTATAAGGCCGAATAACCGATCCTAGAGCAGCCATGTTTTCTACACATGGGGGAGGGGCTACCCAGTTACTCCAAATACTGTCAGCCAATCATGGCTAAGGTCTGACCTTTGAATGGCAAAACGGCTCGTTCGTTTAAGGAGGAAGGAGAGGCTCCGAAAATAATTAAGTTATATATACAATTTTAAAAACCAAACAAACTTTACTAACGTGATTCAAAAACACATTAGAATAATAAAATAATTGATTGCATAGCTAAAATATGTCCCCTTTAAATGTACACTGTAAGCTGACTCATAAAAAGAAGAGGATATAAGAGCACAAAGCTAGGATGACACAGAGGTGGCATCATACTTGCTTTCACTGGGTTACTTTTCAAAAAGCCACAAAAAGAAACTGACTTTTTGGGATAGATAGGGATGAAGACGTCTTCATCCACACAGCTCCTCAGCCTGCTGATCACAGCCTCTATGAACGCCTGCATGGGACATAAATATACATATTGTTAACACAAGTATGTTCATATACTGTCTATTTTATGTTAACAATGTTTTTCATATTAAATCTACATTAGGCTCTAAAATTCTTAGGGCCCATTGTTTGAGTTTAATTTCTAAATGTTAAATAGTGTCTAAAACAGCAAAGTAAAATTAGTGTTGGCAACTATAAATAAAGTCAAACTGTTGGCTTTACCTTCACAGTTTTGCTTTGCTCTCCTTTAAAGGTAGAATATTCGTCGTTCATTCTGTGACAAACATCAGACAGACAAACTGACTGACGGCGGGACATGGGATCCCACACCAGCTCCGCATATGCTGAACAAAGACAGAGCAAAGAAAACTGTATTGTTTCTGTAATCTAATACATGTGATCTAAAACAGACTGTGGCAGAAAGTGTGTGGAGGGACAATAGAAATCACTCACATTACAAAAAAATATGACTCGTATTCTAAGTTGTGGATAGGAACAAGGGTGTGAACGAGAGTGGGGAAAGTCACAGCGCATGCTTTCGTGACTGTGTGTGTGCGTTACCTGTAAGTTTGGGTACGACAGTCTTTTCTATGACACTCGATAGTGTTTGTCTGTCTGCATGCTCCGGCTCCTCGTGGCCATGACCGTGACAAAAAGTCTCAACTGCTGTGAACCATTGGAGGATTTCAAATTCCCCACTCTCCTCCTTCAACAGACAAACATTACAAGTCAACTGTTATGTCACATTTTCATTCTGTACATATGAGCTTGTCTCCGTGTTTGTGTCCACACGTACCTTTAGTGGGTTAAACTCCATCAGCTGGAGTCTGATGATTGGGCTCAACAGCTTGGGCAGACAGAGAGAGATGTAGGCGTTGTTGTACGAGTCAGAGTAAGATCCTCTCCATTCTTCAAAGCGGGACAGAATCTTCTTAACATCGCGAAACTCATCCTGGACGTCAGAAAACACTGCCTGGGACCTCAACATGATATCAGCTGGAGAGGGAGCAGAGAATAGAGGATGGAGAGTCAGACAAAGGTAGCCCAAGGAATATAAATTTGAATATAAAAACTGAAGGAGTAAGAGGAAAACAAAGAGAGAAAAGAGAAAACTACATCAAGAACATTACTTATTTATACACTGCAGCCTGAAAGAACAGTTACTGTACACTCAAAATAAAGTCTGGTCTACAGGTTGTAGCTTTCAGTCGAACATATATCCTCCCCCTTACTTGTCTTCTTCTGCAGTATCTCCTCCTCTTCTGCTGAAGGCCGTGTGTCTTCAGGTATATTCAAATGTTCTTCAGCTTTACCATCAGAATCTATGTCACTGCAAGATGACAAATATTATACAAATAACCGTGTAAGAGCAGAGTGGAGAACCATGAATTTATATTGAATATATATAAAAGCAAGAAACCTAAAACACAAACTAGTGTTTATGTGTTACCTTAACAGATTTTGTCATTACACTCACCCATAGGTTTTTGCTCCATTTGCTGAGCCTCCACTGTGCTCCTCTGCGCTGTCTAAAATAAGTGGGATTTAGAATTGTGATAATGTAAGTGCTCTACCCAAAAACCACTGACACATACTGTATGGATACAGTTTATCACAAACACACATAGAAACAAATAGAGTTACTCACAGCTGAGCTGCTGCAGGCGGTCAGCATGCTCCTTGATCCTCTGCCGTCTCTTTGCCAACAGCGCCTCCGTCTGGTCAGACAGCAGAGCGTGCAACTCCAGTTCCAGTGAGTTGATCTCAACAACCTGTCAACAGTCAGAAAGTTATTGTTGAATATTTTCAGGGGAATCAGAATTACTGCAGCTTCCAGCTGTTCCTATAGTTTCAAAACAGCTCCATGCTGGTTGCTGCTGTTAAACAAACTGTGATTATGATATAGAGCTTGAAATGGAGAGAGATCAAATATGTGTTTAACCATTCTTACCATCTCTTTATCCATAAATAACATGAATATATCAAGGATCAAGGCAGTTAAAGTGATAAGACCATGGCAACCATTCCATTAAATATGGCAGCAAAACCAACCAGCCTGTCGCCCAATTCTAAAGACCGAGGTTTACTTTTGGGCCCTGCAAAATTCTCTCGCAAACACTCCTTAATTAGATACATTGTCATGCTCTTGTAAATATTTGCTTTTATATAACAATAGACCAGAGGTGGCAAAAGTACACACAGATACTTAAGTAGAAGTACAGATACTTTAGACCTTTGTAAAAGTAAAAAAGTAAAAAAAAATATAAAAAGTAAGGTAAAAATAAAAGTAAAAAAAGTACTGATTCAACTCCTTTACTCAAGTAAAAGTAAGAAAGTAAAGGCTCTGAAATGTACTTAAGTACAAAAGTAAAAAGTATTCCTCTGAAGGACATTTACCGTCCATTTCTGTGCAAAGCTAATTAACCTCACAATAATAATAAGAATAATGATAAGAATAATGCAAAGACGATTAAACTTAAATATTCTAGCTTAAAATAAAATAAAACTACATACTGCCAATAATGAACATTAACTTTGTTCTAGAGTTGTAACAACACCAGAATTTTGAACTTCAGCAATACACCATACCTCTTTTGATAAGTGGGCAAAACGGAAAAAGTCCTCGGCACTCTCATTTTCTTTGTTTATTATCACTGGACACTGTCTGGTTTTGCTGCAAGCCAAATTTCAGACAGAATAATAAAGACTGAACTCAAATGAGCACCTGGATAATAACCTGGATAAAGTAACGAGCCTGTTTTGAGAATGTAGGGAGTCGAAAGTACAGATTTTTGTGTTCAAATATCGGGAGTAAAAGTAAAAAGTTGTCAGAAAAATAAGTACTCAAGTAAAGTACAGATTTTTAAGTACTCAAGTAAAGTACAGATACCTGAAAAATCTACTTAAGTACAGTAACGAAGTACAGTGTACTTTGTTACTTCCCACCTCTGCAATAGACACTGAATATTAATTCACTGGTTAACTAGTTTCTGACCTTCTCTTGTAAACACTCCACCAGGTTGTGAACATAGAGGTTCATGGATCTGTAAAACTTGAGCTGACTCTCCGAGGAGTGTTCTTCCAGAGTCTCCACGGAGGTTTTGGCGCTGTCAACATCTCCCTCCATCTTCCTCAGCTCCGCCTGCCGTGCTCTGTGCACCTCCTTCAGGTCATCTAGTCTAGAAAGAGGAGTAGTGTGAGTGAGCAAAACACAGATGTGTATATGTTTGCCTTAACACATGTACCTTAGGAATATAAAACAATTATTTGATGATGTGATGCACATTAAATCAAATAAAACCTACTTTCTATTGATCCTCTTCTTGACCATTGAGATACTAATGTTAGGGAGGGTCTTTGGGATTCTGACCCCTGCTGGTCTCTTCTTTAGTCTTGGAATGTCTTGCCTGCTGCTATGGCTGCTGCTGTAGCTGCTGGACTCACTGCCAGATGGACTCTGAGGAAAAGAAAGAAGGAGGATAAAGGAAGACCATTTGCCATTTTTCTAATTTAACACCAAACAGGACATGACATCGATACAAAACGAATGAGACACAAAAAAAGAGTCACACTAGATAGAGAAAGGAAAATTTGGTAAAAAGTGTAAGAACGCTGAATCAGTGTTTTTGTACCTGTCCTCCGGGCCGTCTCTTGACACCCTTCTCAATTTGTGTCTCCTCCCAAAGTTCCTGCTCCTCAGCATCGCTCCCTGAAAGACTGCTATCACTTCCTCCTAGATAACACAAACATACAAAATTTGACATTATGTTTTGTGATATTCAATTCTAAAAAATCTATATTGTTTTCTACATCATAGTTTACATGCAAAGGTTGTATTTGTTGACAAAAAGTAGTGATGCTGGATGTGACAGGGGCTGCGATAAATGCAGACGCAGTTCCCACTGTTATGATCGCCTTAAAAAGCAAGCCAATTTTAACATTTGGTGAAGTGTTCTTTATACTATGACAGTTATCTTAAAAGTAGTTTGAGCTTTTAAAGCTTTAAAGCTATGAAGGCATGATTCACATGATTCTGAAAAAACAGTGTCACACTGCTACTTTTCAAAGATGATATGAGTGGATACAGATTGCCAACTGATCTATTTATACATCCACAAGCACGATACAATAAAGGGTACTTTCACATCCTCTTCAACTGACTCTTCTATAAATTTGCCTCTGTCCTTCTTATGTCCTACACCTTTCCTTCTCTCCCTTTCCTCTTCTGTTTTCCTTCCTCTCTCTCTGTTCAACTTTGCCTCTGCCCTACCTGGCATTTCCCTCTTTCTCCCCTCCCCATCCCATCCCATCTCCCTCCCTCTCATACCAAGTTTCTCAGTAATCCTCTCCCTGATGCTCTTCAACCGTGGGGCAAACTCAATTCTTCTCTCATGATCATCTGGTTCATCATCATCATCCTCGACTCTGTCATCTTCATCATCCCTGCTGTAGTGATCCGGAGTGCTACCAGCAGAGCTGTGGCCGTCTCTACCCAGGGAAATGAACTCTTTCTGGGCTCGTTTAGCTTGACGTTGCCTCCTGGCTGCCATGATCTCTTTAGCATTAGGGACAACTACTGTGAAGACAAATACACAGATGCATAAATAACAGTATACACAGTGAACATGTGACACAGACAAACACACAGCAAGCAGGACATCCCACACTGCTTATTACAATCAATAACAGACAAAAGGAAGTAGCGACAGAAAGTTGACTGCTAATTATTTCATTTCGACCAATTGAAATGATTTGACATTTGGCATGCCTTGCTTGCCTCTCTACCTGCCCGCACGCATTGGCAGAGATACCTCGTTTTCCACAAGGTAAAGCTAGCAAAGTAGTTGCACAAGTATTTTGGCGGGGAGCGACATCGTCCCCCGCCAAAACACTTGGTGGAGGAAGATAAACTTTTAAATATCTAGCTTATTCTTATGGGTTTGTCCAAAGGTCCCTCCACCAGCTTTTATTCTTATCCCATCCAATCCCACCATTGTAGTATTCTACACGTTTATTACACATACTGTATACAGTGACCTCGCCTTGTCATGCAGCACTAATGAGGAGGGTGCTGTAAGAACTTTTAGCCTGCATTCTAAATATACATTTCGTCCTCTCTGAAACTTTAAGCATGCTCACGCAATCACCTGTGGGTCCCTGAGTGTTTTTCTCTCTGACCCATACATACCCATACATAGAGCATACAACCAAAATACACATACCTGGTTTAGTAGCAGAGCGGCTGGAGTCTGAAGCTGAGCTAGCTGAGGGAGACATTGCACCATCTCCATCACTGTCTTTGTCACTATAATCGCCATCATCATCGTCATCATCGTCATCATCACTCTGGAGAGATTGTGGTGAAGCCACAGAATCTCTGTCGGAATCAAGCCCAGGTGAGCTAGATGGTGGGGCACGTCCTCGAGCTGGGGCCGGAGAGAGTAGACAGAAAGCACAAATATACTTTTTAAAAGTATGATGATACTGGCCAACATTATGAAATCTTATTTTAGATAACTACTGAAATAAGATGGAAATTTTAAGAACAAACTTTCTATTTTTTTGACCAGGAACCTTTTTAAGAACAAAATGTCTCTGCTGACATACTAATACCCTTCAATCAATCCATACATATATATTTGTCGAATTATACTAAAACCACTGTGTTACTAGGATATAGGTATATATAACCCTAATTTATTTAAAAGTAAATATTAATAAATACTAAAATATAAAATATATTAGAAACATCTCTTAGTATAACCCATAACACATTCAACAGCAACACACTACAACCTCCAAGCAAACATCTATTTATATTAAAACAATCTAATATGATCCTGTCGGGTCACCTACCTGTGCTGCTGGTGGTTTGGGCAGGTGAAGCCTCCTTCCTCCTTACTTGGAACAGCACGGCTTTGTCTGAGGACTTCTTCAATTTAAATGACGGCTCCTCAGCTTCAGTAAATAAACAGAAATACATGAGCAAAAAAGAAATATCCCGCACCCCCAATAAACAAACTGTGCAGTGTTTATAAACTGTTATCAAAAGCAGCCCAAATATATCATCTTCGTTATACTCCTATGCTTGAATAAGACACGTTTTTGTGAGTCAGTAACACAGCTTTTAGCAGGAATATGCATCTTGTGAGCACAACACATACTAATTTTCAACTTGTTACATTTTCACCCACTTACATAGCTTAGCAGAACTCATCTACATTTTCTTCACTGTTGCATATTGGCTAAATTTTTTTGCAATTGGGTAGTTACCACCACAATTGCAGAGGTGGTGGAAACAATGCAACTGACGAGAAAAATCCTACAATTCTGATCAAATATATTCTGTCGATATACCTAACGCTACATTATTTTGAGGCATGTTAAACACTATAAATACTCGCTCTGTTAGGTTCTTATGTCATCCGTTGCTCCAACGTCCCTTGACACACCAACTGACGTCGTGTTTACGTCTGACTGAGGTCGAACTTTGAAAATGTTAACTTTAACATACAATTTTTTAAACATTTTTACCTTCTTTGTCGTCAACGAAACTGAGCACTGCGTCTGTTTTCTTTTTAATCTCATGTTTGTCTTTTTTCCTGTCTTCTTTTACTTCTGTCACCTCCAACGTCTCCCCGTCTTCTCCGTCACTGCTGTCCGACTTGGGAGGCGTCGCTTCCCGCTTGGAGCTGCAAGAGATGCCGCGGCCTTGAGTCGGTTTGGACGGCTTATTTACCAAAGCTGCTGCTTTTTCATTATCTCCTCCATCTCCGGTGGTCTTTTGCTCTTCCTCTTCGTCACTCGAGTTAGCTTTTCTCTGCCGAAAGTTCCTCCGAGGCTTTTTATTAAACATATTTGCTACATTCACATGGAGGTACGACTGATTGACAAAACGTAGGTAAACTGTGGTGGTAGACGTCAGAAAGCATTCAAAGACGTCGTAAAATGTAACGCAAAATTGTCGCAAAGCACTATGGGCTATGTAGTGAGTATGTAAAGGCTGAGCAAAGTGTAAAGAAACATTGGAAAACTTTGGATTTATTTTATATTGTTCTGGTTTTAAAATAAAATATATAAACATTTTACATTTTCCCATTTAAAACAATGATGTAGATCCCACGTTTTTCTTCCTTCGTCCTCCTTTTCTTTTACACCTAGTTTTTCTAAGTAGGAGTCATATTAGGGAGAATTCAATAATGTATGCCTGTTTGCCCTGGAGACAATTTGTGCTAAAATGTCAACAAGAATAAGGTGAATTGAGGGACGTTTGAAAACTCAGTAAGTAACTGAAGTAGAATTACTTATATTACCCTCCTCTTTATCTCTCTACCATCAATTGTTCTCCTCTTCCATCTGTTCAACTTTTATTCCTCCTGTCCCTCTCTCTCTCTCTCCTCCCACTCTGTGCGCGTTAACAGCGCCCCGCAGCAGCCACACAGCCTCCTCCGCTCACTCGTCGTCAGCCATGTTGTTGGTGTGACACACTGAGTTATCAGCAACAGGTTCTCTGAGCAATACCGCTGCTAAACCTTCATGTTAACTCTTCTCCACCAAATACAGCTCTCTTTGGATACAAAACCTTCACAGTGTGTCCGGTAAATCGTCCAGGAGTGGTGGATGATAACTTCAGGCCCCGCAGAAGCTCGGAAGTTTGATGTTTTTGTGGCCGTGGTGAGAGAGGTACGTAGGCGAAACTGCTTATCTAAGCATGAGTATGAGTTTGATATGTTTTAGTAATGTTTCTAAAGATGGCTTTTAGGTTTCTCATGAGCTTTTGCATTATGTATTATTTCAGATGTTAATGTGTGTTTCGCCTGTTTTGTCTTATTCGGGGATATAAAAGAAATATCTATCTTTGAACGGGGTGATGCTTCTGAGGCTGGGATGGGAGTTGGGTTAGCTAGTTAAGTTATGATTCTATGAAATGCTAGGTGTGACCTATACCTTTACAGTGAGTATTTATTTGTTCTTCTATATGGTGAGCCTAAAGGTGGAATGTAGGCTGTAAAGGCAGATTTGCAGGAAACCCTCCTAAATTCCTCCCTCAGTTCAAACTAGTTCTGCAGGTTGCAGGCAGGTCTCAGACCTGCTGGTGACAAGTGATCAGGGAATGTTACTGTATCAGTTTATACTGATACACAAAGAGAGGTTGAGTTTAGTGTGAAAATGTGAATGAAGAAAGGCGATGGTTCAGAGGTTGCTTAGTTATGTCTTTTATTTTGAAATGTTGGCCTATTTTGGGATGTCCCATAGAGGGTCTGGACTTCTTGACACAGAAAAATGCAGATTTATTAGCAGCCATCAGTTTGATATGCCTGCATTTACAGAGAGAGATGAGGATAAATGACATAATTTTATACATGTATATATATATATAATATAATTTTAATAAAGAAAAAATAATAATATTTAAGTTATGCATAAAACTGCTTTTGTCATTTCTCACTGAGAAGGTTAATGCTTAAAAAACTTTCCCGGTAACTGCAGTAGCACACAAATAATACGTCATCAACAATATCAAATGTAAAATTGAATTCAATTGTAATGCAAATGTATGGTTAAGCAGTCACTGCCCAACCCTAATATGCCTGAGGCCCAAAAGTGTTTTCAGTATTCATGTGGCTGTGCATGGAGCAATCATACAGTATTTCCATGGGTGGGACATGCAGACAAAATGGGTGTTTCATTAGACTGGGCAGGGTGATAATTCTGTTTGAAGGCTCTGACGTGAGATTCATGTTGAAGAGTCTTGCCACTGGAAGAGGAGTATCATGCTGTTCTGTTCAGATTCAGGCTAGCAAAGTAATAATGTTACCCAGTGGTAGTACTATGCTTATATTTGCATGCACGTACAGGGATTGAAGGCTCTGCACGTTGTTTTGTATGCAGGTTGCCTTTCACTGCCAGTGATGTAGCTTGCTAGTAACAGCTTTTGTTGCCTGTTTGTAATTTTAATACAGAGTGTGACATATGGTGCTCCTAACAGAGTCATGTAATTAAAACCTCCATAATCGCAAACATCCCGTTAACATCTTCCGAGGCAAGACTATGTCCTGTCAGCTGCTGTGTGTCTGAGCGTCACCTTAGACCTCTCAGTGGACTGAAATGTCAGGGTTACTGTTTACATTAGTATCTCAGTGTTAACATTATTATTATAGCTTTCATCAGCTGAATTACCAGTTTTACTTCCGTGTTACTCAAATTAATCACTACTGTTAGAATTGTGACCACAGAACTTGGAGCAACATTGGCAATTAGTGAGCACCTTTGAACAGGCCCAGCATTGGGTTGGTAGTGAATTCATTCAGCAGGTGAAACCCTACTCTTTAATATTTTCTTTATTAAAGCTACATGAAAATATAAAAGATTAAACTCATGTACATATACAGATATATACGTATAATATCAGAAATATACTGTTGGGTGTTATGGCAAGTGGGAAGTGGGCACCCCCCTCATTGGGCCAGCTGGAGACTACACTCTATGATTAGAGATACTTGGAAAGACAGAAATCATAGTGACAGGGAAGAAAGAGAGGAAGTGATAAAGGACATAGATGGCAATTAAAGTAGCATTGGTACATTTAAGTTCATATAGAAACAGAGACAGAGAGGGAGGAGGGAGAGAGGGATGGCACCGAAAGAGAGTTGTGGATGGAGTTGATGTCATTGGTGTGAGGTCAGTGAGCGAGGCAGCTGAAAATCAATCATTTTGTAGAACAACAGGCCGTGCTGGTTTCAGTACAGAGGAGTGATGGAGGGGGACGGGTCAGGGTCACAGCACTAGTATGGTATAGATTTAGAGACATACAAAGAAAGACAGCGGACAGTCAGGGAATGAAGAAGTGGAGGGATTAAGAGAAGAAAAAAGTTTAATAGACAACATCAGTGACTCCTTTCTTCCGTCTCATCCTTCTCTCTCTGGTTCCTCATTGTGTGCTTTATTTCCTCCTGTCAATATAAAAGAGTCTGCAGGGTGCAGTACAGAAAGAGCACTCTGAACAGACACACAGATGCACTCAGAGGGAGAGACAGAGAGAAAGACATGCGTGGTTCAAAGCTGCTGCTGAAGCAGCTAAGGTCAGGGACAAACGGGCTATTTATCCAGCAGTCTTCAGTGTTGTATATACTAACGGAGAGACAGAACCGTCCCGGGGTTTCAGCAGGAAGCAAAGCAGACCTGAAGCAGGTGAGGTCAGACCAACAGAAGTAAAAAGATAGACCACACTCTGAGGAAGGGGTGTGGTTTCGGTTACCAACACGCTCAAATCAGACTTTCAAGTGGTTAAAGTTGACCTTGAAAATGTTTTTCTATCAAGAAATGTTTAGTGATCCATTTACCTATGCTAGTTTTATAGCCGTACCATCGTGTATGCTAACTCACTGACGAGGCTCATTGATGCACTTAAAGGCAACATCATCATCATTAACGGTATTAATTACACCTGCGCTTTGCCTGCTAATTCCTGTAATGGCCAATTTATGTGATTGATTCATCTTGTCGGACTCCACTACAGGCAAAAGGCTATATATTATCCTGTCATGGAAGCTAATGTGTAGACTTTAAATTATGCTGCTGAGATCTGCGGTGACTCACTCTGCTTGCCAGCTTAGTGACCAGAGAGCTGGTGGAACAAGAATGAGTTCACAAAGGTTCATGTCTGTACATGTAAACCGGAGTTGTGTTTATTTCCCTCTTTTGAACAGTACACTGTGAGCTACCTATCCATACAACTTATCCTGAAGCTAGTTGCAAGTCTTTTGGCCTGTGCACCTTGACCCATTTACACCTCATAAAAGCACGTGATGTCTGTCTAGATAAAGGCATCAGATCCACAACCTGTTGCATTGCCTCTCAGTTCTGTCTGTACTGTGATTCTCTACAAAGATGACCTGTCCGAGGTGAAGGGAGCAACGCCTTGGACAGGCGTCATTCAGCCTTAAAACAATTTTTGCAGGTGAAGACTTGCTAGCTGCTGCCGTCATGTAGCTTTTTGCTGGTCTTCCTCATAGTTCTAATGAAACAACTAACAGAGTGCTATTTGATTCTGCATATTTCCGTTTAAAGCAGGAGGGACTTTGATTGTTGTAAGAGTAGCCAATTACATTGAATGGGAGATCATTCAAACACTCTGACGACCCATAACTGCATAACTGGACAGAATTAGTATATGTATAAGAGTGCAGTACCAATTATTAACATTTATTTATTATGTTTTCCAGAAGATAATTAAGTAAAATCCGAGCAAGACTTGTCCCATCTGTAAACATGGAGGAGGCGGGCTTTATGACCTATACTGCAGCCAGTAGGCAGGGGGCGCCCAAAATGTTTTGGTTTCACTTTTAGGGAGCTGTCATGTCGTCCATCTTTTTATACAGTCTTTGCTTCATACCAGTCAGTACTGTTTTTTCTTTATCCAGAGAGGGTATAAATTGGGCCTTAGGTTAAGTTTGAGGCCTCTTTACACTAACCAACCTGTTTAATGTCTGGTTGTCTCAAAGTAGTTACCATTAAGGAAATTGAGTTGCTGAACATTGAGGAATCATTTAGTATCTCTGGAGTGCTCAGTGATGATCATATATTATTATATTACTGTTGACACAGCTGGTAGTCAGTCAATACCCTTTGCACTTACATGTTCCAACACCTCTGCATGACTGTGGTCGAGCTGTTTCACGAACTAAAGGTTGGGACCCAACATGAGTCAATAGTCTATTTATGTGTTCAACCATTACATCAGTAATGTGACTACTTTATTCGTGTGGGCACCAGGATGGGCCTGCACATTCTCAGCATCGGGGCAGACCTTGAAATGTTGGATAACACAGCCGCATATTAGCCTAAGATCGTCCAAAAACCTTATCAATCAATCTTTATTTCAATGATCTGAGAAAGAATGACCTTGTGCTGACAAGAACTACAACACCCTAAAACACTGCACATTGCCATCCCTATACTGTAATATAAATGGAGCGCCGCATAAAATCTTGCTCATGGGCACTTCAGCATACCCAGGCTTGAACACAGGCCTTGTATCCAGTGTCCAGACTATGCACTGTGTTTTGAAAGGTTATGAAAATTGCCCAGCCCATTTGACAATCATGCAAACCTGTAAAAAATACACACTTTGTGTTGTCTGTAGATGTATTTGCTGTAACTTCCTCTCTTTGGTGACGACTATCGCACCCAAATCAAAACAGCCAAGTGTCTGTTAGTTTCCAGCCTTGTTATTCGTAGTTTTTAATATCACAGCTGAAGTATAAAGTGAGGCTTGTTTTAAGGGGAGCCGGAGCTCAAGAAGGATTTGCATGCGGTTTGCAAACCTGAGTCTACCACTGTGCCAGCTGAGTCGTTCACTCGGTCAGTTGGACACGCCGCCGTCCAGCCAGGAAAAGTCACACTCCTCTGTCACCGTGGAAACATTAAACCTCAAGTCAAGCGACCACTGCTATCTTTCATTTATTCATTATAACTCCAACAGTGTAGCATTACCAAAGGTTACACTGCATGACTACAGCCTGTAGAGCCGACACTGAATGGCTGATTTTGGTGGCTTATGTCAGCTTACTTGTCATGTTGAAAAGGTGTAAGGACTGTAGGTGGTTTGTCTAGCAAATCGTATTGCTGCTCTTTGGTTTCTAAAGTGATGGATCATTGCTGAAAATGTGGGTTTGTCTGTATAACGAATGAAATAACTTGCATGTACTATTGCCGCCTCTTCGTTAGGACTGCTGCAAACATGACGTCTACTGAATGTGTTCTTTATGGGAAAAGTCTCCATATAAAAAACAAGGGAAGAATGAAGGCAAAACCTGAGAGCTTTAGGATGATAAAGGAGGCTGAAGGTTGGAGAGGAGGACTTGAAGCAGAATTAGAGAGTAAGAGCGACAGATGGCAAGCAGTAGATTAGCCCTCCCTCACTGTGAGAGCATCGATCTGACCGCACTCCCAGAAACGACACACTCTCACTCTCATTCTTTCTTTATCTCACTCATGTTCTTTCATATCAGCACACAAGCCAGCAATCAGTAGTTTTGCCTCCGGAAATCACTCGTCAATCTGTAACTCTAGCTCGGCTCCTGTTCAAACCACAGCTCTGACGTATTTTTCAGGGACATCAAAGTCGTCACTCCGCCAAAATCCACGATCACTTCCTGAATTCGGACGAGGGAAATGCTTGTGTGTCCGTGGGTTACCGGGAAGGAAGTGTCGAGCTAAAAGATTGGAATTTCTCTCCTCCTTTTCCTCCTACGACTTCATCATGTGAGTCTGACTCACTGATGGGGGAGAGATAGTCATGCAGGAAGCAGGTGTGCAACGCACCAGTAATAAAGTGAATATGAAAGTTACAGCACCAACATGATATTTAGACGATTCACAACGTCACAGATAAGAAGCATGAAGCATAAACTCAGCTTAGTTTTTCACTTAATTTAGTCTTATAGTATGGGTGTTCTGATTTATCCTGCACTGTGACCTCCTGAAGCAAAAGTTCACGCTGTCCATCCTGCAGCGAAAACTGTTGAATATCCAAACAAGGCAGTTTAGTGTTGGCTGTATTTCAACAGGCGCGACGCTGCTGCAGTCAGGCCTATAAATATGCTGGCAAACCCAGCATGGTAACTGGTCTTTTGTCAACATAGCTCATATATATGGTACAGTCAGTCGACATGCAGATTAGAAATGTATTTTACAAAACCTTGTTGCAGAAAATGGGGGTAAAAAAATCTTTATTTGACAAAAAATAACGATATATAATCAGCAAAGTACCAACTAGCTAACTGGCTCTACGATCTGACCACACTGCTAGACATGACTTTATGAGAAATCTTTTTTGTATTAAAGTAATAAAAGTTAACTGTGAACATGGAGAAACATGGAGACACAGGTGCCTCCACCCCGGCAAAAAATGCACTAAATGTAAGTGAAAAGCTTACAAACCTTGTCGAAGCTACAGCAGCTCCATTTCATGCATGTGCATGACTCGACAAGAATGTGTTCAAAGCCTGATGTAACAGACATTTTGAAAGGCATGGTCATATGCGACAGGAAGGAAGGTTAGAAATCATTGTGACTGTGTAGATGTTTGTATGAAAATGTCACTCGGGCTGTCAAAGTACCTGCAAAGACACAATGCTTTCACATATTACAGAATGTAACATCCCTGGGTGGTAAAGTTTGGTCAAACAGGGTTTGACAGCAGGTTACGACTCAGGGCTGCAAGAATCTCTTTTTACTACCAAGTGATATGAACATGTTAAACAGAACATATTGCATACTGCACAAGACAGCAAACAAGAAAAACTTGTCTTGTATACATGTACCCATGCATTCAAAACAATTGGCCAATAAGAGAGCCCCAGCTAACCTCAGCTGCCCTCAATATCATCAGTGGAAAGACAGGAAGTGCCTAGCTAATGTGCACACTTCAATATCTATCTATTTACTGCAGGTCGTATCATTATAGCAATATTGGGTATTGATCTCTCAATTTGATTTGATTCAGATTCACAAGGTTCCGATATCGATTTCCGATTCAACTTCCGATTCAACATCGATTTGGTTCAAGGTATTTCAGTTACAATATTAATGCACCTCTAACCTGGTGCTTATCAACATTTTTAATGTTTACAATAAGAATTGACCCTAAAGAAGTTACATCATGTACTTTTTACTTAACATGACAAACACACAGCAGTCAACACAATATTAACAATTTCAAGAATTAGACAGCTTCTGAACTTTTTGTCCAGTTTCAGATTTTAAGTCTGAACATCTGGCTCATGGTTTTGATTAAACAAACAAGGGGTTCAACTTGCGCGAGATTTGAGAACAAAACCACATGAGACTAAGAGTTATGGGGAAAGGCATACTGTACAACAATGTGCCGAAAATACACTCGCAGCCAAAGCTGACGCTAACAGAGTGTAACATAAGCATCAGTGCAAAACTAACTTACATATTCATGGACGCACACACACAATGAAAATAGTTCGTCGGCGATCACTGATGTCTTCGTAGGTGCAGTAAACAAGTCCGTGCATGTCTCCCTCACTGCCGTGTTTCCAGGGGGGATGCGCTGAGTCGTGCTGCGTTCAGGGGCGCTCCGAAATGTGAGTGATCAGACGAGTTCTTACACATATTTTTAAAGATCGATCTCTGCATTTATTAATTGGTCATCCAAATGAGAATCGATTCCAGTCGGGAAAATTGTATTTTTAAACCCAGCCCTATTTAACAATGTGATCGCTCATCGACATTTTCCTTGCAACAAGCAAGCCTTAAAGCAGCATCTGTAGCTGCAAACCATCAGAGTTGGTTCAGTAGCACAAGGAGCTGATGTGTGTTAGTAACACCAGCACACAGCAGGTCTTTGAGCAGTCACTGACACAAACTTTGTTAGCTGCCCTCAGAGCCTAAATGTGCTCCAACATGGTAATGAACAGAGGTTTATATTTCTCTGGACAGTGAGTGTCTTATTATAAATTTTTATCAGTGTAGCTTGTGTAGTATTAGAGTCTGGCCACTACAGAGTCAGTGTGCATAGTATTGGAACACGTCCCGGTAGTTTAAAAGCTTTGGGATGTGGCCAGAGAGCTCCTGACTGAAGAGAACAGGAGGAGCCCTGTTTGACTCTGCTGACTGACCAGAATCTCTCTCTCTCTGGCTCTCTCTCTCTCTCCCTCTCTCTCTCCTCTCAGGGACACCAGCGTCCTGTCTTAGCTGCAGCACTGACAACATGATTAACTGGGCTGTGTTTGTGTGTTTTGCAGATGGCTGCGAGCAGTAGCTGAGGACGCTGCCGGGAGTTCCCCCTCTCTGTCTCTGCCACCTGCAAACATGAATGGTAAGACCACTGCAGTGTGTGTGTGTGTGAGGGTGTGTTAAGGGTGGAGGAGGACCACAAGTGTGTGTGAGTGTGTTTTTAAGGCTTTGCAGAGGCCATCACAGAGCCAGTAATAATTCTTTGATGCGTTGGTAGCTGCGTGTGCATGTGTTTGAATTGACACTTTGTCAGCGATCAGCTTACTTTTTTCTGCTCTGTAGTCTTTTGTACACGTCTTTACAGGACTTAAGTTACAGGAACTGTTACTGTGGCTGCTAAAGGACCGTGGAGTAAATGCTGATGTGTAGCCAGCTCAAGGTGGTTAAATACAAGAGAAAGTGTAACACTGTCATCCTGTTTGAACAAAGTGACACAGAATCTGTGGCAACACTGCACTTCATTATCACTTTGTCAATATCGCTGCGTTCCCAACTCCTGACTGCCAATAAGGCTGGCCTTGGTAGACTCTCTGTTCTCATGTCTGTGTGTGTGTTTGTGTGTGCGCACCTGTCTTCCCTCCTGTTTATCTTCAAGTCATAAAGCTGTTTCTTACGTTTTTGGACTCATGCAAAAGTGTTTGTTTGTTTGCGTCGCTCAGATTTAGGTGCGACCTGTGTGTCATTTCCACCTGTGTGATTTATTTGAACAGTGGAGGTAAACAACCATGGGTTGTTAAAAACAGGTTTTCCTAGCAGAAATCCTTCATATCAGATACATGTAGTGATAATGAGATAACACTGCCGAGAACCGGGATAGTCATTGTATGATAATGTCATATTTCTAAAGCTGTTCTTTTCTGCCTCTGTGACTTTGTCTCTCTAGGTGGCCCAAGCACGTGGGCGATCTCTCCAGAGGAGAGGGACAAACATGATCAGAAGTTTGACACCCTCTCCCCCTCAATAGGCTACGTCTCAGGTACACACACATACGCATACAGCATACTCATCTTGATTTTTTTAGACACATCCTCTAGCCAGTAGCTGTATAAACCAGAATGATTTCTCCATACCACTATGAATGACAGATATGGTGATAAGGCAAATAAACAAGCACACCCTACAGACGCATATTTTTCAGTTTTCTGTGTAGAAGAATCTCAATAATCTTATGTTGTTGTGTTTCTTCTCTGTCTGTTTTTGTAGGGGAGCAGGCGAGGAAGTTTTTCCTCCAGTCAGGGCTTCCTGCTTCAGTTTTGGCTGAGATATGGTGAGAAACACACACACATTCACTCTCACGGATTTTGAAGCGATGTTTTCCCTGGCAGTGTTCGCTGAACTCTGTGCTGTAGTAGTAAACACTCTCTGATCTCTCTCTGTGTGTCTCTCAGGGCTTTGGCTGACATGAATAAAGATGGGAGGATGGACAGGTTGGAGTTTTCCATCGCGATGAAGCTGATCAAGCTAAAACTTCAGGGTACATCGCTTCCATTAGCACTTCCAATCATCATGAAGCAGCCTCCAGTGCGTGTCCCCACCCTCAATAACCCCGCCTCAGCTTATGGTACAGTATTATTACTATACCCCTTATAAGGGTGTTAATGTTAATGTTAATGTTAATGTGTCCTTTGCATTTTACAGCCCTGTGGTCTAACTTGTGTTCATTTCCTGTGTTCTAGGTATGGGTAGCATGACCATGATGCCAGGGTCAAACCTCACCCTATTGGCCCCTCTCTCCATGTCAACCCCTGGACTCTCACCTTTGACCCCAATGACAGGCCTCACGCCTTTGGTTCCTACAGCAACAGGCCTGAGCCCTCTAATAGCCTCCGCTCCCAACAGGCCCATGATGCCCACCATGGGAAGCGCCACCCTGCCAAACGGCACCATGGGAATTCTCCATCCAATGGCAGCTGGAGGTTTGGCCACTGGTACGGACGACCTTCACTCCTAACTATCTCTGTTTACCTTCTTTTTGTGCTTCTGTTACTGCTTTAAAAAAGGGTCATGATCATGGCCTCCTGTATGATTTTATACATATATCATCTATTTTTTGGTTGTCACTTTAAGATGCTTATTTTCTGTTTGTTTGAGTTGTTTTGATATTTAAGTTTGTGCAGCAATGCCCTGCCCTGAGAACAAATGTTGTTTATGTTAGCCGCAGAGTGCAGATGAAAGGTTTCAAGATTTTAAGGGGAAAAAGGAGAAAAAATGAATAAATCTGACTCTGCAAACCAGGCCAGGGTTCTGCAGCGTCAGGTCTCTGTCTCATCTCCATACATATAGCTTCCCTGTCCTTGACAAGGTTACAGCCGTGCCTGAATGATGATATATTCCTGACCCACTCAAAGGCTTCCCTCCTCCACCTGAAAAAAAAGCTTTTATGTTGGTGGAAAGCATCAAGTTTTAAGTATTTTGGTTGGTTGCTACAACAGAATGTCATATAGGTCTAATAGATATATGTGTGTGTGTATTGTGTCTACAGGCCTACCTTACTCTGCATCCGCCTACACTTCTCCGCTGGCACTCTCCTCTGCTGCTCCTGCTGGTCTGAACAAGGCCTCCTCACTGCTGGACTTGGGACCTAGCAGGTAACACAAACAAAAACAACGCACACACAGACATTTGAAGCACTAAGACGTTTCCTTTTCTTGCACAGTCAGATCCTCATTTATCATGTCAGTGTCTTTGAAGTGAAATAACACACTGCAGGTTAGTGCGTTCAGCTGGTATGTTTGTGTCTTTCAGCTCCGCCTCCTCGTCCCCCTCTATGATGTCGCCCATGGCTGTTCCCAGCGACTGGGCTGTGCCACACGCCTCCAGACTCAAATACAGACAGCAGTTCAACAGCCTGGATAAACAGATGACTGGATACCTCACTGGTACGATGTGTGTGTGTGTGTGTGTGTGTGTGTGTGTGTGTGTGTGTCGGTGTGTGTATGATCAGTGTGGAGGTCATACAAAACCGAATCATGCCTGGAATGCAGGCGTGGAAGTTCATGAACAACACTTACAGATGATTTCATAACGGTTGCCTCCCTCCTTCTTTCTATGGGTGTCAGGCCTTTGGTAACTCTGAGGAAGTGGAGGCTGTGGGTGTGTTCACAGGGACAGTTTCTCAACACACACACACACACACACACACACACACACACACACACACACACACACACACACACACACACACACACTCTCCAAGTATGCATTTGTCCTTTCGTTCTGTTTCTGCAGGCCTTGTTGGACCTGTTCTGAAATAGCCATGAAGCCGTCAAACAACACTTACACTCATACACACACGCTTACTTCAGCCTGACTTGCAGTTCATTTCCTCACAATGTGACTTTGGGCATTATGTGCGGTCTATTACATTAACTAACAATAACTAACTAGTTGTACATTATAGCATACCACTCCATACACAGTAGATATTGTAAACAGGGGCTGTGCGGTATATGGAACAATTAAATTAAATACGACAGACACCTCTTGTATGTAGGTGATCAAAAGAGGTTTAAAATATTCTAAATGTCTATTTCAACATTAGACACCTTTACACCTTTATCAAAAACATCAAGAAAACCTGGAGTCAGCCTTGAAACGAGCTGTATACATACACAAGACTACCCGCTTTGATCACCCGGCATCAGCACACACTGTACCGGCGCTTACACACACACCCATGACCTTTTCCTCTCTTCACCACGCCCATAAATCTGTGCTGTACAGGTGTTCTGACATTTATCACTCTTGCCGCCAGGTCAGCAGGTGAGAGGCGCCATGGCGACCACGATGCTGACTCAGACACAGCTGGCGTCCATCTGGTGAGAATATCTGCGTGTGTGTGTTCGAACATGTCCTCTGAGTGTTACAGTGTCGGAGAGCTCCACATAATAGCATGATGGTTGAAAATCGACGAACTGGCCCTTTAAGTCGGGTTTGGCAGCCAGAAGAAAGACACTTTATTCCTCCACTGTAGCTGCTGTCAAGGAAATATTTGTTAGGAAATCGAGGCTGTTTTAGTATCCATGACTGATAAATGCAAATGGCTCTTATGGGACAACTTTAGTGTCATATAGCCCCTATAACTGGACATGTTCTCGGAGATTAAAATCCGTACATTGGTAACACATTAAGTCACTAACCTTAACCAGCAAGTTTAATCGTCTAAGATAACTATGATTCGCACATCATTGATTGTCATTTTGAACACCTCGGTTCTGTGAAGGTGTCCTTGTCGTCTCAAGGTGCTTTCATTCTAATGCCATCAGAGGCAGTAGTAATATAGTGGAATTCACCTCCAATGTGTAACCCTCCCACAGGAATTTAGCTGATGTGGATAAGGACGGCAAGCTTAGGGGCGAGGAGTTTATTCTGGCGATGCATCTGGTGGACGCGGCAAAGACCGGACAACCACTGCCGCTGACTCTGCCGACCGAGCTGGTACCACCCTCACGAAGGTCTGTGCAGACTTCTGACTCCGTTTTATAAAGACATTACAAATACACAGAACAATAGATACATGTTACATTCATTTATTCATATTATATCGAGGTTAATTTTGTACTTGACAAGTTTTTGATTTTGTACTTGACAAGTTTCTGATCTGTATTTCAGGTCTGCAGTGAATGGATCCAGCCCTTCTCCGTATGCTTCTCTGAAGGATGACTTTGAGGTCGAGCCTCCACAGAAAGCCAAACCAAACTGTGAGTACTCACACTGCCAACCCTGAACACAGAGAGTAGCCTGCTTTAACTGCTGCATTATAACAGTCTTATTCTCTATATTATCATTTATAACACATTTTTTATACCAGACCAAAACATTACCTAGAAACCAAAAATCACTTACAATCAACAGCTATGCAGCACAGCTGTGCTGTCAAACTCACTCTTTGTATTTGCACACACGATAAGTCAGATTATAACAGCATAAACATTAACTTATTGTCATGGCAAACAGAGAGGCCACTTGCAGAAGCTTTAGCTAACGTGCAAAACAAGTGCAGCCAAGTGAGTCTAAGAGTTGTAGGGCAGCACACTTTGGTGTTGGGTTTGTACGCACTATCATCTTACACACAGTCACAAGGCAAGCTGCAGCAGCTAGAATTAAAGGTTATATCAAGTGTTTTTAAATGTTAGGATTACTGAATGCTATTTTAAAGTCCCCTAAACACCAATTACAGTCCCATAATCTTGTCAGTCCTTATCTTCACATTGTTAGTTTAACTGGAACAACAAGTTTGTTTTAGATTTCAACATGTTTCTGTTTTTAAATGTACTTCATCATTCATCCAAGACAGTTTCAAAGTTAATTTAATCTAAGCTTGTCTTTGTCTTTCTTCAGATTCTTTCGAGGATAAATTCAAAGCTAACCTGGAGCGAGGGAACGCCGAACTGGAGAAAAGACGACTGGCTCTGCTGGAGGCGGAGAGGAGAGAGCAGGAGCGCCGCGCCCAGAAGGAGAGAGAGGAGCGAGAGAGGAGAGAGAAGGAGGTTTGGGAGGCCGAGGAGAGGAGGAGGAAAGAGGAGGAGAGAAGGCTGGAGCGACAGAGGGAGCTGGAGAGGCAGAGGGAAGAGGAGCGACTGAGAGAGATAGAGAGAAAAGAGGTGAGGGGAGCAGCTCTTTGAATGACTGCAGATTCTGTGTGTAGAAGTTTGTTGAAAAGTCGTTTCTGTACACTTCTTTGTTGTTACATTTCAGGCAGCACAGCGGGAGCTGGAGCGACAGAGGAAGGAGGAGTGGGAGAGGAGGAGGAGGGGAGAGCTTCAGATAAAGCGCGAGCAGGAGCAGGATGATATCATCAGATTGAAAGCTAAGAAAAGGAGTCTGGAGATGGAGCTGGAGGCTGTGGTGAGTGGCAAAGAGAGCTATGTATGAAGACATAGTTTAGTCCTGCAGCATCAGCCTGTGTTTGTCCAGCTGTCCGTCACTCTTCATGCACTACTGAGCAGAGTTTGTAAAGTTTCTGTCATCCTCTCACTCCCTCCATGTGTCTCTACCTCAGGGTAACAAGCATCGACAGATCTCCGACCGGCTGCGTGACTTTCAGAACAAGAAGAAGCTTCATAAGACGGAGCTGGATCTGACCAATCAAAGGATAGAGACGCGTCAGCAGGACATCAACAACCTGCAGAAACAGCTCGAGGTGCGTGCTGAAATACAATATGTGCAAACAGGACACACAAAGAGAGAGAGAGTTTGCATCGACGTTTTCACAGATATTTTCCTCAAATAATTTCTTGTTGCTTTTGATGCCTTCCCCCTCTTCAGGAGTTCCAGAAGAAGTTGTCCCAGCTGACTCCGGAGCAGAAGAGGCTGACAGAGAAACTGAGAAACATGTCTGTGAATAACATGCCTGGTCAGTGTTGATGGATGAATTTCACATTTCAGGAATACGTGAAATTTATTACTAATTTTTCATAGCAACATGTTTTCCCGGGAATGATCCTAGCTTGTGTTCGATGTGTCTGTAGTGGCGACCATGTCCACACTAAAGGGCGGTGTTACAGAGAAGAAAGGGTCGTGTGTGAAACTGAGACAACAGCTTGAAGCTCTGGAGAAAGAAACTGCTGCCAAACTGGCCGAGATGGACAAGTACAACAAAGACATGCAGGTAAGAATTAAATACATAAATAACATGAACATGACAGCAGTTAAACAGCACTTCACATAAAGTTGAGCCTGAGCCTTATCCAGTATTATGAAGGTACATGTGCACAGGTTTCCTTTAAACAACTTTGTCTTTAATTGTAGCGACTAGTTTTTCTTGTTTTGCTGACATGATTCGGTTTCACAAAAAGGAAACTCGTACTTCCATTCGTGTCCGTTCTCTGCTTGAGCTTTGCCTGATTGATGCATGTGGCCTTTAGTAGCACTGCCACTGTTTAAATACAGAACACTGGAGCAACATCCACACAGCCTCTCTGACAACTCTGCTGGACTGTGCATGATGTTTTTAATCATTTGCTGGGTCTAGTTAAGGTTTGATCAAGTTGAGCAGATATCTCAACCTTTCTCTTGGCCGACACTGTGACATGCCACAGCAGGCAGGTAACAGTTAACATGAACGATGGCTCTGTTTGATAATGTGCCAGTAAGCAACCAAACTAATCACAGCTTTATATCTTGTTTTTATAGTACGTGTAACAGAACACACGTGTGGCTTTGTGTCTTTTGATTTAATAATAATGAGCGGAAACAAATCTTGTTTTTTATTTAACAATTGTTTGGAATGTGAAAAACCTTTTCCCCAAACATAACATACTTACTGCGGCCGCTTGGCCCCTAACACCTTTTTTCTCTCCTCCTCCTTCAATCATTCCTTTCATCCTTTTGTTGCCTTTAACCTCTTCTCCCCCTGTTCTCTTCTCTTCCTCTCATTTGGAAATGATCGTTCCTATGTGTCCCCATAATCTACACCTTTCCTTCTTTATTCCTCCCCCCTCTCTCTTTTCCCTCTCATCCATCTCTTACCCCTTGTCCCCAGACTTTACAGTATGTGGGTGCTGAGGACTCTATGCTTCAGGCTGTCTTCTGTCTGCTGGCCTGCCTCCGTAACCTCTTCTACCTACTAAAGGTTTTCGCTTTAGGTCTCTTTGTTGTTTCGTCTTTTAATCTCTTTTCGTCTATTGTTAATTACTCCTCTCACATTTCTCTATCGTGTGTCTGTGCTGTTCAAGATTCTTAAGATTATTGCTCTTTTTTCTTTCCTCTGTCTGTCTCTCCTGCCTCTCAGCCCCTGCTATAAATTGCTCAATGCTTAAGCACCTAATAATGCTAATGTGTGTCTGCACGGTCCTTTATCAGCCCATCAAGGCAGCTCATTTTCTCAATTCAGTGTCATATCATTCTCTAGTGAACATTTGTTTTAATTGTGTGCATCAGGAACTTAGAGAGAGCCAGAGACAACAGCAGGCGGCGCTGGAGAAACTACGGAGCATCAAAGAGGACAAAAGACGTGAGCTGATTCAAAGGAAGGAGCAAGAAGAGGATAAAAGGAAGAAGGAAGAGGAGAGGAAACGACAGGAGGAGGAGAGGAAGCGGAGGGAGGAGGAGGAGGCTCAGAGGTATTTTTCTTTCACACTAGTTTATTTTAGATTTCAAAGCAAAATTAGTTTTTTCAATTTCTAAAATTTTAATTCATGAAAGAAAACAAACTTTAAAATAACATCAATGTTTGCCTCTCACTCAAAGGCGTGTTAAGATAGAAAAAGAGCGCCAGTGGCAGGAGAAGTTAAAAAGGGATGAAGAGGAGCGTCTGAGGAGGCTTCAGGAGGAGAGAGAGGCCAAACAGAGGGAGGAGGAGGAGAGGGAGAAACAGGCTCTCATCCAGGCCGCCAAGGAGCAGGCTGAACGAGAGCTCAGAGCAAAGGAGGAGGCAGAGAAGAGAAGAAGGGAGCTGGAGGAGAGGAAGAAAAGAGAAGAGGAGGAGCGACGGAGGCAAGCAGAGAGACAGAGGCAGGAGGAGGAGAGGAGAAAGCTGGAGGAGGAGAGGAGGCTGCTAGAGGAAGAGAGGAGAAAGCTGGAGGAAGAGAGGAAGAAAGAGGAGAAGAGACGGAAAGAAGAGGAGGAGCGACGCAAGAGGGAAGAAGAAAGGAAGAGGTTGGAGGAGGAGCGGAGAGAGGAGGAGCGCAGAAGAGAGAGGGAGGAGGAGGACAGGAGGAGACACAGGGCAGCTGAGGCCGCCATCCGGGATGGAGAGGAGAGGAGAAAGCGAGAAGAGGAGGAGAGAAAGAGGAGAGAGGAGGAGGATAGGAAGAAGAGGGAAGAAGACAGGAGGAGGCTTCAGCAGCAGCAGCAGGAGGAGGAGAGGAGGAAGCGCGAGGAGGAAAGGAAGAGGGCAGATGAGGAGAGGAAGAGAAAGGAGGATGAAGAGGAGAAGAGGAAAGCAGAGGAGGACAGAAAGAGGAGGGAGGAGGCACCTCGTCAGCAGCAGCCGGGTGGAGTCGGGAAGATCGATATTCAGGAGAAACTGACGTCTCTGCTGAGAGGGCTGGAGGAGAGGAAAGGTAACACACACACACACACACACACACACACACACACACACACACACACACACACACACACACACACACACACACACACCTGTCTGTACTTTAGTGTGTATCTTAACCTTCACATTATGATCCCTGGTGTGCTCCGTTAGGGGGACAACCCAGAGCAACTCATCACAGGAAGTCAGCAGCTCTCACCTCCTTCAAAGCACTCTACCCATTCACTGCACGAAACAACGAAGAGCTCACCTTCAACGCCGACGAAGTCATCGAGGTAAGATTGATGATCGTGTCTCAATACAGCTTGACAAAAAAATTTAACTTTTCCTTTGGCTTTATTCTCCTCGTCTTTCTCACTCTTTTCCTTTTGTTCCTCTCGTCTCCTCCTCTCAGGTCGACGAGACGACCGAGCGGGAGGAGGGTTGGCTGTATGGCAGCAGACAGGGGAAGATGGGCTGGTTCCCTGAGAGCTACGTAGAGAGAGTGGCCCCATCAGGTGCGGCTAATAATACCGCTGCTGCTTCTTCTGCTGTTGCCGCTGCGGCTCCTAAAATGCAGCTCCAGTCACAGCTGTCCAACGCTCTTGAGGCTGCAAAGGTAGCAGGGACAAAGTCTGCATTCACACCGACGCACTCTCCCAACCCTGCACCCACTGAGACACAAGGACAGGTGAGCAGCGGAAGACCTTTCATGAAGCAGCTCCTTTTACAGCAACACCACAGTGGACATAGACAAATGCTCACTGTACTGTCTCTCTCTCTGTCTCTAACAGCAGGTGGTGGGTAACGTGTTGGCCCAGGCGCTGTGTTCGTGGACAGCAAAGACGGACAACCACCTGAACTTCAATAAGGACGATGTCATTCAGGTGTTGGAGCAGCAGGAGAACTGGTGGCTTGGAGAGCTGAACGGTGAACGGGGCTGGTTCCCTAAGACGTACGTGACACTGCTGGGAGAAGAAGACAGCTCAGAGTAAGTCTCATGCACTCATTATTATTTGATTAAACTCTTTCGGGGACAGTGGCTTTATCTAGTGAACATATCAGTATTTTCTTGGAGCCCTTTCTGTGGACCTCACTCGTAATATCAAAGTAAAACAAGCCGTGTGTTTCTCTATAATTATGTCCCCAGCTTTACTGTTATTTAAACCTCATGCAGGTGTGTCTGCAACAGCTGAGAGGTACTTATTGTGGTTTGTCCCACTGATTTGACCGACAATTTGTTTAAAGAAGGACCTTCTCAGAGTCAAAATTCAGTCCAGACTTATCACACATCTCCAGCTCCATACCAGCACCTGAAGATGCTAGTTGGACAGTAAGCATTGACCAGCACACGGAAGAGGTCTTTGTCTGAACGTCCACTATCATGATATCGGCAGGCTAAAAGGAAGCCCTACGGTATTCTCTGTCGCCCCAGAAGTTAAATCCTCTTCAAACTATAACGATCAAATCCCAGATTGTCTTAGCTCTTTAAGTTTTTAAAGATTATAAGTTTTCGTCAGTTATGCATGCACTTTCTCAATGCCTTCACTAACCTGGAGACTGTATACCATGGAGCATTGATTGCTCCCTGTATGTTTGGGTCGGCTGGCCTGCATTGTCCACCCATAGACTAAATCACTGTCATGTCCTTATTTATAAGCCAATTCTTAACTTGCTTCCCCCTTACTTATACAATCGTATTAATCTAAAAATTGCTAGCAGCTACAATCTTCGCTCTGTGACCCCTCCACAAGACTTATATTTGCTGTCTGTCCCCAAAGTGTGTCTTGAAATGGGGAACACGGGTTCTGGGGAGTTTTCTGCAGGAGGATTTGGGAGCTGATCTCTTTAAATCTTTTTAAAAGTAGATTGAAGGCGTTGGAGGAAGATGCATCAGGTTGTACAGTAGATGCTTTGACTAATGATGTAATGTGTTGTATGCCTGAAACTTTGTAAATATGCTGCTGCCTGTCTTGGCCAGGACACTCTTGTTAAATAGATTTTTAATCTACATGAGGCTTTTCCTGGTTAAATACAATTCAAATGGATAAAATGAATTAATGTGGCGTGACTTTGACTGAAGAGGGGCCCACAGTGTCAGATTTAAAAAACCCTTGACGCATAGCACATATAAAATCAACTACACCCTCACAAGTTTGCTACAGTCCCAGTGTAACTGTCACTGTCACTGTGTGACATCATGCACACATCAACACCGCAGCCTGAAGCACATGTCTGTGCACTTTCATACCAACATGTTGGCTGTTGGGATGTTTTTTGATCTCAGTGTGAATCTTTGAAAACATGCATCAGTCACATGCTTGTGTGTGTGTGTGAGTGTGCGTGTGTGTGTGTGTGTGAGTGTGCGTGTGTCAGTGAGTCTGAAGGTGTGGTCACTGTTCCAGTATGTGAGGTATTTAGGCTGCAGAAATGACCTCATATCTCCTCTATTATTAGGAACCTGCTGTGTCAATTATACATCACACCGCAACTTAGAGTTATATACACAGTGTGCTTCTCTTTGGCATCGTATCACACATGTTGTTGTGAAGAGGAAACTGAACCTGAAAGATTCTTGAATAACCAGTCAATCAAGTGCACGTTCCATCACCTCTGATCAGGAGGTTTGGCTGAAGACCAAACGTAATGAGACCACAGGAACACTTGAGCTTTTGCTTTGTGTTAAAATGAGACAGTATAGGTGTTTCTGGCCCTTTGAATCATATGACTCCTGGTATTCTTTGCAACTTTAACTCATAGATCCGTGTGCAGACCCAGACCATGCTGCAGGGACTGATGGATGGACTTGTGGAGTACATGAATAAGTGTCTAATGTTGTCGTTCTGTGTTTGCAGCATGAAGAGCTCCCCTCCGGATGCCTCTGACTCTGCAGACAGCCTGCAGCTTGAAGGTGCAGTAAAATATTCTTATTAGATAATATTTCATGATTCATTTTTCAGGTGGTTTAAGGGACAGAAACTGCATTTACCTTTTCATATTTTGATTTATGTTTCATGTCTGTAGTGCCTTATCCTCGGTGCTTTCATTTATGTTCTTATATTCTTTTCTTTTCCAGAATACGTGGCGTTGTACACCTACGAGTCTCCGGAGCCGGGTGACCTCACGTTCAGAGAGGGAGATGTGATCCTGGTGAGCAAGAGAGAGGGAGAGTGGTGGAACGGCTCGATAGGCGACCGCACAGGCCTCTTCCCCAGCAACTACGTCAAACCTAAAGAGACAGATGTAAGACCCCTCATCACATAATAAACAGTCCATTACTGAATAACACTAGTTGTGTAGCGCTCCTGTCATTTTCTTTACTCCCTATATATTTATTCAGCACTTTTAAATGTTTATAATGGTGTTATAATTGTTTTGTTTCAGACATCAAGCTTGTCTGGAAAGAAGAAGCCAGGTAAGAGCAGCATCTTGTCCTTTTTTATCTCCCTTACTATCACATGGAAACTTCTAAGCTTAAGCCAAAAGACATTACAGTCCTGATTTTGAAACTTTCTACTATTTGAAGATTTAATTTGTGTCTCTTGTGTGCACAGAGATCGCCCAGGTGCTTCGGGCCCACACCTCCACCAGCCCTGAACAACTGAATCTGGAAAACGGGCAGCTCATCCTCATCCTCAGCAAGAACGCCTCTGGGTGGTGGCTGGGAGAACTGCAGGTCAGGAAATACTGTACATGAGGTTTTAACACAGGGTCTGTGATGAAGCTCAACTGCACTCTGTGTTTCCTGTTAGCAGCTGTGTAGGCCTGCATCCAGCAATTCTTCATAATCTGTTAACGTGCCGATTACTACAATTACTTAGTGATTATTTTTATTTACTTCTTTGATTGATACTTGTGCCCTTATGATAAGGATAAGCGCTCAGTGAAGAAACCCTTCCCCTTGTGCCCTCATCCCAATACTTACCACATGACCATTAGTGGTCACCGCAACCCAAGCAGCATTTCCAACATCAACAGACCCAGGTTCCGTTTCATAAGAGCTCCAGGTATTGGCAGCGCAGAGTACTACCTACCCTGCCACTTGGCTTCTACTGGCCTCCACAACCCAAACTTGTGGTTAGATGGGCAGCGAGAGCCAGCACATCAACAGGGTTATCAAGTGGGCACCTTCACGGGTGTTTCGTCAAGTTAAAGGCCATAAGGTCAACCAAGAAAAAGTGTCTAGAAAGTGACAACCTGGGCACTACTTTTTTAATGTGTTTTTGTATAGACAACACCCTTATGGACTTCATGTTAAAAGTTCTACACAAAATATCCTGCAGTTTTTTGGCAAAATACATAAAACATTTTTTTAAATATTATTCTAGTTTTGCTTGTAACTTTATTCATATTCATGTTAGCAACACAACAATTCTCCCAAACTGACATGTATACATGTTCCTAAACATCTGAGACAAGCATTGGTGCATTAGTATACTCAGTGTATACAAGTGTCAATTTAGACCATGAAATATGGCAAATTTGTAGAAAATGCGCTCTAACTTCAGTGATTAGCACCATACAAAAAACATACACATGGTAAATTTTGTTAAACACTGATGTTTAATACATCAATATTTTCAGTATCCGCTGTGTAATCAGAGGAAGAAAAAAATATTCACAATTTAGTCCAAGATGGCTGCAATAAATGAGACGGATGTCCAACCCCTCTTAATTTTGAACAAAAATGAACAATTCTACAATAGATGCATTACAGTTAAAAATCAGCCCAAAACAACTTATTTATTAAACAAACAACAGTAAGAGTGTGACACCTCGGGGAGGCTCAACATTTAGCTCCGGCATCCCAGAACCACTCCCCCTCCATTGCTAGCTCTCACCGCCCATCAGAACCTCATGCTATCAAATCCTCATGTAAACATGCAACTATTCCTGGTGCCAACGTTATATATGAAAAAGAACAGTATATAATAAAGGATTACTATTACATTTGTTTTGGCCCCCAACTGACATTATTTCTCCTAGTCCAAATCCACTGACTTGTTCGTCTGACATCTCCTTTACTGCCTTTCACAGACTCTGTCCACGCACTCCCACTTCTCCCTGTAATGAGATAGTTGATCGTGCTATGAGCCCTCTACATCCCACTTCTACCGGACAAACTCATAACCTTCCATCCTCGCTGTTCAGCTTCTGCTGCCAAATCTGCATATTTAAGCTTCTTACTGTCATTTCTTACTATTATTAACAACAAAGACAAATAGGAAGTAAATCCTTCTCAAATTAGTTAATCAATTACTCTAATAAACGTCACTAGTCATCTGGGAAAGAAAGGTCCTACCCTCTGGTATTTTATGGGTTTGGTGTTCATTGTTTGTTGGCACACCTACTTACCTGTATGTTTGTTATTTCTGATTGTAGGCCCGTGGTAAAAAGCGTCAGAAGGGCTGGTTTCCTGCCTCTCATGTCAAAGTACTGGGATCCAACAGCGGCAAGTCCACACCAGCTCCCCAAGCAGGTAACACACACACCTACTTCTACACATCAGTTAAAGGGTAACAAAGTACAGTACATTTCAAAAGTGATAGTATCAATAAAAGTAATATGACCTCTGTCCTCTCCTGCCTCAGTCTGTCAGGTGATTGCCATATATGACTACAAGGCCGCCAACGGGGACGAGATGAGCTTCTCCAAAGGTCAGCTGATCAACGTCTTGGACAAGAACAACCCTGATTGGTGGAAAGGAGAGATCAACGGGACCACCGGTCTCTTCCCCATTAACTACGTGAAGCTGACCACAGCAGACTGCGACCCCAGCCAGCAGTGTAAGTAATCACCTCTAACGTCTTATAAAGGAGGGAGATGTGCCTGTTTTTAACACGTAGATGTCTTTTCACTGTAACTAAAACTTCAACCCCCATCAGCCATCGCTCTTATTTTTCCATCCACCATCTTTCCATCTGTATATCCTGTCTTCTCACTGACTCCTGCCCCCTTTCCCTTGTTTTCTCCTCCCTCTCTCCCCGGTCTGTATTTCTCCTTCCTTCCCCTGGCCTCTGTGTCTTTCTCCTTCTAGGGTGGTAGAAACTCCTCCTCCTCCTCCTCCTCCTGTTCTTCCTCTCCTCCTCCTGACTTCAGAGAGACCCACTATTACACACTGCTCTGAAGGGGCGGAGTGACTGGACTCACTTTCTACTAACTTCTTCCACTGAGCCACAGTTTGTGTCTGTGTGTGACGGTGCAACATGCTCTGTGTGGCCTGAGAATGAATCAGGACTGGAAACAGCTTTCTTATGACTCACTACTGATACCATCAACTGTGAAAGCCTCGGTGCCTTAGGCAGTTTTCTCTCGTTGTTTTGACCATGAACTGATGAAGCTTAACCATCTAAATTTATCAGAAAATACATCTAGCAGAGCAATAGTGGGTCTCTCTGTGGCTCGTCCCTCTTTTCCCCCTTTATTTATACATCATCCTCTTTACCTTCACATCTTCTCGCCCTCTTTTTCCTTCTTCTAACACTTCTATTCCTACTCTCCAATTGTGAGAGTTCAGCTCACACAGAGCCCACTACTTGTCTCTTTCATAGATACGCTCTATTTAGATGCCCACTGAGCATTTTTCCGCTGAAAAGCCGTTCAAAACTGGTTCAAAAGGGAAATATTTTTCACCGACTATTTGAAGACGTTGATTAAATGTTTATGTTCAGACCACATTTAACCAGGAAACCTGCTTCTGTCACAAGATCCATCACACATATTAACGGCAATTTTCAAGTCACATAGCAGCTAAAATGGTTGTATGAGAGAGCAGTGCATCACCGTGTCATGGCCGGCTCAAAACAGATGACAAATAACAGGATCAGTAAAATCAGTCAATTAGTGGTGCTCAGACAGCGAAAAAATTATTGCACACATGGGTGGAGTTGGATTCGATCTCACTAGACCTGCATTCAAGGCCAGTGTTCATCACCGTTGGCAACCAAAGTCTTCTAGAATATGTCTTTTCATCAGGTATTAATGACCTACGTCAGCATCCAGGGGTCGTTCTGCCCTCGTAGTCAGAGCTGCACAGCCGGAGTACCCGGGCATGCGCAGTCTTCCTTTTTTCTTCTTCTGTGGGAAACGTTTAAAACTGCTCCCTTTACGATGTCTCTGAACCTTCTTGTTGAACATCACACAGTCCATAAAGCGCTGCGTTTATGAATTTTGTATGAAAAATAAAATGCGTTGAAATTAGGTCTTTGTGTAGACTGGATTACACCAACCGCTGCAAAATGATTTTGGAGAAATGCCGCTACATTCATCACTTTCGTTGGCCTTTCATTGCTAAAATGAACAAATTATCCAAATGTGTTTCTGACACGTTGATGTCGTAGCCGTATTTTGGCCGGTTGAAGCCGGTTGTCACTCTCTCTTAGTTGCTTGTGCTTTATAGAAATCTACTTAGCTCCTAGACCGTGGATTTTTTGAGCAAGATGGACGGTCTATGTTCCTGCCCAGCTTAAAAAGATGCTTAAACCAAAGCACAAAGACATTAAACACTTTAAATTGATGTAAGAAACATGTTTAGGTCTAACATGCTTTCACTTTATGCCCTCTATAACCATTTTGCAGTGATTTTAGGCCGTTAAGAAGCTTCTCTTTGACTCAATTTGACCCAAAATGGTACAAGCAGAAATGTTCAGTCGTGTCCTCTACATTTAAAAGCCATATTTGGGTCAGCTGTCATCACTAACAGAAGTCGCCTTGACGTGAGATGAAGTGACCATATGGCACAGAGTTTCAAAGCCTTCCACAGACGTAAGCATTGCCCTCCAGGGTTAATGTTGCAAACTGCTGCTGCACCTTATTTTTAACTGAATGCTGTTTTTTCTGCTGCTCTGAATGTTTTTTTTTTATGCAGGGAGTGAATGCATGTTTGCTCAAAGTGATAAACATTGAAAAAATAACCATGATTGTGAGGATAGTGGACACATTTCCATCACAAACAAATCTATGCAAGCTTCACAAGAGATACTGTGGTTTCTGTGCTCGTTCAGATAGACACTGAAACACGCTCAAAGTGTTCACTCCTCATATTCTGGAAAAAGAAAAGCTTTATTAAATCCAGAGGTGACATGGCTCCGCTCACCACAAACCTTTGATTTGCTGCAGTTAGTTTGGTGAGCAACACTGACAAGGACCTGCATCAACACAGGCTGTTTGCACTACTGATTCAATACAATATATACAGTATATATATAGAGAGAGAGCATCTGGTGCAAGAAGGTGTAACTATTTTTGAAGATGTGTCTAATATATTTTCTGATTCTGAAGTAAAAAATAAAGACGAGTTTGAGAAGAAGTAAAGTGTCTACAGGGTTTGTTTGTGTGTGTTTATATAGTGAACACAATACACAAGATTAAGCTGGATATACATGTGAACAAGCTTTTTAACTGTTTCTAGTAAAGCAGTTTCAGAATTTCCCCAATTTATTGAGCTTACTGCAGAGGCAGAAGACATCGAAACCTAAAAAAAAAACGTTTTTTTCTACTCTCGACATACGTCAGAGGATCAGAAGTGAAAAAAAGCAAAGAATCTTCCTTCCTGTTTTGGTACAAACAGATTTAGTCCAGGAGAAGTTTAAGTCTCATACCAGCAAGGAGAAGATAACGACACAGAAGGAGAAAGAGACAAACAAGGCAGCAGAGACGGAGTGCGATCAGACTAAAGAGGACAAACGACAAACTACTTAGAAAAGTATAGCGATGACTTTACAGAGCAGATTCCACTTTCTCAGACTTTGGGACGAGACAGACGATGAGTTAGAGGAAAGAGAGAGGTCAGTGAGGGAGCAACAGTCAGCCCATTGTGATGGTTCAATACTGGCCAATGGACATCCTGCATCAGGTAAGTGTGTGTGTGTCTTTATACAGACTAAAGTCTTTATTTGTTACCTTTACATCCCACTTCTTCTTTTTTCATCCCTCCTTCCTGAAAGCTTCAGTAATGTGCACCATGCTTGTTATTGTCCAAACATTCAGCAGGAGGCAGTAGATGCCTGGTTTTTATGTGCATTACAACTTGTGTGTTCCTCCTGTCCTGCAGGGTGTGCGGACCTGAACAGCCTGGATTCTATGAGCCCGCAGGAGAAGAAGAGGCAGGGTTACATCCACGAGCTGTTACAGACTGAGGAGAGATATGTGGAGGACTTACAGATAGTGCTGGAGGTAATGGATACACGTCCTGCTGTGTAACTCCAGTATTAGTAGATCTGTAATTTTTCTTACAGTCTTATATGTTTGTCACTGTGTGTGTGTGTGTGTGTGTGTGTGTGTGTGTGTGTGTGTGTGTGTGTGTGTGTGTGTGTGTGTGTGTGTGTGTGTGTGTGTGTGTGTGTGTGTGTGTGTGTGTGTGTGTGTGTGTGTGTGTGTGTGTGTGTGTGTGTGTGTGTGTGTAGGTGTTCCATAAGCCCATGTCAGAGTCGGGCCGGGTGAAGGACTCAGAGATGTCCATGATCTTTGTCAACTGGAAAGAGCTGCTGACCTGCAACACCAAACTCCTCAAGTAAATACCACATATGTAGAGTAAATGACATAATATCGTGTCTGCGTGTATTCTGTCCTTTAACGTACATTTGTGTGGTGCAGGGCGCTGCGTGTGCGTAAGAAGGTGGGAGGGGAGAACATGCCCGTGCAGATGGTGGGAGACATCCTGGCGGCGGAGCTGTCCCACATGCAGCCGTACATCCGCTTCTGTTCCTGTCAGATCAACGGGGCCACACTGCTGCAGACTCGCATCGACAACGAGCCCGACTTTAAGAACTTCCTCAAGGTAGGAAGGAGAGGAGAGAGGGAGGAATGAGGGAGGGAGGACATTAAGTAGGTAGAAAACACAGAGGGGACAGAAGAAGAGCGAGGATGTGGTGATGGACAGGAAGAGGTAGATACACTGAACAAAAATATAAACGCAACACTTTTGTTTTTGCTCTAAGACTTTTTCTACGTACACAAAAGGCCTATTTCTCTCAAATATTGTTCACAAATTTGTCTAAATCTGTGTTAGTGAGCACTTCTCCTTTGCCGAGAAAATCCAACCACCTCACAGGTGTGGCATATCAAGATGCTGATTAGACAGCATGATTATTGCACAGGTGTGCCTTAGGCTGGCCACAATAAAAGGCCACTCTAAAATGTGCAGTTTTATCACACCACAGCCACAGATGTCGCAAGTTTTGAGGGAGCGTGCAATTGGCATGCTGACTGCAGGAATGTCCACCAGTGTCCCTTCACCTCCAAGATTGTCTGAGACCAGCCACCCAGACAGCTCCTGCAACAATTGGTTTGCATAACCAAAGAATGTCTGCACAAACTGTCATGACATTGGAGAGAACACTCTGTTGTCTAGTTTCCTCAAACCCAACCACATGGAGCGACCAGCTTCCTTGGACAGAGTATGCATACAACACTCTTTTGAATGCATCTACTGGTCTGTCTCCTTTTGAATGCCAGTATGGGTATCAGCCACCGCTGTTCCCAGAACAGGAAAGAGATGTCGCAGTGCCTTCAGCTGCCCACTTCATACAGCGGTGTTGCACTACGTGGAGGCGGGTAAGGGGGTCACTGCAGCGCTCCGTAGCTCAGCAGAAACGATATGCTGATCAGCGTCGGCGCCCAGTGCCCCCTTATCGTATTGGTCAGAGGGTATGGCTCTCGACTAGGGACCTCCCCCTCCGGGTGGAGTCCCGAAAGTTAGCGCCTCGCTTTATTGGTCCTTCCAAGATCATTCAGAGAATTAACCCTGTCACAGTTCGTCTGCTGCCCCCCAGGTCCATGAGGAGCCACCCCACGTTCCATGTGTCCCGACTGAAACCAGTCTGCACCAGCCCGCTGGCCCCAGTAGAGAGGCCTCTGCCTCCTCCCAGGCTAGTTGGGGGCCCCCCAGCCTACACGGTTCGACGCATCTTAAAAAGTCGTCGTGTAGGACGTGGGGTGCAGTATCTTATTGACTGGGAGGAATATGGCCCAGAGGAGCGGGGTTGGGTCCCAGCTAGGGACATTTTGGACCCAGAGCTAATCCGGTAATTCCAGCGTTGCGGTCCCAGCGGTTCTGCTGGAATGTCAGGTGCCGTTCCTTAGGTGGGGGGCCCTGTGAGGGGCACTCACTTTGGCCAGTCATTTAGCTTGGCAGAGGGATCATTAAAGAGCAGAGTCAGGTGTGTGTGTGTGTGTGTGTGTGTGTGTGTGTGTGTGTGTGTGTGTGTGTGTGTGTGTGTGTGTGTGCCTGATTGCTCTTGATTGAGAGCAGGTGGTGGGAGCTTATATATACCCTTTGAGTCCAGCACCCAGTGCTGACTCATTGTCTCACCTCCAGAGATAGTGAGAGCATCTCTCTGTGTCTTCCTGTGTTTTCAGTGTGCTTGTAGAAATCAAAACAGCTAACTTTGTTGGGCTCATTATCTCAAAAGCCTTTTCTGTTCTCCCTTCAAATCCCTTGGCCCATTTTTGTTTCACTAAGTTTTTTCCAGGGTCTCCCTGAGAGTTTACTTTTGGTTCAGCTGCTTGGCAGTGATGGTTTAGTTTGCCATACCCTGACTTTGATTTTGGTTAAAGGAGCCTGCTTTTTGCTCAATATTATTTGTCCTTTTCCACTCCCTTTCAATCGCTTGCGATTTTCAGTGGCTATTCCTTCGGGATAGCTTTTAGAACCCCTTCCCAGTCCGCAATTGTGTCCCACTCCCCCAACCCTGACACCAGGGCTGATTTAAAACCATAGACGGCTTGTTTGAGCCATTTCCAACCAATGAACATGAATCATGAAAACAATGAAATGCCGTTTTTATAAATTTGGTAAGAACTGTCAATATTAACACCAGCATTGATGTTTCATCACAGTACAGCAATATAATTTAGATTACAGCTCAAAAACATGTTTAAGTGTGCAGTTACTCTTACAGAATATCAGGGTCTAAACAGCCCACAGGTCCTGGGTCAGGTTAAACCAGTATTGCATCTGTGTTATACTGACACCCTGGGTCAAAGGTCAAAGTTTAATCAAGTTATTTTTAAAGGAACTTACAAAAAAGCATGAGGACACGGTGAGCATAACAATGAATTTAGAGACAGTGGTTTATTTACTTAAGAAGGTCTAATAGTGTAAACAGGTTGAAAAGGTAACACGTTCTAAACAAGGAGCTCAGGTAAGTTCATCACTTTATAATGCACCTGAGAGACGCTGGTGAGGGATTCAATTTACATGTGACTTTAACACAACTTTACATTCTCAACAACAGATGAACAACATAAGATAAATTTGTGTTTGTTTATTTAATTTTTTTTATTTAATTTTTTAATTTTATGCTTATTATTATTTTGAGCACGTCAGCACTAGCCAACGCTCTCTATGACATTGAGGCAGGTGAGGAGTTCTGTCTCTGAAGGTCTGTCTGCTGGGACCTCATGGAGCTGTCCTTCTCCTCCCACTGCTTCTCCTTCTTCTGCAGACATCTCCTGAGGCTTTCTGTGGTCTTAAGGAGGGCTGACTTTTCCTTATTCCACTTGATGACTTGTTTCTTCAGCCCTTTCTCAGCCGCCTTCAGAGCAGAGGTGAGCTTTTTGTTTTTATGTCTCTGATAAGTTATTTTAGTGAGACAGGAGGCTCTTGTTTTGTCCATCTCCTCCTGGTGGTGGCTTCTCTCCTGCTGCTGCTGAGTCTCCAGCAGATCCTTTGCCTCTTTGAGTGCAGATAGGTTCTTCACATATGCCCTGTATTTCATCTGCTGAACTTGATGGGAAAGCTGGGATTTCTCCACAGCCTTTTTAGCATTCCCTCTTAGTTGTAGGAGTGCTTCCTCCATCTCGCTCAGTTCCTTCTTCAGCTTCTGAGCTTCAGCCCGCTCAAAGTGAAGATCACTCTTCAGTTTTTCTTCCTTTGAGCGAGCCTCCACCCCTGCTGTTTCCTTCATTATCTCCATCTCCTTCTGAAGGGCCTCACTCTCTTTCTTCATTTTCTCTAGCTGCACTTTGAGGTCTTCTTTCTCATAGTAGTCCATCTCCAGATCAATGGTGGCTTTCCTGAGGCTCGCCCTGACCTTCTTCAGCTCCGATTTGAGCCTGTCGTCTTCTCTCGGAGCAGAGAGCACCTTCTTCAGCTGCACCTGGAGGTCTTGTTTCTCATAGTGCCCCGTCTCCAGATCAATGGTGGCTTTCCTGAGGCTCGCCCTGACCTTCTTCAGCTCCGATTTGAGCCTGTCCTCTTCCTTAGGAGCAGAGAGCACCTTCTCCAGCTGCCCTTGGAGGTCTTGGTTTTTATAAAACTCCATCTCCAGATCTATGCTGGTTTTCCTCAGCCTGGCCCTGACCTTCTGTAGCTCAGATAGGAGAGGTTGCTCTTCCCTCTGAGCAGAGCGTTTGGGCTGAACCTGCAGCTGGCCTTTCAGGCTCGATATCTCTCTTTGCAGCTCCTCTCTCTCACAGATCCACTGCTTGTTCTCCTGCTTCTCTTGGAGCTGATCGAGGAGATTGGCCAGGGTGTCCTCTTCGATCTCTAAGAGGACTCTACCCTGGGTTTTGCTCTCAGTGACCCTGGCCTCGTTGTCCTTTAGCTCGCTCCTCGCTAGAGCTTCGAGGGAGCTGAGGTAGAAGTTGAATGAAGGTTCTACTTCTAAGTAGTTGGTCTCCATTTTAGGTGTTTTGGTGTTTGGTGTCTTTTGCTTGACTTGTGTGTACTTTGACGGTGTGGTTCTTCCAATGTCTCAGTGAACTCTGAACCAAAACTCTGAGCCTTTATAGTCTCTGTATCATGACATCATGGATTCTGTCCTTTGAGCTGTGATCTACATGTTCTCTGATCTACATTCTGATTCTGTTCCATTCTGTCATGTGGCTGTTGCTATGGATACCACTTTGTTATTTTTTATCTTAATTTGATGAATTCTATCGTAACAGGTCATTTTAACATCAGATGCACACCTGATTTTGTGTTCAGCTGTTTGAACAGAAAACAGGACATACACAAACTTCTTCTTCAACCAAAAATACTGAATAATAAACGGCCGTACATAATCATACCCCAGGATTATAGTCCGGATTAAAAACAAACGTTTTAAAACATCTACAAAAGTGTTTATTCTGACACCAATATGCCCTATTTTTGTCAAATATATTTTCAAATAAATTATAGCACAACCTGTATTCCTGTAGCTTGTAAATAAAACAAGGAACACATATCTGACCCTATTCATCGTGGCCAACAACTTTTATAACATGTGGCCACTGGGTGGCGCTACAGGTCTCCTGGTCAATCTGCCGCATAAACTGCTGTTCCTGCTGCAGTATGGTCTCTGCTCCTTAGTTACAGGAATGTATCCATGCACCTACACAATGTGTGAAGTTAAAATGAAACATTTTAAAGATATAAAGTTCAGTGAACTATGTTGAAGTTTTATGAACTCAGCTTAACTTCAAAGCTGCAGTAAAACAAAGGTTGTATCAGGACATCTGCTGGCTAAGTGGCCATATTTAGTGTCTTTATTTGTTCTATTAGTGTTGAATTGTATTCATTGAGCAAAGGCCTACAATTTTGATGATGATCACACAAGGGTGTTAAAAAAATCTGCCTACCCTGTTGCTCGCTTACAAAACGGCAACAAAAACGTCTCCTGCCTACCTTAACACCCTCATCCAGGTCTACACTCCGTCCCGCCCACTACGCTCTGCCAATAAAAGGCGCCTTCGATGGAGTCTGGCATTTTGGAGAGGTGTTCTCTTCATGGATGAATCCCGGTTTTCACTGTACAGGGCAGATGGCAGACAGCGTGTATGCCATCGTGTGGGTGAGCGGTTTGCTGATGTCAACGTTGTGAATCGAGTGGCCCATGGTGGCGGTGGGGTTATGGTATGGGCAGGCATATGTTATGGACAACGAACACAGGTGCATTTTATTGATGGCATTTTAAATGCACAGAGATACCGAGACGAGATCCTGAGGCCCATTGTTGTGTCATTCATCCACGACCATCACCTCATGTTGCAGCATGATAATGCACAGCCCCATGTTGCAAGGATCTGTACACAATTCCTGGAAGCTGAAAACATTCCAGTTCTTGCATGGCCAGCATACTCACCGGGCATGTCACCCATTGAGCATGTTTGGGATGCTCTGGATCGGCGTATACGACAGCGTGTTCCAGTTCCTTCCAATATCAAGCAGCTTCGCACAGCCATTGAAGAGGAGTGGACCAACATCCCACAGGCCACAATCAACAACCTGAAAAACTTTCTTTTCTGACCCCCCCAGACCCCCCCATTATAGTAAAACTGCACATTTTAGAGTGGCCTTTTATTGTGGCCAGCCTAAGGCACACCTGCCACCTGCAATAATCATGCTATCTAATCAGCATCTTGATATGCCACACCTGTGAGGTGGATGGATTATCTCGGCAAAGGAGAAGTGCTCACTAACACTGATTTAGACAAATTTGTGAACAATATTTGAGAGAAATAGGCCTTTTGTGTACATAGAAAAAGTCTTAGATCTTTGAGTTCAGCTCATGAAAAATGGGAGCAAAAACAAAAGTGTTGCGTTTATATTTTTGTTCAGTGTAGGTATTAGGTGTGACTTGTTGTGTTTAAATTGACTCAAAATCTTTCTCATGAAGTGTTAAAGAAACCACATCCTCTGTGGTCACATATGTGAAGGTATAAAAAAGTTTATTAATGTGTTTATTGTCTTTTTATTCCCATCAGAAAATTGCCACAGACTACAGGTGTAAAGGCATGCCGCTGTCCAGCTTCCTGCTGAAGCCCATGCAGAGGATCACACGCTACCCACTGCACATCAAAAACGTGGGTTGTCATGTTTACTATGTGTCTGTGTTTGAACTCCTCATTATGCGGTTTTAATAGTGACCTTAGTGTGTGTAACTGAGGAAAAAGAATGTCTTACATTTGTGGTTGTAATTAACTAGTCGGTGAATATACTTGTGTGTGTGTGTTTAGATCCTGGAGTCCACAGCAGAGGGCCATGCTGACAGAGGTCCTCTGAAAGAGGCTCTGGAGAGGGCAGAAGAACTCTGTCAACAGGTCTGTTTCTTCACTGATTCTTTCATTTATGAGCCTTACTTACTATGAGTAATGTTTTCTCGATTATGTGTAGAAAAAAATATTTAGATGTGAATGCTGTTTGTGTACTGAATCGTTGTGTTGATCAGGTGAACGAGGGCGTGAGAGAGAAGGAGAATTCTGACAGGCTGGAATGGATTCAGAGCCATGTACAGTGTGACGGTGCTGCAGAGGTAATGAGCTCGCTAATATTTTAGCTTGATTATCTTTAGGGTTAGTAAGACGAGTTTTACCTAATGCTAAAAAAGATGCTCCTAACGTTCCCCTCTTTCAACAGAACATGGTGTTTAACTCTCTCACAAACTGTCTGGGCCCCAGGAAGCTGCTCCACAGCGGGAAAGTAAGTAAAACTGCAGCGTGTCCGAGTCAGTGAACTGATCTGCTGGGTCTTCATATTCTGGGAAAAAGAAAATGTTTCATTTCACTCTATAAATATTTAAAAATCTAAGGACTAAGATCTAAAAACCAGACACACTGGAGAGCACGGGGAGGTGAAATGTGAAAACATTAGCGGGTCAGATCCGGCGATGTCGTGGTGACGTTACAAGCCTCAGACCACAGAGTGAAACCTCCACTGTGGAGATCAGCGGTTTACCTCAGGAGAAGCTCAGGCAGTGATGAAATATATTGTTATACTCACAAAAAATGTCATTCAAAGCAGAGATGAAAAGGTTTATAAGGTAAAGTAAATTTTTGTAATCCTTGTGAATCGCTTCTTTTCAGATGTTTAAGGTAAAGAGTAACAAGGAGCTCTGGGCTTTCCTCTTCAACGACCTCCTGCTTCTGACTCATGCGGCTAAACAGTTCACCTCATCTGGGCCTGATAAACTGTTCAGCAACAAGAACAACGCACAGCTCAAGATGTACAAGCCTGTAAGTTTGAAAGTCTTCTTCCGAGGCAGCAAGACAAAATTAGCATGAAATCTCTTTACTTAGCTTTGATATTGTGTTTGACCATGTATGATTTATTTTCCCTGCAGCCGGTGCTGCTAAATGAAGTCCTTGTAAAGCTGCCGGATCCCTCCAGCGATGAGCCCGTCTTCCACATCTCACACATCGATAGAGTCTACATACTCAGGACCGACAACATCAATGAAAGGTAGTATCACACACAGACACACAGACATATACACAGACAGATGAGGTGTGTTTGGTGGCCTGAATGATCGATGTGTCTGTGTGTTTCAGGACAGCGTGGGTTCAGAAGATCAAAGCCGCGTCTGAAGAATTCATCGAGACGGAAAAGAAAAAAAGGGAAAAGGCATATCAAGGTTTGTCTTCATGTCGCACACTTAGACTGATGGTAGCTAGTGCAGTGATCTGTGTATTGATCCATCTGTGTGCGTTTGCAGCTCGGTCTGTGAAGGCGAGTGGGATCGGAAGACTCCTCGTGACCATCTTGGAGGCCACTGAGCTCAAGGCGGCCAAACCTAATGGTGAGCAGGGATACACTCGGATGTTCAGTGGACCGAGAACACACAATGAACTTTACTTTAATGTAGTGTAATAATGCAGCTTTTGATCCCTGGTGCAGGCCACATGCACTGCTGCATGGACACCTAATGAAGCCAAGATAATTACATTATGTTGCTCTACTGTCCTTTGTTAGGGCCTGTGTCCACTAACAGCAATTTTTTTGCACTGGCAGCTCCCATCAGGCAAGCGGCGCCAAACCTTGTGGGGTGTTGGTCTGATTGAAAAGACTCCTCAATTCACCCCAATAAGTGACAAACGAGGCTGGGCAGAAGCAAGTGTAGGCAAATTGGTTGTGTGCAGTGTGTCTGGACCATAAGTCTGTTTCAAATCGCTCTGTATTCTTAATATTTGCTTTTATTCGAGGAAATTTAATAAAGAAAACGTAAACAAATGGAAAAGAATCATGTCCTGGCATTAGCAGCAGCTCTAGAAATTGTACCCTCAAAAAAATGATGAAATGATTAGCTTCTCCTTCGCCATTGTTGTTGACAAAGTCGACATCGCAAGTCCCACCCATTCTTGATTTTGATTGGTTGGTGAGTGAGAAGTGACGTTTATGTGAGAGCAGGGAGCAAAAACAGCCAATGGCGTTTTTGCGCTGAGAATGCTGAGCGCTGAAAACGCTGAACTGCATGGGTTTTGTATAGAAAATAGGGGCTGCCAAACCAAAAAAACGCTGTTAGTGGACACAGGCCCTTAATCAGTTCAATTACAGGAACTTATATTTATGTCCCCCTGTCTCCATGTCTTCCTGCAGGGAAGAGTAACCCGTACTGTGAGGTGACCATGGGAGCTCAGATCTTCACCTCTCGGACCCTCAACGACACCCTGAACCCCAAGTGGAACTTCAACTGTCAGTTTCACATCAAAGACCTCTACCAAGACGTCCTCTGCATCACCATCTTTGAAAGGGACCAGTTTTCACCTGACGGTCAGTTACCTGCCTTCTCTCCTTTTTCATGCCCCCTCTGCCCCTTGCACCTTCATTCAACTCCCACTGATTTCTCTGTACAGCTGCAAAAATGATGTGTGGCTGCTTAAAATCATCTCCGGTTTTTATTCCAAGCTCTTTTATCACCTAAAAAATAGATAAAAATGTCATCTTTGTTTCTTCTCTTGTTTCAGTGTTTCTGGGTCGCACAGAGGTTCCTGTGGCCACCATAAAGAAGGAGTTGGAGAATAAGGGACCTGTGACACGTCGTCTTCTGCTGCACGAGGTTCCCACAGGAGAGGTGTGGGTCCGCCTCGACCTGCAGCTCTTTGGCAACAAATAAGACGAACAGAAATAAGGATATTTTCCTCCTGTAGAGAAACCAAATAAGAAAAGCTGCTTTTTCTCACCTTAACAAACTCAGATGGTTCCCCCCACACGCCTGATACGGACTTACATCGACCCCCCTGAACTGTTATTCACATCAAGCCTTAACATAAATATTAACCAGCACTAATAATACCTCTTCTGAGTCTTCCAATAGGGATAAGAGCATGGGTGACATCATCCAAACCCACCAATAGGAGCCAGATCTTGCTGTCATCATGTCTGACCGTCAGAGGGAGGGAGAGCTGGACCAAGAACAATTAAGCAAATCATCATGATACTATTATAAAGCAATAAAATCAGAGATGTAACGGTTATTTTCTCTGCTCTCACAGATCTGTATCACAGTTACAACTTGTAAGCATTTAGGGATTGAGACACACCCAGCCAGCTCTGGTCAGATAAAGTGCATCTCTCGAGATGTTTGTGTATGTTTGGGATTTATTTTTCTCCTTCAGAGAGGAGTTTGTGCCTGATGGCTTTCAGGCTGTCTGATCTGCAACATGTCATCATCTCACAGAACAGCAGACGGCAGATGATAGACGGCAACAGGGACTCTGTTGGACAGGAAGTAGCTCTGCTCTGGAGTCGGTTTACTACTGTAGATATAGCATCTCAGGATATGTTGTTCTGGGTTGAGTCTGTGTGACTGTTACAATGTTGTGCGTGTGTGTGATTGCATGATAAACAAACTTAACATTTAGTTGAGAGGAAATCAGCTAAGGGCTCTCTATGCTGCAACTTTTGGAGTTAACTTCTGGCGTTAAAGGAAGTCTTCTCTTTAGTCTTTTAGAATCTATAAATGATTAATATTCTTTGACATGTTGGTGGTCTTGATGGTGGTTTTATGAAAGATTTATATGCTCCTTTTCTTTGTTACAAAATCAGCCAAGGCCAAGTAGTTTAAAGGCAAACTAACGTAGGGGAAAATAGCGACACAGGTATGAAAAGCTGCGTTGATGAACGTTTGAACTCTCCAGCTCTCTCAGCTGTTTCTGCCTTCTTGAAGTGTAGGGGAAGTCAATATTTAGCGGCAACACAGATGGGCAGTTTGTCAGCAGTAATAATCAGTATTTGCTCACTTGTATTTTTGTTCTAAACACTTTCACTCTGCCAGAGAGATTCCTCCGTGTCATTCTCCAGTCCTTGCCTCACTGACAGCAATACTGTCCATCTCTGTTGCCTCAAGAAGCTACCCTTTTGCTACTACAAGAATATAGTGTAAAAGCTTTTAATTTATGTTGTTGGTTTTTGGTGTCTTCTGGCTTCTCTCTCCTCCTTTGCATCTTTTCCCCCCCTTAACTCTGAACATTAACACAAAGTATTTATTTCTTAATTTATGCGTGTGAGACTATCCACGGGTTTGGAGCGGCTTTGACTGCTGTGTCGTCTTGGATAATATCCACTGGCTTTGTTTTTGTGTGACGTCAAATATTGAAGGGGGTCTATACTGTATTGAAAGGCAATAATTACATCTTAAATAACTGTCTGTTGAGCGGTTAAGTTTTACTGTAAAGGAGGTCATGTGTACTTTCTGTGCTCTTGTATTCTTTTAATTTGTCTCCTTAATCAACAAAAGTCCTGTTTTAACTTCAATGTTTCTTTTTTTTGAATGTGTGGAAATGTGCAAATAGACTGGACTACCTTTTATGTCTGTGTAGGGGTGTTAAAGTTTGTCTTATCATTGTTTTACTTATTATTTTTCCGCAGCCGTCTGCATTTCCTGCTGCTGTGCTCACTGAGTTTATGGCCTCTTTAACCCAGATTTTCTGTCTGATCAGCCTCGAGTCTGTAACCTGCTGTTTGTACTCACTTTGGCCTCCACGTGGCACTCTCTGAATCAGGGTTTCTTAAGTCAAATTAAAGACATTAAAAGTGAACAAACTGTGAATTTATTGTCTGAAAATGACATTTTACTCTGTCAACTTTCAGTGTGAAATCTGCAGCAGTGTATTGGTGCTGAATAGTCCCTGAACTTCTGCTTCAGACAGCTCATGTGGATTTAATGCCACAGCTGATAATCTGAAAAGCACCACTGACATACAGATCATTTCTTTTCAGACATTTTCATGTGTAATTTATGTATGTGGCATGAATGCACAGTGAACATTATGCAATCTTTTTTAAAAGTTTGCCTCCAAAAAGAAGAAATGTTGTGTATGAAAGCTGAAATAGTGTTGTGAGGACTTATTTCACTACTTTAAAAGTCTGCTTTAATCCGGTAAACTGAATATTTGACCACATTAACATTATTTAGTAAAAGTAGTCAAATATAAATATAATGAATATATTATAAATCATTTTATATTTGAAGGATTTTCTGTTATTTTTCTCTGATTTCTGTTCATGTCACAGAGTCAGTGCAGTCAGTGTGGGGTTGTCAGTGCGCACCAATAGACCTCATTAAGTCCTTCTTCACCCTCCACTGGCTGCGGGTCCACAGGAGTTATGTAACATCACTGAGTGGCTGTGCGACGGCCTGACAGCAACACACACACAGCCGTGTAACCGAGTCAACAAAGTCAGCTGAACTCAACCCTCTGTAACACAGAGAGCCACTGTGCTGCCACTGTGCTCCTAATGGACTAATGCTGGAGGACTGTGCTCATATAAACACTGCTAAATCCTTCTCTTACACTTCAGCAAGGCAAAGGTTTCATTGCTGCAGAAGAAAAAATGAGCTTTTACATGATTTAAAATCATGGCTCCAAATTTAATCTGCAATGATACTTTAATACTTTACCAGTATTTTAAAACTAAGATATATATTCTGGGAGTTCATTAAAGGTTACATGACTGCAAGAAACACACAAAAAAGCAAATGTTTGACAGTTTACGGGTTAAATAAGTGCTAGACAGGCAAAGTTTAATTGAGTTGAATTAAGGGGGTTTTGTGTTTGTGTGTTGCATTGATTTAATTTGTTCTCTTAAGTGGAAAGCTTCAAAAGAGCATCAGTACAGAGATGAAACTGGGCAGAAGCCTATAAAATGTTAAATACCACTGTCACCATGTCTGAGTGTCTGCAAGCCTGAGTTATCTGCATGTCCTCAGTGCGAAGGTCACGTGTGTGTGTGTGTGTGTGTGTGTGTGTGTGTGTGTGTGTGTTTACTGAACACTGTATGTATATGTGCAGACGGTGTCAGTGTGCACTCTGTGGTTCTTTCCCCCACGAGACATTTTATAAAATATGTTTGGAGAGCAAGAAACAAACTCATGTTGAGCATTTGACATGTAAAATTGTCGGTTTTGAGAAGAACAGTCAGCACAATGGAGATGTCGACTGATTAGCTGGTCGTTGTCTCAGTGATTTTAAAGCTACTATGGCCAATATTTTTATATAAACAATGAACAACTTGACCAGTTCTATTTGAAAGAGGTCACTATTAAAAAGCCAGTGAACATAGCCAACGTGACATCACTGCTGTTTTTTTAAGGGACCAGAAGTGACTTTATTTAGACAACAGACTGGATACACTGTACTATGTCTGCCAATTATAAGGTAGCCAAGCCCTGAAGCATAACCTGCTTTCTCTATTTGATTCTATACAGGACCATAATTTGCTCAATGAACGTCATGCTGTATTGAAGAAGGCTTGAAACTAGAGATGGAGATCCTGAACTTCCCAGGAGAGTGTTTACTGAGGTAATAAGTGGGAAGTGGGGTCATTTTCTCATTGACTTTCATACAATTGGACCTCTCCTCTCCTGCTGCTGGTCATTAGGAAGAATGCAGGTTAAAGGTAGATCAGACAGTGGATAAAGTTGGAAATTTGGGAAGAGAGAGTGGGGATGACATGGAGCAAAAGCCGAGCCGGGGCCGCTGCGTCAAGGACTGAGCATCTGTGCATGAGGCGCGTGCATTAACCACTGAGCTAAACCTGCGTGGATTCACTTTGAAAACCAAAAGCTACGTCTACTTCTGTTATACAGTCTAGTTTACAGTCTAAGGGTAGCTTTGAGGGTCAAACCATCAGAGGATTTGCATTGCTGTTCTCCACAGCCTTATTGAGCTTTTTGGCATCTTTCAGCTCATTATTTTGTTTAGTTTTGGCAAAGCATAAATAGATCTATTAAATCTGCTGCACACTTTTTTGCAAACACTAAACACCTGACAAATAAAGTTAGCAACATTAACAGTGTTATATTTCTTGCACTGAGCAAGAGGTGCAGAAATAGATGCATGATGTATGTCACACCTTAAACAAAAACCAAATATATTTTGTGCTTTACTGCACAAAGAGTTTCATTTTGCAATATTTTATTCATGTGATTTTCTTATAGCTCCCATGTCAAAATAAATCATGACTTGTTATCATCGTCCCATGGGGTTTAAATATGTAAATACATGTACAGTAAGTATAGAGGCAGACAGAGGACAGAAACAGCTAAATATAGGGTGAGGCAAGGTGTAGAGTAGGCCTAGATAGTAAGTGAGATAAAGTATAAAAGAAAAGTGCAGTAAGGCAGAAGAAGAGAGCAGTTTGGAGGCAGATGGAGAGAAAGCAGAGACTGAAAGGAATAAACACATGTGCAGACAGAGAGAGAGAGTAAGGAGAGAGAGAGTGACATGTGCAGGGAGGATGAGTCTGAGAGGCCCTCAGTTGCACTCGACTCAGTCATGGGAATGATTCGATTATCACCACATGAACAGCTGTCTTATGTAACACACACACACACACACACACACACACACACACACACACACACACACACACAAAGGGAACTCAAAAATAATGAGGGGTCTGTGTTCGGTCTAAAAACCTACGCTGAGTGAAGGTGGCCTGTAGCATCAGAGAGACAGACAGTAGAAGAGAGAGAGAGTCTGTATGAAAGGTCGGCCGGGTCACCTCCGATTGTAAAATAAACATATAGCTCCCAGGTCGCTTCATTTAGCAGCTGGAAGGTTTTTTTTTCAGGGTATAAAAAAATAAAATAGCTCTCATTAGCATTAAACTATAATATAAGCAGCGCTGGGGGACGTAACCACATCCTTCATTTAGAGGTGCACTGTGGGAAATTCCTGTAAACAAACAAACATCAAAATTACATCAAATATTCATCTGGGTTCTTTATAATATTCATATCAAGCTTTGTTCTTGAACCTGTTGTGTCCATCACCAAAACACATAACTAAAATGTGTTTCATGCATGCACTGCCTCTGTGGAACATCGCTTCTTTGCACATTTTGACCTCAGACTGTTGATCAATGAAAGAGAATGAAACCTGCAGCACCCGCGGGGATCCCCTTAAAAAAAAGATCTGTAGTGCTACTAGTGTTCAAAACCTCCACAGGACACCTTTAATTTTTTAAGGAGCAATGCTGCATGGTGAAAATACTCCTCCATGTCAAGTCCGCCGTTCAATAAGCTACACAAGTAAAAAAAATATTAAGGTACTGTGTATCACAAGTATCATAACTTAAGAAATGATTGTGCAGCTAAAAGGTCTCTGTCAGTGTAACAAAGTCATCATTTTATATTCTTATATTTTTCATCATTTAATATGTTATATCAGCTCATCATACTTTTTGTATATAAAAAACTTATCTGGACAGAAACCAGTAAACTGTCAACTTAATCAGGGAAGTTTAATTCTATATTACATTGAACTGTAGAAGACCATAAATATAACCAAATGATGTACATTAAGTATAGAGCATAAGGACTCTGTATAAATAATGTATGCTGCCATGGACCTGTTTGACTCTTACTACTACAACTTTTAATATCAGTTGACAATTTTATTGTCACTATTATAATTGTTAATGTTAAAGCTCCTGTGAGGAACTTTTGATTTGTGTTGATTTTGGTCGACCCCTGTGGACAAAGTGGGACCTCTTATCTCTTTGTTGACAAAATATCTCATCCTACTTTCTTTAACATTCAAACGTATCATTTGCTATGAACCTTTGCTGTGTGAAATATAGAAAAAAGGCTGATATGGCTTTAAGTTAACCGCCTCATCTGACACCTACTCCCCGGGCAGCAGTTTCAGGCATTAAAAATAACTATATAGAAATAATCAATCTTGTTGCTGATGGTCTTGTTTGCTTTTGTAGCTCATATAGAAGCATCAGTATTAAGTTCAGTCCATTTCATAACCAGCTAAAAACTCCTCACAGGAGATTTAATCTTAAAGCTGCTCAACTCCAACTGCTATAATCAGTATTATCAGTCTTCCACCATATATAATCATCATTATAGTACTATCAGGCTGCCCTAATGAGTCTGTCAGAACTCTTCAGCTGGTACAAAATGCTGCAGCACGTGTGCTGACAAGAACTAAGAAGAGAGATCACATCTCTCCTGTATGTAAAATCTAGAATAGAATTTAAAATCCTTCTTCTTACTTACAAAGCTCTTAAAGGTCAGGCACCATCATATCTTAAAGAGCTCATAGTGCCATATTACCCCTCTAGAACATTGCGCTCCCAGGATGCATGCCTGCTTGTGGTACCTAAAGTCTCTAAGAGTAGTGTGGGAGGTAGAGCCTTCAATTACCAGGCCCCCCTCCTCTGGAACAATCTACCAGTCAAGGTCCGGGAGGCAGACACCTGCACTTTTAAGAGTAGACTTAAAACTTTCCTCTTTGATAAAGCTTATAGTTAGGGCTGGCTCAGGCTTGGAGCAGCCCATAGTTATGCTGCTATAGGTTTAGACTGCCGGGGGGATCTGACACACTGAGCTCCTCGATCTCTCTGTGTCTGTCTGTCTCTCTCTCTCTCTTTGTGTGTCTCTGTCTCTCTCTCTCTAAAATTCATGCCTCTTATTAACTATTAACTATGTGTCTTCTTGTCCCATTAACATTACTAACCATATTTTGAGCTCCCTTGTCTCGTAGGTTCCTGGGGATCGTTGCTGCAGACCACCTGCTGCTGTGGACCTGCTCGACTGCAACAACTATTAATATCAGTCTTCCCCATAGTATCATTATTTTTGTAGCTAATGCTAATAGTAGACCTGTTGACTTCAACGGTTACAATAACTATCATCAGCCTTTATCATTACTATGCAGTTCTTTCTAATTTATTATTATCAACCTTTCATCAGACTATGCTGTTCTTGCTCATCTTGGCATCATAACCATAAGTATGTATTATCTGTTGTTGTTGTTGTTGTAACAAGAATATATGTTGTTGTTGCTCTCTTTGCCTGTCTCTATCCTGCATCTCCCTCTATCAAACTCTTCGGCCCATCCAGTCAAGGCAGATGGCTGTTCAACATGAGTCTGGTTCTGCTCGAGGTTTCTGGCTGTTCAATGGAAGTTTTTCTGCTACTGTCCTGAATGTTGCTAAGTGCTGCTCATGGTAATTCATGTTAGTTCTCTTTAAACAATATAAAAAAGAGTATGCTCTAGACCTGCTCTTTCTGTTAAGTGTCTTAAGGTAACTTTGGTTATGAGTTGGTGCTAGATTGATTGATATGTAGCCAGATTGCACCTTAGTTTTTTCATCTGTACCATGGACCTCCATTAAAACTATTAAAACAACATTATCCCCACTGCTGAACTGACTGACATGTTCCTCCTCCCACATACATTGTCCTACTACAATGAACAGTCACTGTAGCATCAAATTGATCCATAGCTGAAAACAGTCAAATAGTGAGTCTTTTTTATAAAGTTGAATTATATGTGTGACCCCCTTTTTTAAACCTGGAGTTGTTGTCAGCACAAACAACATCACTCTCCTTAAGTTCTATTTTTGGTCTCCACCGACTCCTGAGGGAAATATCCGTCTCTCTCTGATAAATGTTGCTCTGTGTTCACCAGCTCGTCGCTAACTCGTCTGTCTGTTTCGCAGCCATTTGCTGCTGAACAGAGTGACTTTGGGGCTTTTACGTTTCAAACAGCTGCCTCCTACAACTGTAAAGTCACAGAGAGTAGTGACAATGAACCAAACAGTAAAGCAGGGCAGGAAAAACAATGAGGTGAAACTCAAAATAACACTAAGCTAAGGGGAGCTGCAGTTTCATTACTGAGTGACATTTTTGTCACACAGTTTTCACACTGATATTTGATATATTGTCGAATCATTTGTGTTGTCCCTTTAAAGATTTGTGTCTTGAAATGAAATGAAAATGAAATATTGTGGTTTCTTTCATGCAAACCACTGGACTAGAATAAACACATTTACATATATTTCACCACTGAAATTGTGGGTTGAACAAGGAAAATACAAGAAGCCGAAAATGTGGGTATATTTCTAGTTTTGTCTGACTATTTGTAGCTGAAGTGCATGTTTAAATCTATCAGTAAATATTAAATAGTTTCATCCATAATGAAGCTGACCCTGTTTTATTTTAGACTGCAGGTTCACCCATCATGGGCATAAATAATGAAATGAAATACCAGTGGAGCAAAAACTGTACTGTTGTGCAGGCCAAGCATTTCTAACCAGCATCTGAAACTCACAACTCCTGTCCCCTGCTATTACTGATGGGAATGACAACACAACTCCTCGCACAGTGTTAATATTTCATCGCACTGAGCAAGAGGTGCAGAAATGGATGCGTTAGGGATGGTAAGCTGTGCACGACTCTGTGTGTATGTATGTACATGGTATGGATAGATATGTTTGTTTTTGTTCATCAATAAAGATTACAATGAGGTTGAATGTGAAGGATGGTCTTTTGAGGAAATCACATTTGTAATAATTAATACTCTGACTTTTTTACTTTACGAGTTACTTGTTTTTATAATCCTTACTTTCAACTACATTACAATCTTCTTAAAGACGCAGGCGACGAATGGAAACATCGGCCTTACTTTCCAGACTGAACTTTGTCAACAACTACAGGACGGGTGCTATGAAGACATTAATGGTTCCCAGATGATGAATGATGACTTTTTTGATCCATATACATTTCCACTATAGTGTCACTATAAGGTTGAATTTTTAGTTTTAAGTGAAAAATCTCAAAAGTAGACGTTCTACGAGCATTTTTCCTTCCTGATACCAAATCTGATAGGCCTACATGAACTTGAGTATTGTCTGAAACCGAGTACCCCTCTGATACTAGTGCAATAATAAATATACATTGGAATTATTTTTATTTACTACTTTATATACTACTATGTATGAAAGTCATATGATTGCTGTCATTGATAGCATGACGTGACTCATGAGACTGAAGGAATCCTTACTTTAACAAGACTAGGTCAATGTGCGCTTTTGTGGGCAGTGTGTTACAAGGACTGTCCTTATGAAGCCGATGACAACATGTTTGAAAGCAGGTGCACGCTGCGGACGTAGGTGAGGATAGCGGACGAGCAGTGGAGGAGCAGCCCCACCTACTCCCCGAACAAAGTATCCCGAGCCGTATAGACAGAGAGTCATGTAAGTGGAGGTCCAATATGCTCCATGATCCGCTATTGCAATGTCGCAACTCTCTCTCTCTACAGCTCTGAAAGTACCGTCACTCAGTCAGTCAGTCAGTCACATACAGACCCATGTGTAGGGCTGACCCCGGCAGTCAGCCAAAAACAAGCTGAGCGCTTATAAACAAGCTTAGTTAACATTATTCAACAATGTGGCTAGCCTCTCCTAACTTCCTGTGTTCTTAAAAGTGTCGGAGAAACCCGGCTTTATTTTGTGCTTTAGTGGTTTAAGTTGTCTTAAAGTTAAATTAACAAAAATACAGCCATATAAAGCCATGTGATTGGAAAGCACTGCTGACATTTTTCTAGCTTTGGCTAATCTTTCACTCTCTGCTAGCAGTGCATGTTTTTCTATGCCACTTTAAAACAGTACTTGCTACTGGCTGCAATAATACAATTTATCACTGTGTCGAAGAAGAAGAAGAAGAACAAAAACAAGTTCATTTTAGGGGGGCTAAAAAATGAGGGTGTCAGATCTGTTGTATTGGAACTGTTATACATGCTGATACCTAATAAGTCATTGCCGTTTCAGAGGCTTTTCTGGTACAGTTATCTGAACAACTCTAATCTCTACAACTATTAGACTTATTGCCCTAGATTTGCCACTAACATTAAACCCCCTCTCTGATGAATTGTAGTAACTTCCTGAGCCCTTAACTATTTCTCTAAAATGCAATCAGGCTCAATCATACTTTATTTAATTAGTAAATGTTAGCATGTTTAACTAGGACAGTGGAAATGGACAATAGCTTTTCAGAAAGACCTACAATGTGATGGAGAGAGGAAAGAGAAGAGCAAGAGGAGTGAGGTTGGTTGGAGTGAGTAGGATAAAGAAAAGACTAAAGAGAAAGCGGAAACATATTAAAGTAAAACCTACTATGAGCTAATGATCTGGAACCATGTTTCCACGCCGTTTGTTCTCCGCCTGTCTTCTGCTCTGGACAAAACATAGAGCTTTACAACCATGAAGGGTTTACTTTAATGTCTTGTAATGTTCTCTCTCCAGTAATTATGCAGTCAGGGGAGAGAAGTGGGCTAAAATGTGCTGAGATTTCAGATAGACGGAAGCACACCCTGTGTAACAATTCTTTTGAGCGATATTTAATACTGTATTAGTTCATTAGACCGACCGCCGACCACTCTAACAACCATACTGTGATTTGTGCAAAGGTTTATATTGATATAAGAGGCAGAAGGGAGACCACTAAGACCGCTTATGTCCACCACTTGAGTGCAGACTGAATATCTCAACATCTGTTAGATGGATTGGCACAAAGTTTTATCTTGACATTCATGGTCCCCTGAGGATAAATGCTACTAAAATCAGGCTTGCATTGGTTGGCATCAACCAATAGCTAGCTTACATTACTGTTAGCTTAGATTTTAGGCCTTAACTTTCCTATCATGTTACAATGTTACAATTTCATTTAGCAGATGCTTTCATCCCAAGTGACGTACATCTGAGAGTTAGCACACCACAAGCAAGGATCTAGAGGAGGAGGGAACAACTTGTGTAAGTGCTAATCTTGTTAGCTAGAAAGTTGTCTTAGCTAATAGCTGTTGTCTAACAGTAGCTATGTCAAATATGTTTTTTTTTACTTGTAACTTGGCCCCATGTCCCTCCAAAAATTAACTATCCATTGTCATAGCAATTGCTGATCAATTGTAAAGCGGTATAATTGTTCATCGAAGTTTATTTGTTTCTCTACGGTAACAAGATTTGCAAACCTTGGCGCTGTAAGAACATTTTAGCGTCCTACCCTAAGCGGGACATCAGAGGAAAATGCCCGCCCTGTGAATATGATAAATGAGTCAATGATTTCGGGTGCCGCCTACCAGTGTTAGCATTTAGCTCAAACCTCCATTGTGTTTAAGTAAAGGTGCCAGCAGGGCTGTAGGCTCTTAAATTTGTTCATCTACAGCACAGGAATCAGAATTTTGTTGCCTAGATTTTCTAGTGTTGTGTTGCGGGGCTAAAAGCAGTTATAAATAGTCTACCTACGAACAAAGTTTGATTTGTTTAAGTTTTAAGGACACCTTTGCAAGGTTTTTAACATACCTGTTGTGAGCTTTTGCCCTAGATACCTCTGTCAGAACCAGACCAGACGCAGGAGGTTTTCAGGCTTTTCCTGTTGCATAATCAGCGCAAAAATAACCTGCCTAGATGGCAGGTAAGCTGATAAATATTTTATAAATGCTATCAGATATAAAGTGAAGTTTAGAAATTGTTGAGTTAGCTCTCAAACACCATTCCCAAACTTCCATCAAAGTCAGTGAAGCACACACGCACACCCAGGCTCACACACATGCAAACACGCTTCCAAGAAACAAACAGCAGCAGTAGACTCGCTATCATCAGTCTGAGTGACAGCATACCATAAGAAGGTGAATTCCCCGACATGGCTTAATGAAATCCCCAGTCTCATAACACAATACTCCGTCTATCCAGCTCAGATTCATTGACATTCATTGTCCCCTCTGCCTGCTCATCCACACATGTAAATACACAGCACAGCTTCACTAGTGTCTGGTGATTTCATTCCTATTTCTTTCTGTGTATTAAAAATAATAAACCTATTATGTCGCTCTTTAATTTGATTTGTTATAAATGTACACAGAGGTTAGATTAGACGTTACAAGTTTTTTTTAGCATTACATGTTAAATGTATTTCCACATGTGAATAGTACACTCAGTTTGTTTTTCTGTCACTGTCCCTCCCTCTCTCCTTTATTCTCCTCTCTCTCCTCCCACTGTAGAAAGAAAGAGAGAAAAACCAGGAAGGCAAAGGCGTTTACAACTATGTGCGTGTGTGTGACTGAGTGTGTGCTCTTGTTAGAGTGTGTGTGACTAAGAGAGGGAGACACAGAGGCAGAGAGAGAGAAGGGGATGCAGACGTTCAGAGGAGAGAGAAGAGGGGGATTTGGCCGACCTGTCCGGGTCTTTCATGTCACATCTCTGCCCTGAGGAACACCTGACCTCTGTCTGTCTGTGTGGAAAATAACCTGGGAAAATGGAATATAACAGAAAACTCCTCTCTGTGAAACAGTCGGAGCAACACCTTTGCTGCTGCTCCTGCACGACAGAAAGAAGGGGGACTGAAGGGAAGAATGAATGAAACATTTCATTTTTACCTACTTGAGAAAGTGAAGAGGAGGGAGAGGCTTGTATACGTGGGCCTCGCTGACAACTGGAGGAGGACCCAGAAGATTTACACATATAATTATACAGTTTTATTTGAGGGAAAGGCAAAGAGCAGGGAGGAGATAATAGGAGAGGAGATGAGAGCAAAAGGGGAGGAGAGAGTAGAGAGCAGGGAGTGAAGGAGGACAGAGCGGCGAAAGGAGAGGACCAGAGCAGAGAGGAGGAGAAGGGAAGAAGAGGAGGCAAGACAGGAGGAGAGGGGAGGAGAGAGGAGAGGAGGAAAACCACTCCAGATGGGATCCCAGCGTTAATGAAATGTAAGTGTAAACAGTGTGTTTGCATGAGGTCAGAATTGCACTTGATGCTGCTGCTGATGTGATAGTTGTTGTTGATGATGATGTGGAGTGTAGTTACTTAATCCTCCTCAACACGTTACTTTCTTATCTTCTGTCTTTTCTTATTCTCTCAGTCTGCTCTTTCATTTCGTCTCATTCTGTGTACATGCTGTGTCTCCATCTCTACTCGCTCTCCTCAGGTCATGTTAGATAGTAACGGTGCAACAGCAACTGAAAGGCCAGTGTCACGTTGCATTAGCTTTACACGCACGCTGAGGGAAAATACGCTCAGAGTGTGATGAGTGCGTGTGGACCATGTCTGCAAAGAGAATCTCCTGTGTATCTCCTCTGTTTGTGTGTTGTTATACAGCATGAGCTAAGCTGAGATAGGCAAGGGAACCATATTGTCCTCTTAACCTCACCTCAGAAAAACAAGGAGCTACTGTGCCTCACAGCAATTTGGTCAGACAGCAGACAAGTAGGAAGAGTGAGAGGAAGATTCGTATCTATAAGACAGAGGGATGGGAAAGTAATTTGCACTCACTGTTAGCATGTTGGATCAAGATGTGTAGCAAAAGTTGGCTTGAGCCACATGAGCTCCGTGAATGTGAAGTTATTCTTCTTTTCCAGCCGTCTGAATGGCCCTGATGAATCCAGTGCTTCGTGTAGTTCAAAACATAGTTAAAAGAATAATTTGACATTTTGGAAAATCTGCTTATTTGGTTTCTTGCCAAGAGTAAAATGAGAGGACTAATGCCACGGTTATACCTGTTACTTAAATGAAGTTACACTCAGCAGCTTAGTTAGCATAGCATAGCATAAAGACTTGGAACTAGCCTGGCTCTGACTTAAGGTAAAATATCCACCTAGTAAACATTATGCAGTCTTACACAAAGAGCCCACAAGCTACAACATCTTCAACAATTAGCGTTGTCTTTTTGAGTTGAAAATTAGCAATTAGCTTCATATGAACATTATGAAATTCATGAATAGTTTATTTCAGGTATTTTGTATTTGACTACATTAGTTTTAGCTAGGTGTTGCTAATCCACTAGCAACTCATAGGAAGTTATAGTCAGGATGATTTATTGGCCCGGACCAGTTGCTTGGTTTGCAGCAGAGAGACTACAACATATAACGCTGCCTGCTAAGCTAGCACATGACCTCTGTGAAAAACACACAGAATTGTCTTTTATACATGCTAGTTCTTGTAGAAAAATTAAACAAGAAATATGCGTATATATTACTGTGCTTTATTAGGGTTGTCTGTTTTCTGTCTTTTTGCTATGCTAAGATAAGTTAAGCTTAAATGTTAGCTTAAACGTTAGCCTAGTGAACAGACACCAAAGAGATACTCATTTTGTTATCTAGATAGATAGATAGATGGATAGATGGTGTGACTGTCTGTAATGAGCTGGCTGCAGGCCAAATGTCTCATATTAATGTCCTAACACGACTGTGATGTTCAGCCATCTGATAGTAAATTATGACAGGAGTCTCCACTACATTTACCTGACCTGACACTGATCTCTGATTTATTCTTATCATGTGAGAACACATGATAAGAATGATGAATATTGTATAGATGAAATCACCTCATGAGACAAAAGGAAAAGAGCAGCTATTTAAAAAAATGAAAGCAATAATCATGAAAAGCTATTAATAGGCCTATACTAAACTATGAATTATCTGAGACGACATGCTGACATGCTTTTTGCTGAAACCAACAGTAACCCAAATTGTCAACCCAAAAAAAGGCAGAAAGCGAGAGAGCAGGAGGAGAAGGGCAGCCCCGTCCTGCAGGATTCACACACAACAGCACAAAGCGACCCTGACAGTCGGTGGATTCAGAATAGCTTGGAGGTTGGGTTATGTTTGCTCGTGTTATGTTGCACTGAAGTGTCACACAGCTTGTTGTCGCGGTGTTTCCTCTTGCACTCTCACTGTTGATGCATCGCTCTAACGATTGCTTTGTTAGTTTTTGTAACATAATTTGCAGCCCGAGGTGTGTTTTTACGCTAATGAGCATGTGAGGAGGAGACAAAAATGCATTTTACTGGGTGCCCAATTTCAGGAAGTGCAGAGCTGTTTGTCAGTGTGATCGCAGTTTGAACAGGTCAGGAGTGATGCACTTTCTGTGACAGAGTTTTTACAGCAGGAAATGTCCTCAACAATTAGGCCAGTTTGATCGCCTCTAAAAGCATCATCCATTTTTTATCTGTCCAAGGTAAAACTTTAAACTTTTAAGCCTTGTCCTCACTACTTCACTGCGTCGTGCAGGTTTTTTCTTCTTCATACTTCTGCACAGTTTTAGCCCTGAGGCATAAAGATGTTTTCAAGATTGTGTGTTCATGGTACAGTTGTTCACAGTTGTTTGTTGTGAATTCTGGTCTGTCTTTATGAGGTAATTAGGCCTGTTTTCAATCATTAATAAAGGGTGTAATGGGGGGAAAGCTCATAAACAGCCAGTGTGAACACATTTGCGTGTTATTGAGACGTGTTTAAAGTTGTCAGCTGGGAAATCACAACACATTCAGGAAATTAAAAACGTGTGAAAAGAAAAAATCAGGGCCCTGATTACCCTGCTCCACTCTGCCTGTACTTTCATTACAGGATTAGCATCATGCTACAGAGCTTAATTTTATTTTGAAGGGGAGATTTTAGAGATTGGGACGTGAATATTATGAAACATTACAGAGGAGAGTCGGCAATACAAGTGCTGCCAAGGGCCTTCACCAAATCTCTGTGTAATCATTGAGCCTTGCTTTGAGCACAGATTTATAATATCACTCATGTGCGCAGATATGGCTCAACTCAAGTGTTACGAATCTGGAGATATAATAATTGGACACAGATTGTAGTTTATATGTGACAGTGTTGAAGGTTTGCAGGATTTGAGTGTCAGTGAGTGTCACTATCCACTGCAGGAGGAGGGAGACATCAACAGCTGGATGAGCTGATGCAGACAGGTTTATTCCTGGAGCAGAATAACTCAGTCCAAACATATCCACATGAACACAGCATTAGATACACTGTATGTCCTAATAAACATGCAGAGCCTCAGTGCTCTGAGTCACCTGATATCACTCCACATAGTGCAGGAAAAGCTGAGATCAAAGCGCATCAAACAATCTATAGTTCATGTCAGTTTCAGACCTTTTCGACACTGTTTGCCTACATTACAGAGCAAATACACATTTTTAACCCTCCCAAAACCTAAAAAGTATTGAACAAGTAAAAAGAATATCTAACAAACATGCAACCCAAGCATTCATGCAATATTCCTTAATTTTTTTATAACATATAATTTTATATAATGTTTTACATAAAATACCCCTCTCTATTTTGTATGTGATATGTCTTTATGTCTGGTGTAATTTTGGACTGTCTTTCACTTATGTTTTGTGTGAACTGAATGAAGCTGGATGAAGCAATATGTGTCAAGGCCAAATTTACCCTCTGGGACAAAAACGTATAACTTATCTTGACTTCATGTCGCATTGTTCATCTAGGTTTATCGTTTGTAAAGGTCCTGGACCGATAGTTTAGGCCGTTTATTATACTGAGTTATAGGATAACAAAAACTCCTTTAAACATGATGTACTTTTTGTAACTTTTTATGTACTTGTTTTTAACCTTTGTTATATACTTTTTTTTTTTTGCTATTGTTTGACTTTTAGTTTTACCTTTTTAGATGATGTACGTCTTTTTTACTTGTTTTTTTTTACCTGATGTACTTCATTAACCTTTTTTTACGTGATGTACTTCTTTGACCTTTTTTTACATTAGGCTATGTATTTTTTTTTTTATCTTTCATACTTTTTTAAAATGTATTTTTACCTTTCTTACATGATGTACTTTTTTAACATAATGTAAAGGGGGTAAAAAAAAAAGTGTGAGGTGTAAAAAAAAAAGTACATAATGTACTTTATAAACTTTTTCGACCTTTTTTTTTTTTTTTTACATAAGGTACTGTTTTCACTTTTTTTTAACCCCCTTTTACATGATGTTTTTTTTTTTTTTACTTTTTTACATCCTTTTTTAAAAAGTTTTTTTACATGATGTTTTTTTTTTGCACACTCACTCAGGCAGGTGTTCCATAAGATAAAAACATGATCACATGTCTTCCATTAAAGTCTCCTAGAGGAGCCCTTAGCTAACCAGATCAGGTTAGATAAAAGTAAAGAATAAAAGCAGACACAGTGGAGTCTCCTCTCGTTCTCTTTATTCTTTATTTGGATCCTCATTAGCCTGCACAGAATGGTCTCTAGTCTTCCTGGGGTCCACACAAAAACATTAACATAAAACACTTTAAAATCAAACCGTGTTGATAAAACATGAATAGATGCAACAAACCAAATTAAACCTGAGAACGGAGTGAAAATGGCTCCACACAGAAACATCAGTGGCCTGTAAACAAAGCAAAACAATATGATGTGGGGAGCATATTCCAAGCAGACATTGCTCTATAGAAAACAGTTCTCATCATACAATTTGTTCTGCTCATCTTGATTCTCTCCAAACCCTCCCTTTCTTTCAGAGGAGGAAGGAGCCTCCTGGATCCTCTCCAGGGATTCCCTTTTGTTAAGATCTCTCTCCCTAGCATCAGACAGTCTGGACCTGTCTGATTAAATAATTAAAGATACAGACATTTAGTATCAAAGCCATAAATAAGCTACTCATCCCGAGTGTGTGTGGGGGACTTCCAGCTGTCTGTGTGTGGGGCTACATGTCGAGACACAATACTGTATAGAACTATTTTTCTCCATCTCTACTCTACATTTAACTTCACTGCTACAAATGATGCGGTATGTGGCCCCAGCTGATACTGAAACAAGAACATAACACGTCCAGACCCCGAGGCAAGAACAGGACAATAGGGCTAAAAATATCTATGTTCATAATTTAATGGTGACTTTACAAATAGATTTTCTTAAACTGAATAATAATAGACACACGCTCTCTCTTGATTAAATATGTAAGAGCACTTATCTTCATCAGATTAAATGCAAAGTATCTTTTCTTTTTTAATCCACAAGAGGAATTTACATTTACTCAGCATCAAGACACCAGCTTGTCTGTGACAGCAAATCCTGAATATATCTGTGTGTGTGTGTGTGTGTGTGTGTGTGTGTGTGTGTCCATCAGCAAGGTCAGCTTCATCTTGATCTAAGTGAATCTATTTACCACCCACAAAGAACAAGAGTTGGCTGATGGCTGTTTGTTGCCCCCTAGTGGCTTCTGATAAAAACACAGCTGTTTACAGTCTGTAGGACTGTGTTTTACTTGTATCATGTGATGAAGCGATAAGGTAATACTGAATATTAATGTTGTTATTAAGCTAGCAAAGAAAATGTTTTCCGTTCACCTTCTGTGTCAGACTTAACTGCTCCTTTTGCAGTCTTGATTGTTACAGAAACTTGGTTCACTTGGTGTCATTTTCCTCTGCGTAGGCGGTGTTTTTTTTTCTTCTGCAAAAACAGTTTCATACATAAAGTATGTGTCTATGGATGTGAATACTAAATTACTATTTGCATGTTCTTTAATCTGGATATTGGCATGTGAGCTAGTTGTTTGTCTAAGGTATGCATGCCTTTTCTTATAAACCCTGCAGGCCAACAGTTCAGGAATGTTTATAGTGAGTGGGAGGTGAGAAGTGATGTGTAGATGAAGTGTTAAACTTTATAAAGTACTCTATAATTAACTTATTTTGTCTCCATATAAAACGTGTGTCAGCTATCAATAAAGACCAAAGCTTGGTTATGCATTCTTAGAAGAGTGTATTTCCGAAAGCACACTTCATTATTGCAACATGAGTCTAGAAACGTTAACAGTGAGCAAGACTGGTTCCCATATGACTCTGACTGAGAGTCCAAAATCCAAAATCAAATCATTCTCAATCATTTTTCCTCTCTCTCCCTCTCCCCCATCTCCTCTTCTTTCACCCCTAAAACCTGTAATCCAGGGGGAGTCATGAGGTATGACCCTTGCTGACATCTGCAGGACAACAAAATAAGCTGAACTCACGGTGAAATCATGAGCACTCCAACGACAGGAAGCCCAAATATGGAGGTGGAGGTGGGCTCCCAGCAGATGGCAATGATCAGCAACATACTGGCAGCTTACACCTTCATAGCAGGTAGGTACAATCGTAAAAATGTTCCATCTGTGACTGTATGGGATCACGTTGAAGTCGTCATTATATTAAGAGTTATTTCTAAGCTGATGCCACTATTAGAAATGCCCACTATATTGCTTAAGTGCCTGGCCTACTTTCCAATCTGAAATCGGCAAGGTAATGTACCAAACCAAGACCACAATTTATTAGCCGCTAAAAAAAATCAACTTATTCCTTTAGTTTTTTTAACACAGTAGTAGCCCACACAGCAATTGTAAATAATATGGCTTCCACTCACATTTACTGTTTTATGAAAGCAAAGACAAACTGGTTTCAGGTTTTATATTATCAAGTGACTATGGTACAACAACAGTGCAGTGTTAGCTGACAGTGTAATGCAAGTCAAAGCAAAGCTAGCTAAATGTTAGTGATCAGTTTTCCAAACCATTTTTGAGACTGTATTTTTTAAAGCTTGTTACCATGTCAGAATTCCTTCAGTGTACTGCGCAAGGACATATAACAATGATAGCAATCACATAACATTCATACAGCTTTAAGCTGTATAGTAGAGCAGGAACCATTTTCTGTCAGCAAGGAAAATCAAGAGATAGAACTGTGACTAGTGGAGCCAACCGTAGACGTATGGTTATCTGGGACGAATGCGCCCGCAAGTCCTTTTTATCACCATTAGGTGCTGCTAAAGAGAATGAAACTGAGAATTTAGAGATTATGTATTTAACGCACTGCTCTCGGAGGGTTACTTGAAATTAGTCAATATTCAATTCTAGGTGTCGGAATGAGGAAAAAAATGTATCATGACATCTGTGATAATACTCTTTTGTGTGCCAAACACACCAGAGTGTTGTTCACAGGAGAATTGTTCTGCTCTGAGGACCCATGGATTTTAACAAGGACCCATTTGGGGCCTTGGCCAGCACTTTGTGTACCAGGTCTTCCAAGGACTCGCGTTGATCCCTGTTAAATACAGTTTAACCAATGCTTACTTGAATCATTTTTGTTATGATAATAATTCATAATTATAATTGGTAATGATATGAATTTAAATCCAATGATGTTATAAACAAGCAGGTAGCAGAGTAGCTACAGGAAAATTTGCTTCTGGTGCCATGGTGGTACAGTGATGAACGCTGTTTCCTCGAGGCAAGGTTACTGGTTCGAACCCAGTTTGGCTCCCTATACGTGCATGGCTTCTCCCTGGGTAGTCTTCCTCCCACAGTCTAAAGCTCATTAGATTTATTGGTGACTGTAACACTGCTGTAGATGTGAATGTGAGTGAGTTGTTGTCTGACTCCATTTCCATATGTGGCCTGAGTGATCAGATCTGAATGCGTCCTCAATCCATCCTGGGTGTGTTCACACCTGTACTGTAGGCTGTCCACTTGTGATCTGATCACGGAAATCACATGTTAATACCCAATGTGAACAGGGTCTATGGGTGTACCCTGTCTCTCAGCCTGGCTCCAGTCCCTCCTCAGCCTTAGTTAGGATAGCACATTGTTAAATAGCACAATGCTATTTAACAATGTAAGATTTTAATCTATAGAAAACTTCTCATTATTTCCTTAATCTCCTCCACTCAGACCAGCCCGAGAGGACAGCTCTGGTGTTTCTGGGCGGTGTGTGTGTCGGCCTTCTCGTCACGCTCTGCGCCATCGTCTTCCAGATTCACTGTCGAGCTGATTGTCACTATGGGAACAGTAAACACGCTCACCGTCGCCACAGGCACAGGCATCATCACCGCCGTCATCACAACTGTCCGCACCATCAGCCCATTGAAAGTAACCCAGACAGCATGGCGGTGGTGACCGCTGGAGGGGCGGGGCCAACTGGGGACAGCGAATCAGAGGACTGGGATGAGACCTCTGACTTGTCGGCACGGAGACGGAGACGCTTTGAGAGAGCTCTGCTGCATGCGACCATGTTTACATCTGCCGAGGGTAGCTCTCTCTCACACACATTGTATAAAGGCCTATTACAAATATGAAGACCCTGATCCATATAAGCAGCTGATAAAATCTAGTTACTTCAAATATCAACATTTGGTCACCAAAAGCTATAAAAGTAAGATGTGATAAGATGAACTGTTTATCAACTACTGAAATGTATTAGAATATTATATCTCTACAAGCACCACCTTTAAATCTATCAGTACTTTTTTATTTATGTACCACCTAATGTTTTTGAAACGATGACATGGACTCATTGGGACATGCTGTTTTAAAGAATAGGCATGTGGACAAATTGATGCCAAAGTCAGAGGCATCAACATGTACATCTTATTATCTTTCAGTACACATTTATACACACTCCCTCACAGACCGTTATCTGTCTGAGCTCTACTGTCACACATACACGGCCATTCTTTAAAATAGAAAGCGTCCTTCATTAGTGATGTCATCTTTGATGGTGATGTGAATGGACAGTGCATGGGCATGATTTAACTGTCTTTGTTTGTATGTGTGTGTACGTGTGCTTTGACAGAGCTGGACCGGGCCCAGCGGCTAGAGGAGCGTGAGAGGATTCTCCGAGAGATCTGGATGAACGGACAGCCAGACATCAGCACAGTCACTCAGAGCCTCAACAGATATTACTGACAGATAAACAAACAGGGTGATAGTCAGGGGGACATGAAGAGGAATACAGTACAGAGGTGAACAAATTATACAAAAAAAACACCAGCTTGTGCTTTGTGCACTGCTCCAGGTCAGGCCTCCAACACAGGAGGATACTGAAGAGTTACTGAGAACAGGACCTACAGAGCACAGACTGCAACAATTCTGGCGTGAAGAAGCTGCTGGTGAGAAACTGAACAAGGATTTTCTAACTTTAAAACTGGTGCTTTTGAGAAACATGGAGCTAGCACAGAAGAGAAACAAAATGAATTCTGGAGCATTTCTGCAACTCTTCACAAGTGAATCAATCAGAGGAGAAATCACACAGAACAATGAAAGACATTAGCCCTGTGCTAAGATGGATTTACACATATTGGTGCTTTTACTGCTGTAAAACAGCATCCTCAGATACAGTGAATGCACACCTTGTGGAGGAACACAGAATGGCTGTGTTTATTGATCAAATATGGATGCTACAACTTGACAGATCTGGTGTTGTTGCACATTAGGACAGCTAATCATGCTGCCTTGGTTTGCTTGGCTCATCTGGTGATGAGCTTAATGAATAAATCAATTTGTTTCTGTACATATAATTGAGTAAAGTCCTTCATTAAAATGAAATATGGTGACTCACATTTCTTCTCCTGTGTCTTTGGGAATATTGTACATGATGTTTATCATCCGCTGTGAGGATTTGTTGGGTAAAGAAAGCCCAAGTACAGCCCACAGTAGTCAAGGCAGCCTGGCAGGGGAGTTACAAACAGCATGAGTCAACAAGTTTGTTATTACTTTCACACTGGAATAACCTTTGGAAGTACTGTCTATATAATAGTATATAGCCAAATGAAGCTTCAGCCCTCAGCTCTGACTCAGTAACCCTGCAGGAAGCACAAAACATCACTTGGGAAGGTTCTGAGGATTTCCAGCAACAGCAGCTACAATAGTGACCCACAGTAAGTAACACTTACCAGTAATGTAAAGCATTGGCACAATCAAAGGGATGGCCTTTTGGTTTGCCCGTTATATCAATAGGGTGGTTTCTGGGAGAAAGCGAGCATTGTTTCTACTGTTATGGCCAAGAGGCTGTGTGAACTGTAGAACTTGTAATATGTCTGAATGGTCGATTATTGGAGTCAGACTCCTCCTGGTGTCCATACGGTGCTTCTTCTCCCCACAGCAGCCCTCGGCTTTTAGGAACACACCTCATTATTTACATATGAAATGAAAAAACAAGAACGTTTCCAATCAAATAATTAAGATTTGAATAAAAATACCAAAGTTAATATCGAGTGGATTAGTAATCCTGTAGGCATAATATTTACACGAATTTCTTTAATTAAATGATAATCAATGATAATCAAATAGCTCCCGGGTTGCAGCTTCCGTGTGTTTTCCAAACAGACAGCTGGAGTGCGCTTGAGGCTCCCGCTTCTGTACCAGACAGCTAAAGTACAGTTGCAGCTTCTGTGTGTTGTCCAGACACACAGCTAAAGTACAGTTGCAGCTCCTGTGTGTTTTCCAGAAACACAGCTAAAGTGCAGTTGCAGCTCCCGTGTGATTTCAAGGCACACACCTAAAGTGCAGTTGCAGCCCCCGTGTGTTTTCCAGAAACACAGCTAAAGTGCAGTTGCAGCTCCCGTGTGTTTTCCAGAAACACACCTAAAGTGCAGTTGAGGCTCCCCCTTGTGTACCAGACAGCTGAAGTGCAGTTGCAGCTCCCAAACAGACTGTCTGTCAGCACACACATCCTCACGCCGTGTGTGTGCTGCAGGTGTTGCCGCCGACATTATACAGCTGCTGCTGTCACAAAGCTTGTTTACAGTTTACGGGCAGGTGACACAGACTCTGCAGCTCAGCAACTAATGTCATATCAGACGGACTTTTGTTGTAGATTTGTGATGGAAAACAGGAAATGACGAGTATTCCTTTTGTAGCAGCTCTACTTGTTTCAGTTAATTTGCCTCATAATCGCATGTCCTGTGATGTGACTATTGCACATGCACTCTTTAGAATTGAAGTGTAAACATTTTTTCAGTTCATTATGCAGCTGCAGCGGGAGAAATTGGACAATGGCGGGCCGCCTCAGTCTAGGTAAATAAGCGTGTAACTAACATGGTGAAGTAAAAATGCAGATAAATAAAGTTATTCTTTTAATTAAAGTGGGTGATCACATTGTGTCACAGCTGCAGATACCTTGAACTTCAGCTCCTCTAAATAATGAACGAATAAATCTGATTTCGACCATCCTAGCCTCAAACTGTTCTACATGTCATTACCTGCCAGGCCTTTACAAGGAAGTGATGATTTAAAGCACACATTTTTGAAACTCTCTTTCACTTTATGTTTTCCTTTGTCTGGCCTCTGGACCTTTGTTGTGCCTACAGCTTATCATATGTAGCACCATTTTTTTTATCTGCCATGGACATTGCCCCCAAAAATGTCACGTTTCTTTTCAGACTTCTTATTCTTCATACCTTTGATCTTATAGTCATATGCAGTAGGCTTTCTGGATACTATTTTGGCTCTCTATGTTCAAAGCTGTTGCAGTTTGATCCACTTACGTCTGGGTTTTTGCTAAAAATGTTGGTTTGGTCTCCAAGTTGAATAACCTTTGTCATTGCATTGTACAGCCATTTTATAGACATAAGATCTTGCCCACATCCAACAACTTCATTGTCACATACTGTTTACAGTGTATTCTTTTCTATAATTGAAATCATTGATTGTCAGTTCCATTGCATTTATCACAATTAGACTGTTTGCAAAGGACGTTTTAAACCAAATGATACAGTATGTTGAGTCAGTATGTCCATTACATGCTACATCTTGCTACCTTCACTTTTTTTAAGCGGGAAAAATTGTAAATGTTTACTTTTTACAATCAATCATTTATAAATTTGACACTTATTGTAGGCAAATTATAACATTTTCATGTTCAGTCTAATATAAATGACAACTTACATCAAATAATTAAAATTGTTTTCACAGTAACCACTACTTAGACATTAATTCATTAGAACTAATAATATATAACATATATATACATATATATATACCTACGTGTGACAGTAAAATGGTCATGCAGAATTTTGTAACAAAGTTTCATATTTTGAAGGTTTAGGATCTAAATACTTTATCAACAACTGAAAACATGGCTTCTATAAGCTTATTTAGTAAAAACCACCACAGCGATGTACGGAGAGTATCAGCAGACTCTTCTTCATCATCACTTGGTGAATGTTGCCACCTAGTGGAACTTACCTGCTATTGTCATTGCTGTCATGTGTCCCACTTCTTCCTTCCTGGCCATGAAAAAAGCAAAAGATTCAGGATTCGCATTCAAATTGTTTATGGACTGTATTAAGGTTGCACTCATGTAGAAAGGGCTGACAGCAGCCCAGCTGCAGCGCTGCAGGTAACACGCACTCAGTGAAAACCCAGAGGGACGAGTTAGAGCTGCAATAAAGCCGTTAATGCACTGCTCAGGTGGCAGTGTAAAGCAGCCCTTAACGGCCCATGCCCTTGGTTCACACCATGTTATTTGTTATACATTTGAAAACCTTCTCAGCCTATTTGGCAGGCTCTGCACACTCATTGGTGTGTTAATGTTGACAATAGCATAAAGTTTGGGAATCATCTACATGAAAAATAGGGGGACCATCACACGCTTTACCCGAATTTGAGGCCCTGTCCTAAAGAGGACCCTAGGGTCAAAATGAAATAACGTTGTGATCTGAAAAGTACAAACACACACACACACACACACACACACATACAGTCATACATTCTCTGTCTTACTTGAATTCACATGTCTGGAGATGGTGTCATGGTCGGCCCAGGACCAATGACAAAGAATGGGAGGTTAACAGGAGTTTCTTCAAAACAATAATTAATTTATTTTAACTTAACACAAAAAATGATCAAATTAACCAACATTATGAGGTGTGGGAGTCAGTAAGTCAGTGGTGCTAGTGTGTGTGCATGAGTGAGGTTACGCGGTGTGGGGTGTTGTGGAAACATGAAATGTTTTGGGAAGGATTGGGAACGCCGGGCCCAGGTGTTCCCAATCGTGATGACACGACCACACCCACTGGCATCTGAAACACAAACTACAAAGGGCCAACAAGCAACCACAAGGTGGGGTCGTCACAATGGTGAAAGTCGGCACACCATATTTTCTGTGAATTGTGATGCTGATGTTTCACATTTCCAAGCACAATCATTACAGTAATGCTGAAGTTACAAAAAAACTTTGTAGCATAGACATCATTTCCATCATTCAGTTACCCGCCTGAAATGATTTTACTTAAGGAGCCCAAAGCTGCAAACAGATGGCCAGCAGAGGACACCGCACTGGTTGCAAGAAGAAATCAGATTGCATGAAACATTATGAGAAAATGATCCAACTTCTCAGTTGTTGTTTTTTTAATCTCAGTTTACATTTTCCTGAAGACTTTAATGTGTCAATCACTTTGTAATTCTTCTTTACAGCATGATGTGCATTGTGGAAACTATTGTCCCATAATATATCAAAATATAAGTTAAAACCATAGACTGTATAAACCAAAAGGCAGGGTACGCTTAGAAGTGGCTACCTGTGATTGACCAACTGCTACCACAGTGACCTGTCAACCAGGATGGAGTGGTACCACATCCATCCATCCATCCATCCTCTTGTCCATATATGGTCACTTCTGGCTCCAGAAAACCAAGATGGCAATGGTCAGAATGCTGAACTCCAGGCCACAAACCAGTGGAATAGCTGATGTCTTGATTAATTAAACCTACAAATTAGTTATCATGGCACCACAATTGCACATTTTGTAATCAATAGCGTGATTATCAGCTGTTGCCGTTATTATCGCTTTCCAGTTAGAAGTGTTGACTTTAAAGTCAAATTAATTGAATGAAGTCATATTTCTGGCTTATTCTGTCTCACTTTCTCACACGTAATAAATAACACCGACGTATAAAGCTCTGAGCGTCCTGCTACCTCTCAGGTGCTGGTCTGTGTAGGCTACAGTGCTATCGCTTTAACAGGACGGGCGGGGTTGTCGGGACGGGGACACGGAGGAGAGAGAGAGAGAGTCTGCCGCAGCTGGACCCACTCCCGTCCGCCCGGGACCAGGACAAACCCGGCCTACAGACTAACACTCTGTTATTACTGTCTGTCCGAGAGTTTAGGTCTTGAATTCGCCATGAGAGACTACTCACCGACTCCGAGCAACGGGGGCGCGTGCATGCCGTGCTGCCAAGTTTGCGTCTTTGCCTTTACCGCATTTCTCATCGTTGCGGAGAGGACGGCACGTGAGTCCTACCTGGGACACTCTCACGCACACACACTAACACAAGCCAGACAGTCATACATTAAAACCGTTGGGTAAATAACAATATATTCGTTGATAATGATGTGATGGTATGTCCCTGTTGGCATCCCTTTTCTGTGAAATGTTACTTTATTTTCGTGTGCGTGCATGTGTGCGCGTGCCTTTTTGGCTACAGTGTCTGGATGTACAGTGTGTGAGGGCTACAGCGGCTGCAGGAGAGATACTCGCATATTTAAGATGAGTCAGAGGGTTTTTCGATGTCACATTGTTCCATGTTAACACCTGCAATAATCCAACATACAAAGTTGGTCATTTATTTCCACTTGAACGGCTGTCTGCTGTTGTGCTGTCATGAATAATAGAGCCAGGCCAGAGTCTGCAGTCAGCACTGCTGCGTCTCTTTCCTATTTTTACTCTCTGCATGTTACGAAATCTGGACTGCAGCAAAACTGCAGACTCATGCAGGAGTTTATCAGCTATTAAACTTCATTATTTCAGCGTCTCTGTAAGGGTTTCTCATCTTAAAAACAAAGCGGAGCCATGTTGTCATATTAGAGCGCGCTCTTTTTTGGAGGTGCATGAATGGACGAGGGGATGGGCGTACCCCGGGATGGGGGCCTAGTCTGCCCCAACAGCCCGCCCGTTTAGCAGCTCTAACGGTTCAGATTACAGAGATGGAGGGAGGGGAGGCAAAGCTGCAGAGCCTCAGACTGTGACGTGGAGAGTGTGAGTGAAAACTATTAGAGGAGAGGAGGCATCAGCAGCCTTGTTGTCAATAAAACCAGGATGCTGGGATAAAGAGCAGAGCAGAGGTCATATGAAAATGTGTGGACACTCACAAAATATATGACTTTGGCCATCAGCCACTGTACGCTACTACTGATGTAAACACTACAACATATGCTGTGTTAGAGAAAATCATGTCAGTCTCTCTTACCTAGACAAGATAACCATCATTCAGTTACATTGTACGCGTGACATTTTTGGTGCCTTTAACTCCATGAACATATGATGGTGTCTGCAGGTGATGTTGCCAAAATAAGCTTCATGTTACCAAGTGGTGAACAAAGTCTCTCAGTCTCAAGTACAAAAGTCATTGTACGTTGTACATTTCAAATGAAGAATTTACATTTCAGAATATTTCCCTCTAAAAAGTAGTGGAATAGACAAACAAAGACGCATTGAATTTCATTTCTTAAGTTAAGTCAAACCCTCTCAAATTAAGTTCTGTAGTTAAATAAAGTAACATTTCCACTCTGGAGTAACCTGACAATGTTTGTATTTATGACTCTGGCTTTTTTACTGGTGTTTTTTAGCATCACAAACAAGCTCACCTACACTTATGACATAACAGACCCATAATACTTTTTGTTTCTAAATGTTTGTGTGTGTTTATATACCCATGTCTGCCTTTCCTATTCCCTCAGTGATCTACTGCTTTGTGTACTATCTGTGGGTGGGTCACAACTACTGCTATGCCCATCTTTCAGGCTTTACTGCACTGTTCCTGCTGCCAGGTACGATACAATCAATACAAACAACAAAATAGATAAATAGATAGATTGATGAGCAGATTAATATCCATGTTTATCATTCTTTGTTTCTCAGGTTGGGGTCCTCAGTGGCTCAGTTATCTATGGTACCTGTCAGATGGACGCATCCGCAGGAAGTCTCTAACCTGGACACACATACTGCACCTTGGCATCTTTAAAAGGTGAGACAACATTATGTGTGTGTGATAGAGATATGAAAAGATTATTATGGCATCATGGCCATTTTCCTCCGATGTCACACTGAGGATGGGGAGCTCAAAAGCTGTTATAATGTTGTACTGCTCTGTTCCAGGTTGTTAATGGTATAAACATGGAAAACCTGAGAAATTAATATAATTTTACTGCTCCCTAATTGTTCAGCCACTGAAAAGACAAAGAATAGTGAAAATCTGGAGGGATATTGGGCCATATTTCAAGTCATAACAACATTTAATAACCTCTGTTAGCTACCGTTAGCTAATGTAAGCTGCAGCTACTTTCTAGCTAATACTATAGTTTGCTAGACATTGTTTTAATGCATTATTATTATTTTAAAGTACTGAATGATATGAAAAGAAACAGGTAAGTTGTTTGCTAGGAAGTTGTTGAATGCTTACACAACTGTTTGATAGTCATATATGACACAATAAGAAAAGTATAAATTCCTAGGTTATGTTTGCTAGCAAGAAGTTAAATGCTAACACAATTATTTGATAGTCCTATATGACACAAAAGAAAAGTATACATTTCTTTGTTATGGTAGAAACAATATATGACACAATAAGGGAAGTATAAATTCCAAGGTCAAGATATTGTTTGCTAGCAATAAGTTAAATGCTAACATAGCTGTTTGATAGTCTCACATAATAACACAATAAGAAAAGTAAAAATTCCTTTGTTATGGTAATGTTTGCTAGCAAGAAGTTAAATGCTATTCACTGTTGTCTGAAGGTATCAAATATGGTGTTTTATGAAAAAATATGGCCCAATGTCCCTCTGGATTTTCAATATTTTCTTTTCATTGAAATGAAATACTGAAATGATTTGAAACGATTTGTTGAAAACAGCCATACGACACTCTAACTTCTGCATTATGGAGCTTCGCACCATGATGTCTGACCACCGTGAGGTCAGAGACAACAGAGCTTAATGTCTGCCATGTGAATATGGTCAATAATGATATGATCAATAATGCCCAAACCATCAGGAATGGTTGTACTTGAGTGCTGGTTGAATTAGGAGAACAACAACAACAAGTCTGGCAAAGTGAATATCTGTTAATGTTTAATGATGATGGTCATGATAATGTTTATAATCTCTTCCTCTTTATTATCTCCATCTCCGGCCCTCACAGGCTGTGGGAGTGTATGCGTCTGCCAGATGAGGATCTGTACGGTGAGATCATGCAGCAGGCTGATGTGTCGGCCTTACGCTTGTTTGAGGCCTTGGTTGTCACCCTTCCTCAGACCCTGCTGCAAACCTATGTACTCATCTGTACTGACATAGGCATCAAGTCTCCAGGTAGGGAGAGACCCATTGTACACCATTACAGCTGCCCTACTAAAAAAGTTGACAAACTTAACGACTAGCTGCCAAACAGAGTGACAGATACAGTTTTACCCTCAGGAGTTGGTAGAGACCAAAACCGAGCTGAAAGACAGTGATCATTGAACTCTCATTTGTCAGGTTGCCAGAAACATGAATCAAATTAATGAAAGTGTTGCTCTGTGTCGGCTAAATATTATCAACACTTTGCTTTGGGTTTTCAGTGATGGCTTTATCACATGATAATATGGCAGATGTTTTGTTTTCAGCTTGTTCTGCTGCGCCCAAGCGGCCAAAACAAAACAATGCATGCAGCCAGTTTATCTCCCATGTAGTCAAAGTGTGCATCTACCTTGTGTTTATTCAAGATAATGTGTGTAGAATTTCAGTGTATCAATGTGTTGACACTCATTTTCTGCTCTCTCCTCTCCAGCCTCAGTGTGTTTCGTGGTGTGTTTGTTATCTCTCGCCTGGGCCCTGGTCCTCTACGCCAGAGCCTGTTCACTCATCAGACCAGGACACCTGCAGATGACCCCTGCGGCCATCCTCTGTCGACTGCTGTGGAGGGTGAGCATGTTTCAACAATCTTACAATTGACGATATGTACAACTGCACTCCTTATAATTTCAGGAGCAGGATTTTTATAACTCTCTCTTTGATACGTCATGAGTGTGTGTCTTTGCTGTAGTTTGTGTGACGGTTATACTTTCTCTGTCTGCAGGTCGGTATGTTGGGATCTCGATTTGCTGTTCTAATGCTCTTCACACGTATCTTCAAACAATGGATCCTGGGAGTCATGGGTAAGTCCTCAAGACAAGTCTTTATTTCAAAGCTCACAAATCAATCTGAGAAACAATTGAATATTTTGGGTGAGTTTTGGTTTAGACTCTCACACTCTCACACTGACATAGTAAACCTCCTTTGCTGTTTACAGTAAACAACATTGTCTGAGTTTGTGTGTTTATAAAGATTTTAAAGGTTGTATTTAATTGGTTGTGTGTCTTTGCATATCAGGTGTGCACTGGCTCGGTGCCACTTTCTGGATGGTGTCTCAGCAGACTGACATCATACGCTCTACTAGTCGATGGAGACTCTTCAACCTGGTTCTGGGAGCTGTTCACATCTTCCTTTTCCTCAACGTGAAGTACGGTCAATCCAGATACCGCATGGCTGGCTTCTACCTGGTATGTGCTTGTGATCAGTTCATGCTTTTGAGGCAGAAGTTTTAACACACAAAATCTAAGTCACCATGTGCTAACAATGCACACATGTAACACTGTAATGTGCCTTGGATTGAAGTGTCAACCAAATGGCCAATCTGATATAACTATAATGCTAACTGTTGAATCAATGTAATTAATAAGAAATAGTTGAACAGTTGAAACAGCCACTAAACCACCAAACTTAAACAATCTTGTGCTCCTTCCTCTTCAGGCCATGTTCTTAGAGAACGCTTTCCTTCTTCTGGCCTCCTCCTGGTTGTTCACCATGGTGTCCTGGGACACTGTTGGGATCCCTGCTGCCGTGTTCTGCAGCTTCCTCATTGGTGAGTCTCACAACCTCACACTGCATAACAATCAACAGTCATGTTAGCGTGCTATTATTGCTGACATGTTCAATATCCTCATTTAGCATGCTAGCAATTGCTTAGATCACTAAACACAAAATACAGTGGAGACTGATGGAAATGCCGTTAGTTATGCAGGTATTTGGTGACAAACTAAATTATTGGACCAATAAAAATGCTCACCCGATGATGCTCAGAGGAAAGCAGGGGATCACCCAAGTCTGTAGGATTAATCCTTTGTTGAACATGAATGTCTGTATGAAAATTCGCGGTATGGTTGCATTGTTAAAAAGTACCAGTGAATGTGCAGATGCAATCATATTCTCTCTTCAGACTTGTAGAAACACTTGCACAACTCCATTTCAGATCCTTATTTAGCTGTCTCTCTGTCTCTCTCTCTGTCTGTCTCTCTCTCTCTCTCTCTCTCTCTCTCTGTCTCTCTCTCTCCCACTCCAGGTCTGATAGCGTTGGTGCTGTACTATCGTTTCCTCCATCCTAAGTCCTTTGAGATTTTCCAGAGTATTCGCCACAGGGGAATAGGTGGAGCCTGCATGGAGCGTGGATCTACACTGTCATTGGAGGAGAAAGTCACACCCTCTTTCAATCGCCATGCTACACTGTCAGGTTTGTTAAATATCTATCTATCTATCTATCTATCTATCTATCTATTGATCTATCTATCTATCTATCTATCTATCTATTGATCTATCTCTCTGTCTGTCTGTCTTAATGACTATGATTGTTCATCTAATCAGGGGGCGGGACTCTCATGGATCTCCCTATCCAATGGGAGGGCTGGAAACATCACCACTGGCTGCTGATTCGCTTGGCCCTGAAGACAGGAAATGTAGCTAACATCTGGTCCGCGTACGGTGAGGGGGGACTGGCCGGACTAATGGGTCTGTCTGAAGAGGTCCACTCACCTGATGAAATTCTTGTCCCTCGGGTTTGTTGTGTTCGTGTCATTCAAAATATTTAAATTAAACTTCCTGCAACTTGATTTTTCAAAATGTATACTTCATTAAATGTCTGCTTGCTTAAACCTTTCCACTCTAGCATGCAGCCAAGGTGTGATGTCCACATAAAAGGGTTTCTAATAGTTATTTTTGCTGTTTATTTGTCAGATGCCACTTGTTACACAGCCAATTCCTCAGATTTCACAACCAGCTCCTCAACCTGCTCCACCACCGGTGACTCAGGCGCCACCGGCTCCACAGGCAAGAACTTCAGTCAATTTATCCTCAATTAACTGATTATCAAAAGTGACAATACAGTACATGTGTTAACATATCTTAAAGCCAGTAGTTCCTACTGTCTGCAGTCTGAGGCTCAGCTGTCTGTCTTGTCCACAGGTGAGGGAGGTGGTCCAGCCCCCACAGCCAGTCCCCAGCACTGTAGTAGCCAGACCAGTGAGAAAAGCTCCTCCCACAACAATCCAAGACATGAGGAGGTTTCCAGAGATCATCCCGTTCCAGGAGGTGATTCCTGAAGAAGTCACTGAAGACGAGTCCAGCGCTCCACTGTCAGAGGGAAAAGGTCTGATAAACCTAAACGCTGCAATAACACCTGGGCATAAAACACTGCTAAGTAGATTACCTTCAAACAATGAAAAACCTTTCAATGATTCTTAAACTGAATGCAGGTGTAAGTCACTTTTGCAATGGCTTCACTTTTCAGACAAAGGTTCCCACTTCTTTTATACAGTCTGTGGTTAACAAACCCAGCAGTTAGAGAGCAATATAATTCATTTGAAGCTGGGTTTCTTCCAACCTGACAACTGCAAGCCCAATATTCAATCTTTTGGCTATTTGTTTTCCCCTCCTGTGAAAATGTTCTGCTTTTTGGCACCTATTTTTGGGTGCTGGGCAGGTAGCCAACAGTTGTTTACTTAAAGCTTAAAACAGTTAACGGCTGTGGCAGCGAATGAGAGCCTAAACAGTAAAGTTGCTCCGGAAACCAAAACATCGATCTGAAAGAAGTGTGACTGTCTGTGGAGCTCAAGGGACTTGCATGGTCAGGTGATGTGCAATTTCACATTGGTCATGTGAATGTTCATCTAAAAATATTGATTATAGACGCTTTATGTTTGGTATTTTGAAGCGTATGATTTGATGTTACAAGAAGCTGTTCCTGCAGTAGCACATATACAGTTATACACTTACCTTGCAGAATCAAAGGTGATTTTTTTCTGGTCACTGAGTTTACGCAAACACATACACAGACATGTAAATGTTAATTCTTTAGACTGGCATAGATGTTTATTAATCTTAGCTTTAGGAAGTAGGCCTATAGGTCTGTTAAAAGCATTGAAACAGACTTTGTGTCCTAATCTTTAAATTTTAATGTAAATTCTGTGATGTGTACTGTGAAAACACACTTTTAATTCATTGTGATTTCATTTCTTAAGGTGACGAGGAGTTTCAGAGTGCTGCTTACGGCTCACCAACACTTTCATCTCCATGTCAGCCAGGAAGCCTCCGTCACATCGACAGCAACCCTGCGACCCTAACCGAAGCCTCGTCCTCCGTATGTTCTCTGGACATCAAAACTCCCGGCTGGTCACCTGAGCGACGATCCCCTCTTCTGATTGGTTCACCAGAGAAGAAGCCATCCATCCCCGGAGAGTCCAGCACCACCACTCTGTACTTCAGCGCGGATGCACAGTCTCCCTCCAGTGGCAGCTATCTCGGCTGGGGCTCCGAGCTGTCACCCATCTCCGCCTACAGAAGTCCCTACCGCATCAGGGAGGCTCGTTTCATCACCTCCACCCCACGACTGGAGCCTCGAGCTGGGGCTGAAAGTCCAGGCGGCGCCCCTGTGGTCATCATCCCAGCCACTCCTGGTACAACTCCAGGCCCGACTCCAGGAGGTACGCCTGGTAATTCCACATCTGCAGCTTCAACGCCGGCTGCTTCTACACCTGTGGCTTCTGCATCTTCCGCTTCTACACCTGCAGGCTCCACTCCAGGCGCTTTGACTCCTGGTGGTACGACTCCTGGAGCTACGACGCCCAGTACTCCCATCGTTCCACTCACTCCAGTCATCGCCCACGCTCGGAAACAGATAGTGCAGTTTGTGGACAGTAGAGAGAGGATGGTGTAAGGAGGATGGAGGTAGAGGTGAAGGGAACAACTGGGTGGGAAAACATGTCTTTTTAAGTTCATCAGCTTGGTGGTGGGGAGTTAGGGGGCTTCTCTGCTCAGTTTATATAAATCTGTCATTAAAGACACAGTGTAAATTAGTATCTATGTTTTCTTTGACAAGCAGATACAAGAGTTAAATTTGCAAAGAAAAGGCGATGCATGGGTAGCACAATAGCAAAACACCACTGCTGGGACAGTTCTTTATAGTGGCATCTCTACTGTAGGTTTTAGTGGACATATTTAGCAGTGTTTATGGGTGGGAAGCCAGTGAGGGTCCTTGTTGCCGCACTAGCAGCTTGGTTGGAGTGCCTGAACCCTCTCACATGGTGCTTTGAAGCTCCTGTTTGCAGGTTAAATGGAACTTTCTCGTATTTCAGACAAGGAACGTGGCTGTGTGCTTCTTACCAGGGTAGTGAGCGGTGACAAACAGCAGTATGCAAAGGGGTGGCCATTACAAAACAGGTGTGGGGGTGGGGGGTAAAGTTTTTCAGCCAACATTTAATGAAATAAATATCACTAAACACTGCAGACTTTAATTTACAGAAGAATAGATCTGGGTTACTTTAAGGAGATTCATACAACTCAACAGGTGCTAATGCATTCGGGGCATTACTTTTTTTCATGTTACAAACAATTTGTTATAATTAGAAACCTACAACAGAGAACCTTAAATCTCAGATATTATAATAATCATTATAACGATGACATTTTTAATTCCCAAAGCAGAACCAGTCATGAGAATAAAAGTAAAGTTATCTGGATTTCAAGATCAAGATTTTTAAAATAAAACAGGTAATGAAAGTAATTACAATAACCATATCAGAAGCTCCTCTAACGCCCCTCACCTTTGCCTCTCTCTATTTAAATTGGTGAGATCAATCTGATACAATTGGACTAAAAATCTGTTATGAATTCATAAATAATACCTTCAAAGTCATTGATGTTATGCTGGCAAACGCTTTAGATGGGCAGCCACTCATTCATCTGATCAGTCAGGTTCTCATGTGTGTACAGTGCTACAGGACATGGTCAGTGTTTACACACATTACTGACACAGAAACAAAACTCCTATTTACAGTCTGTAGTCCAATCTTTTCAACGATGTGTCTGTCTTTATTTTCATGAAACTAAAAGCAAGCAACAAGAAGCAAAGGTTTGAAGGAAAAACACATTTATTAACTTTCCTTTGCTAATAGTAACTGCAATAATTTCACTCAGTCAGCACTTTAGCGCAGAAACGGTACAGCTAGCGATTATTTTTAGCCAGTGAGTGGCTGTAGCATGGTATTCTGCAGACAATATAATAAGTACAACGTGAATTATTGAACGGAAATTTAGCTATATAGAATTTTAAATGAGCTGATGCCTCGATGATTACATACATTTTTTTAAAAATGTGTTTATTGCTTTGTTTTGTCTGTTTTTGTGAGTACATCTCATTTCAAAATATGTTTTAATGACTTTGTGATGACTTGTTTATGAACTGCAGAAATTGTTTAAATCTCTTAATAGATACAAAAAGTTCCCCATGAACACAAAATATCTTAATTTAAATTTTTATCAAGGTTCGTCCTTTAAAAACATAAAGGGGAGGCGATAAAACTGGCACAGTTAGTGATAAACATCCAGTATAAACACCGACAATTTCTGCAGGTCCTAAATAATGTAAGTGTTGTCACTAAAGAGATGATTTAACTTTTATGAACATCTCTGACAATCACATTTTGTTTCTTTTTTATATTGATTAAAGAGGGGAAGTGTGTGAATGATAAGATGGAATATGATGTGTGATGTGTGATAACAATCTGCAGTAGCAGCAGTGGTCAGGTTCGTTAAGCTAGCTCGATATCAACGGGAGTCTTTCTGACTGAGCTCGTGACCCGTGTTCCTGTGGTCTCACAGTGCTCTCAGTTAGAGATTTATAACTCAGATAACTACGTAGGCGCCCACTTATGTTTCATTTGGCGTTTGCTATACTTATTATTAGCATTTAGCATCATTTTCAAGTGCTAGCAACCATTTACCCACATTGGTTATATTTAAGAGCACACAGTGAGCAAGCAGTAATCAAAGATCACTATGATATACCATTGATGTACTTTTGGTACTTGTGCAAAATGTGTGATTGCAGCTAGCTGCTTTTTTAAATTGGCAATATTTCCCCTTCTGTAAAGGAAAATCTGTTCCATCCATTCAGAGGTTTGTTAGATATATAAGACAGGAACGCTCAGATGAAGACAAGTCATCGCAGTAAACAAAAGGCTTAAAATTTACTGTCAAATTATTTGAGAGTGAACATGTAACACTACTGGAATAAATAGGAATGCTTTACAAACCTTAAGAGCTTGGACGCCCCGTTATTTTAAGTGGTAAGGGTGTACATAGGTTTATATATTTTTTTAAATGCCAACACTAAGACGCATTATGCAAGCTAATGACAACATTCAAACTGACTGGGAAGTTTCCTAAATTTCCTAAGCTCCTAATGACGGTGGTATTCTGCTGTTCGGCCAACTACTCACAAACATGTATCGACCTTTCACCTTTCCATGAAGTGAACCTCCTACCTGAACATTATTGTGACAAAACTGATTCTATTATATCTTATTATCAAAGTGAAACAATGTAACAGCTCACTGGATGACTGAAAACACAGCACGTCTTTGTTTTACAGTTTGAAACATTTCTGATAATGCAGCTACTATAAGGAGTAACTGGGCGGAGCTTAAATAACAAATATCGCACAAAGGGAAATTATGGAAATAATGTGCTGCTATGAGTTTCAAGTTTGATCAATGCCATTATTGTGTTATGTTATGAATATAGTTTATTTCAATGTGTAAAAACTGGTTGTATTCATAGACTGTTTTCTTTCTTTTTTAAACTTCATTTTGTTAAAAAGATATAAGAACTAGCTATAAAGTAATGTCTATTATGTCTGTAACAGGCAGTTAAATGGTTGCTCTGCTCATGTTTGGGGATACAACATGAGCAGCACTTTGAGAATATACACTTCAATTTACCGCTGTATCAAACTATTATCCATTTTTGCAGCCTGCTGTTAGCTATATGAGTCACTGCATGTAACTCACTCATACTGGCATCCAAACAATTGTATCTATTCCTGTAGAGAGATAAAACACTAACTGTAACCCCACACACACACACACACACACATTACCGTAGTTAACACACATGCTAGAATGTGTGTGTAAGAAGCAGCAATAAGCAAAAGGAAATGTATCTTAGTGCACTGAATAAAAATATCCACGCTCACGCTTTAGACTGCTGCGATGCCTTGGCTGGATCATCATGAATCAGCGCTTTGCCTTGTACAGAGACAGCTTCTGTGTGTGTGTGCTGCTTGATATCAGAGTAATGCTTTGCTTTGTGTACCTGATGTGTGTGAAAACCTTTGCTTGTGTTTTAACTTGAGTCATTTTGTATTTTTTACATTTTCTTCTTTTATATTCGGTCACATTTTGTGTTATGACCTGTGTGGACAGCCACGGTGCTTCAGTGTTTCAGGGTTTCGTGCTGAAGTTTCACATCTGTAGTTTTCATTAACAGATTTGAATCAGTTTGCTGATTGAGTGTAACGTCACTGAGTCACTGGGTGGCGTCTGTGTATCAACGTGCATCACCTCATCTCTGCCAGGATCTCCACAGAGCTGCTGTGGTCGCTGGTAGTGAGTCATTAACTGTGCTATTGATGTGACAAATAAAGTCATTAATCATGAACAAACTCTGAGTGCTGTTGTATTTTACTGACTGTCTTTGATAGTTAATTATACAGTTAGTAAACATTGTAAACTTTAATTTGGGTCAATGTACAATGGCAGCTCGAGTGCTATGCTGCAATGAGCTTACAATATGGTTAACATGCTCACAGGGCCGAAACAGGTGAACAGGGCCTCTCTGCCAGAGAGGGCCTCGATTCACTTGTTACCCCTGAAAGTGAATAGTATACAGCAGGTTAACAAATACACCCATAATAAATGGTAGAAGACAAAGCTAATGGCAATAAGATGCTGGGCATTTGAAAAACTATATGTGCAATCGTTACATGCATATATAATTGATGTGATTGTGGTTAGTTTGCATAGTGGAATAAGAAGGTATTTTGGTCACTCACACTTTAAAATGAGGATCTGCTTCAGTGAAACTTGTTTGGTAAGGATTCATTTTGGTGTGCTGTGCTCACAGTATTTTTTCCATCTCATCACTTTGAAAGTCAGATGACAGACTGATTAAAGGAAGAGAAAGCAGCCAGACTATCAACATGTTGTCAGTGGTCAGTGATCCACAGCACGATACAGCAAGAAGGCCAGTCTACACCATCAGTAATCACATGATACATACACACATTACTGTCTACGCTTGTTTAAAAAGGTCCTCAGCATTATGTTTTATGTCAAAAAAACACAAAAAAAAACAAAAACTGAAATCTCAGACAAGATCCTTGGCCATGTTTATTTGGAGACTAGTGGGGGTTGACTCACTTTTGGAGCCAGCCTCAAGTGGTCTCTGCTTTCGTTTTTCAGCTCTAGCGATTGCTGCTTTCGGTAGAGAGCAGTAAATTTGAAGATTTCTCAAATAGGCTAAATATATTTTGGGTGACTATTGTGATGGATTTCCATTACAGGGGGCAGATCCAGGGGCCCAAGGCCCCCTACACTTGTGCTTCTGTTTGAAAAGACCCTTAACCTTTCACTTTGGTGTTGAGGGTAAGAACCCAAATGCAGATAAGGATGAGAGCTGCAGTTCAATGGTTTATTGTGTGAATTTGAATAGGCAAACTGGCAACTTACACTTTTCTAATCTTTGCGACCACTAAAAGCTGCTTTTACACTACATGTCACATTCACACACACACAAACACACATTCACACATTGATGGCAAAGACCTAAGTACCAATCTCCAATCAGAACTATGCCCATTCATACCTGATGGCTATGCCACCAGGAGCAATTTGGAGTTCAGTGTCTTGCCCAAGGACACTTCGACATGTGACTGTAGCAGTCGGGAATCGAACCCCCAACCTTCTGATTGAGAGACGGCCAATTGCCACTGAGCCACAGCCGCCCCCCCCCTTAAACAAACAGACAGACAGACATCAAGCAGACAGGTTCTGGTTCCATGATCAGGTGTTTAAATAAAAAAAATTAAGGCAAAAGAGCCACAAAGCACCAAGAATAAACTAGAAAACCAAAAAGGAAATGGTCAGGTATATATGTATTGACGCTGATGAGGGAAATGAGCATAGCTGAGCAGGTGGTTGGGGAAGGTCAGGTAACCGCAGGGTCGAAAAGAAGGTGAGACAGATGAGCAGATGGGGAGAGGAGAAGAGGTCTGATAATGAGGGCATCTGGTGGAGGGATGGAGAATAGCAGGAACAGGAGTAAATGACAGTCAAGGACTGAAATAAAATGTACTGACCTTGTTTTTTCAAATATATTTTCAACAAAACATTTATATCGATAAATCGATACAATTTACATTGTATCTGACAGTTGTGGATAAAGTGGTTACGGATAACAAATTGTGAGTTTCAGCACCACCGAGCGGTCAGATTGAAGTAGTGCGGATCTTCTTTTTCCCGTTGCGCTATATAGTATAGACTATTAGTGTGTTATTGGTTTTATTTAGATTCAGATAACTATATGTCTTTGACTGAACATCTCTGATATCTGAAAACTATACACCCACACACCTGAGTGAAAAGGGAAGAGTCGGGGTGACTGTTGATCACATGAGCTGCGTTCATGTGACCGGTTCACGTGGTTCCATGAAAGGAATATATGACAGTGGCGGACCATTTCATAATCAGACACTTTTGTTTACCACTGACGGACGCTTTGAGAGGGGGAACCTGGAGCTGAACACTTACTCAAGTTAACACCAAAAGCTGATACACGTGCTACAGGTAACTGATTTATTTTTGTGGTTTTGTTCTCAACGGCTTTTTGAGCTTATCAGCCGTTAATTTTGTTTACTCTGAGTTAGCAGTTAAGCTAGCTAAGTGTGTTACACTTAACATGCACGAACTAGTTTGGCACAGAACTAATGTGGTTGTTGATTAATATTTTTTATTACGTCTGTTTTGTTATTGTTCCATTGAAATTATTTGTTGTCATAGCCTAATTGAAGGTGGTTGTTTTTGACCGCATGTCCCAGTAGAGATTTCTGACTTTCGAACTGTGAAGTCTGAGCACAGCATTTTTTCGACCTCCGACTAGAAAAATTGCTTTGAATGCCGAGTTCCTACTTGAACTCGGAGCAGATTCATCTACCCCGACTTCACCATCGGAGGTCGTACATTTCTACTGGGGAGTTCTCGAGCTCCCAGTTGTCTGGAACGCAGCATAAGGTTTATGGGCGGAGGTGATAAGAACAGTTTGAAACCAGGTGTTGCTGATTATCCAAACACACTGTATCTTATGAGTTAATCATTAAGAAACCGACAGGAGATAAATGTGGCGTAGTGGACAGCATCTCATTGAAAGAGAGAAACTAAACTTAAACCCTGAAGTTAATATTAACTTGAAATTTAATCCTTAACCGCCACGCACACAACCAAGCTGTTGTGTAAATCAGGGCCAGTAATGAGGAAATTAGTTTTATCTGTTGAAATGTTTTGCTTACGTACTGGGCCTACTGTGCTAGGGCAATTCTGGTCTTAAAGTTCGTGTGGGAAAGGAAGGAAGGTAGATTTGATAACGGATATTAAGAACCTGTTTTCGACTAACATACTTGTAGGTAACTCTGCATTCCTTGAGGGTCTTGTTCTGGAAGCAAAGAGAAATTGTCCAAGTCTTTCTTTTCAAGGTCATTGGTTCTACTTAGAAAGAAGATGGTGAAGAACTTGGGTGTCTTTTCTCAGTAGTTTAAGTACTGACTGGCCGTTTTCTGTCATCTCAAACCTCCCACTGAGGGGGAAAAACATCACAGCCTCTTCGCCTTTAGATGCGCTTTGATAATGTGGTGGTTGGTGAGCATCAGAAATAACCTGTCATCAAGCTGTGAGCGGGGCTGTTTTTATTGCCGATATTCAAGACTACGGCAAAATACAGACCACGGGCTTTCACTGTGACTCAGCAAGTCAACTCGTGTACGATAAGTGTGTGGAAAGCTATTGACATGAGACAGATTTCTTAAGGGGAGAGAGGTCAGCAGTTTTTACGTTTCACTTCCTAAAATCGCATCAAAATTATTGTTTCTGCATTTATTTTTTTTTACCACAACTGAAATAAAAACTGAAAAAATATTTCTGTTTGCACGACAAACAAATTATCATTTGGACAACAGCTGTAGGGCCCACTTAGGTCTCTCCTGTAAACATAACCTATTGGATAAAAGTACACTTCTTATTTCCAGCCAAGGAAGTGCTGAGTTTCCTTTCCAAACATTAGTCCTATTCAGGGCATGCTATAACGATTGCTTGCTGTATTTAAAAAAGGTGAGCACTTAAAAGGCCCCGGTTACATATTGAATTAAGAGACACTTCACTATCATTTTGGTGAACAGATGTCATACTGAAAAGGAAATGTTTTCAATTCTGTCTTCCTCATGAAGTTTCCCTGACCTCAGTCCTGTGATATCAAACCAGTTTCACTGGGAATCATGCTTTCTCTGCCTCTGAGAGAGGCCCGATGTCTGTTTCAGTTTCTATTCTGCTTTTTTTGTCAAAGAAACAGGATATGCCTGAACAGGTTTGCTGATTTTACACACGCATAACAAGATCACTGGTCATGATCATGACAGAGGAGTCTGATTGGCAGTGTGCCAGTGTAATCACTGAGGATTGATAATATACAATTGTCAGGCAACAGACTGATTCAGTTATTTGTGCTTTTCTAATCCTTCATGGGACACTTGGTACCAATGTATATAAACTTTTTTTAGGAGATTATGAAGCTGCATGTTGGTTGATGCTGCCATAAGAAAGAACAGTGTCTGCACAGATATTGATTTTCCTTGACTCAGCATCCTCCTTATCATACGCACACAACTCTAATGGCTCCTGTAACTGATCTCAACTCAATTACTGATAATATGGCCTCTTGCATAGGATATGAGAGTGAGCTAGCTTGGATCTTCAGGGTGAAGTAGGAGCTGAAACCCAGTTTGATTACAGTTAAGAAAAAAAGACTCTTGTAGGTACATTTAAAGCTCAGGCTCAGCAAGTATTTGAAATCACTGGACTGCTTATTGTACATGTGTGCCTCTTGATACAAGTTCCCTGGTGAGCATGACTGGACATAAGAGGTTTTGTTCTACTTTCTGTGTACGCTCTGTATACATGTTCCACTTCTAGATGTAACTCGTGTGACGTTGTCTAGTCTTGTGTGAAATTTTTATCAGCCTAGTTTCAAGAGTCTCTGTAAGTATGAAATAACTTGTATGCATGTTCAGTCACTTGGTCTGGTCAGATAGCTTCTATGCAAGACATTATCCATTAAGCCTTTATCTCTGAAGGTTAAAAGAAAATAAAAATGCAATAATTTAGTTTGCCTGGGATTGAATCGGGGTCAGTTTTTTATTAGTTTAATGGGTTGCGTAATATTTGCGACATTTAGTGGTTTGTAGTGTTTTTGAGTAATGATTTAGCTTGCGTTCCCTTGTGTATTTGTTTTTGCACTGTAAATAAATGTGAATCTTCTTCTATAAAATGACCATAGCTTGGATAGAAGTTTTGATCTGAGTAACAAATTTGTCCCCTTTTTTTATCTGTGTGTTTCAAGCAGAATGTGGCGCACAGCCTTCCTCCTATTGGCTGCCAGCTTGTCTGTGAGCCTGGCCAGACCCCACCTCAAACCACTGTCCAGTGAGATGGTCAACTACATCAATAAATTCAACACTACCTGGAAGGTGATTTTTGTCTAACCTTGGATTTTTGTTTGTTTGTTTGTTTGTTTTTGGTCAGTGTTGTTAGCAGTTCTATTTAACTTAATGTCTCTCCTCTCTGCAGGCTGGTCACAACTTCCATAATGTTGACTACAGTTATGTCCAGAGACTCTGCGGTACAATGTTGAAGGGACCTAAACTTCCAGTCATGTGAGCATTAATGCTGCTTTATATGGTGTATTCTCCTAATTATACATGTGTACATGCACGTACAGAAGGGCTGTTTCTTTTTTACCTGCACTTAATTGTTAATACTTGAAATAATACAAAATAAATGAAAAAATAATACTTAAAACTTAATTATTAGAAAATAGAATAAGACAGTCTGCTCACATTGTAGTTGTAAGTAAGCACACAGTTATACTAGACTTGATAACTCTGTTTTGCTCTGCAGGGTTCAGTATGTTGGAGACGTGAAGCTGCCTACACAGTTTGATTCCAGAGAACAGTGGCCAAACTGTCCCACCCTGAAGGAGGTCAGAGACCAGGGCTCCTGTGGATCCTGCTGGGTGAGACAAAACTCACTGCTCAAAACATGTGGCCATATTCATTTGAAGGGTTGAAGATTTATACTTATGAAGAAGGAACAGATTGTGACAGGAGTGATTATAATTGTGAATTTTGATTGTGGTTGTTTTGCAATTTGAAATTCACAAACCTGACTTCAGAAAAGAAAAAACTCTCCCCAAACCTTATTTCTGTGCCTAAAGCGGGGTACACGCTACAAGATAATCGGGCTGATTTTGGGCCCGATTCCCCCCTTCCAAAAATCGTAAGCAAAGTCCCAATTTTTTGATGGTTCTGAAGATGGTCTTGCCAGGTGTTCCTGTGGTGTGAGGTCTGTTAAGAGTGATTTTACTTCCCATGATCTGCTCGGAACGCCGTCGGGGCCGTACTGTGTTCACATGTTCAATATTTACGATCCGTTATCCTGTTGTGTGGGGGGAACCCCGATGACAGCCGAGTGTGCAGCTTGTGGATTGTTAGCCAGTGGGGAAGCAAGCTGACTGAAGGAGGAAGCACAACAACTGCAGCCATGGTGACAAAAGCAAACAGGGAGCATGTACAGCCTATATTTATGTCGTCACCACCACTTAATCCACAGTTTGTTCTTTTTTCTTCCTGAATTTTCAGTAAAAAGTCCAAAAACTGTCATCGCCGATTCTTCCTGCCCATCGTCCGCAATGTTTTTTTACTCTTAAGTTTCATTTGACTGTGAATCGAGTCTGTTAGTGTGTGGTGTGCTGTTTTGGTGTAATCGTTGCTCTCCGCACACTATAGGAGCCAAACTGTCAAATCTATGATTATATATTGTCATTGTCATATATTGTCATTTTCAACATCTGTTAAGAATTTAAAAATGTCTTGGTGTGGGCCAGGCATAATATGTGTGTGTTCTTGTGCTTACAGGCGTTTGGTGCTGCAGAGGCCATCTCTGACCGTGTGTGTATCCACAGTAATGCCAAGGTCAGTGTGGAGATCTCCTCGGAGGATCTGCTGACCTGCTGTGACAGCTGTGGCATGGGGTAAGAGGCGGACATGTGTGAAAAGTTTCAGTTTCCAAGTTTGATTAATTGCTGAGTGTACGTGGACAAAAATCCAGAGCTTAGTAATAAAATAAATTCTAAATTTTATTTACTGGGAAGAATGACAAAATTTACTCTGCAAGTTTGTCTGTGAATGATCTTATATGATGATGGAAGTCTTACAATTCTAGACTTTAGTGCATAGAAATGTTGCTAACGTTTGGTTCCTTTCCAGATGTAACGGTGGCTACCCTTCAGCTGCCTGGGACTTCTGGACTAAAGCGGGACTGGTCTCTGGAGGACTCTATGACTCACACATTGGTATGTTTTGTTTGTGTTGTGAGATTTTTATCGTGGCATGCGTGTGCTGTGTTAACACTCCTGACCCATTTTTGTGTCTGCAGGTTGTCGCCCCTACACCATCGCCCCCTGCGAGCACCATGTGAACGGCAGCAGACCGTCTTGCACTGGAGAGGGTGGAGACACACCACAGTGCCTCCTTAAGTGTGAAGATGGATACTCCCCCAGCTACAGAGAGGACAAGCACTATGGTAAGAGGCAGAAAAAAAGGCTGTATTTAGAACTGTCATCATTCATCTTTTATGTGCCACGTGCACATTTTTTTTTATGTCCTAAATGAGCCTAACTGTAATTTTGGTGAACATGATGAGTGTACACACTGAGATCCTAACTCAAAATGTGTTTTAGGTAAAACGGCTTACACTGTGCTGTCAGAAGAGGAGCAGATTCAGACTGAGATATACAAGAACGGCCCAGTAGAGGGAGCCTTTACTGTCTATGAAGACTTTGTGCTGTACAAATCCGGTAAGAACGCATGGAGTGCAAACACGCCTCACTGAACCCTTATACACTCAACCTTTGAGCACAGGGCTAATGCTGTTTTTGTCTTTTGTTCAGTGTTCTGTAAAATGTTGTTTGACGTTCGAACACACTTGTACTGAAACTCTTGCACCCCTCCCCTCTGTGTTCTTTGTTTTTTCTTGTCCTTAGGTGTGTATCAGCATGTGTCTGGATCTGCTGTGGGCGGCCACGCCATCAAGATCCTGGGCTGGGGGGTGGAGGATGATGTTCCCTACTGGCTCTGTGCCAACTCCTGGAACACTGACTGGGGTGATAATGGTGAGCAGACGCACACGTTTTATAACTTAACGACAATCCAAAAAGCCGTAGTCACTCTTGATAAATAACAGCGGGCATAATATTAGCATGTATGAAGGGAATATTGGAAACACTATATTGCAGTTTAATACTGTGACCACTAAGAAATTGATTTAACAGCATGGTCATTTGCGCCTGCAAACATTACAAACTTCTAAATTCATCTTCTGGCTCACAAGATTTCTTTCCATCCTTTCAAGTACTTGGTGCTAAATGAAGTCCTTTGGGCTTTGCACCTCGTACAACATGAACATAAAGCATACAGGTTTCTACTGTTTTTCAGAATGAGTTCCTTTTGAAAAACTTTCCTGCAGCAGGTTAAACAAGTTAAAACTCCTTGAGCTATATCTACTTAGCAGCTGTTCTGAATATAGGACACTATTTCACAGACCACATGTTTCAATTGGTGTTGGGGCAAATCTTTTTTTGGTCAGTTTGACTGATCTGTTTTTCTCTTCAGGGTTCTTTAAATTCCTGCGTGGATCTGATCACTGTGGCATTGAGTCTGAGGTTGTGGCAGGGATACCCAAGTAAATACAAAGGTAAGGCATCAAAACGCAAAGAAAATAAGGTACAGGGCTTAAACATTACACCTGTTTACTGTGTCTGTAAAGTTCAAATCTCTTGCAGACTCTCTTAAGTAAAGCCATAAACCAGACTGGAATGTATGGCTTTGTATATTTGCACAAGCCCCACAGATCTAAATAGACTGTTGACCTCGTACCACAGCAGTAGCTCCCATTTAAAGTCTTAGTGAATTCATCAAAGTTTTTAAGAGTGTGGATGTGGCTTAAGGTTTGTCTTGTTTTTTTTTTCTTTTTCAGATTTTGAGCTTGAACATCTATCACATGATCACCAGAGGGCGACACACTCTGCTTGCCTGCCCTGGATCTCAGACTGTGTTCAACTCCTTTTAGTCCCTGTAGTAAAAGCCCAATGATCAACTTGCACACGTATACACAGCATGTGGTTTTCTTTAGTGAAAAAAACTCAAGAGCAAACTTGACTTGACTTGAGACTGACAGCAACTATGTGTCTGAGACAAATCACTATCCCTGAATTGAAGGTGTTTCTTTTGTGAATGAACTGTTGAGAGTCTTTAAGCAAGGTCAGTCAAAAAGTTGCACAGGTGGACATGAGTTATTTAGACGTGTGCAGTTAATTTTATCTCTGATAACTTGAAGCAGTCTTTTTTTCTAAACTTAAAGTTATCACTTGTATTTTTTTCTGCACTGGTGGAATAACTGGCCATCTTGAAGCAAAACTAGATTTAAAAATTTACCAGACTCTGCCTAATGCAGCAGAGGAGGTTAGTAGCTTTGTTAATTTGTATCCAGCATTATGTGTCCTTGCCACAAACGCCACTCTGTAATGTTTTGATGTAATCATTGTAATTGGTGCCTAGTAGTGCTTTTAAACTTAGCATTTTTTATATGGTTGAAGGTGAATGTTTTTATTGTCTGCCTGTATTGATCACCAATATTGGTACATTGCTGTTATCATCTGACTTAAATAAATAAATAAAACAATAATTGATTCCGAATATGGTGTTGTTACTGTTAAACATGCATGCTGGTATCTAACATCATTTGACTAATTAAATGATTGATTGGGTTAACACTCAAAATGTGAGTCAAGATGTGATGAGTCAAAACTATTGATAGTATTATTATGTATTGTGGTAGGAATTAATAGCATTGCGGTAGGTTTGTGCTGCAAATTTTATTCAAAATTGGAAAATAAAACGACTTGAGTTGAAGTCAATGTAGTAAAAATATTTGACTACATTTGTTTATTCAAATTGAGTTATTACATTTTTGTGGGCAATAGTATAACGTATTAAACTAACAAACATTATTTCTCATTTCTGGCTGTGCTGCACTGGTAAAAAGAAGCTATTCTAGTTAAAATGTTTCAAAATATCAGAGCGTTTTTTAGGTTTGTTACTTCCGCCTTGCTGTCAGTGAAAACAAACACTCCCCCTTCGAAGTAAAATAAAAGGGGTTCGTTTCGTACACCGGTGTCTACCTGTCATCCGTGGAAAGCGGTGTTCCGGTTTGAAATTTGAAAAAATCGCCAAAGAAACCCTTACAAAAATGTATAGAATTAAGTGTTTACTGGGACTAAAATACGTCTGTTATGGCGTTGTTTTGAATCAATGACTAAAATTAAGGATTCTGATCTGCATTCGTCTATGTAACGCTCATCCGGGACACTCCGGTTCACAAAACACGCACACCAGTCAGCGCATTGCTCTTAACTGGTCTGACGGGCGGAAAGAGCTTGTTCATTACAGGCATTGTGAGCCCCTGTAGCTAGCAAGTGACCGAACGATGGAAAGGGAAGGCAGGGGTTCGTGGATAAAATATGGGCCTGTTGTGTCACTGTTTGTGGTTCTTTTAGCCGTGTGGTTCCGGTCACCGGAGGATGCAGTGCTGGACGACCGGCTGGACACCGTGCTGTCCTCTCTGCTCCGGGCTGAACGCAAAGTCGGGATGAGCAACGTCGCGAGACCGAGAGTGGCAGTCGGTGAGTGCGAGAGGATGTATGAGATGCTAACGTGAGCTAGCCTTACCTAATTTCACGAGTTTATGGGGTTTCTAAATTAATAATCGATAATGTATCAAAATTAATGTTATCCATAAAAGCTGTCATTGACGTTAGTTAGCTTCTGTAAATGAAAGGAAAAGGAAAAATAAATTACTTTAAAACAAAATACAAGTTAATATCAAACCCTTCTGCTGAAATTAGCTATTGTTGATGTTGCGACGTTAGCCCTAAACAAAATATAGTATGTCATAAATAAACATAGATATAACAGGGAAATAATGTGAACTTACAATTATGTTAGCTTCACTATTCTTTTTTATTTCAGGAAGTGCACACATATCAGGAGCAATTACCTGACCTAATGAAGACAAGGACACATAAGCTGAGCTATTGTTGTATGATGCAGACAAACACAGTTAGATTGGTGTAGGGTATTGGAGTGAGGTTTAAGAGGAGGACTATGAATGATCTGTTAAGTAACCAGACCTAGAACAGTTTGTTCTGAGCAGAGACCCTCTATAAACCAACACGACCCCACAGAGACGCATGATCCTCATTCCTGACTGTCATATCTGGGCAGTGCTTGAGAAGCTACTTTGAATGCATAGCTTTACATGCAACTACTTCACTCTGGAAAGGCTGGACTACAGCAAAGCTACCCAGGGGAGAAATCTAGTTTGCTTAACTAAAGTTTCCTAAAAAATGTAGTTCAAACTACTTTGTAAAAAAAAAGATCAAATTGAGAATGTGAAATGACAACAAAATATACCAAAAAGTTGCATGCCAGCAAAAAAAGGTCATTGTTAAAAGCACCCACTTTTTCAAAGGTCATACATAATCAAAAATTGCCCGACTATTCATGGGAAGGTGCAAACAAGGTCCACTTTGGTTTTGTATAAAATGTCCATCAGTCGGACACTTGCCTTACAGAAACTATAGGCAAGGTTGGAGCACTGCGCCATGCATGATTAATCAGGTAGCCAGATAACTTAAAAATAGCATGCACTTTTTTTTCTGAAAAATTGTAGTATTTTCTCTTATGGTTTTTCATAGCAGTTTCATTAGTTAAGTACACAGAATGTGGGGAAACTATATGAATCACTGTGCAAAGGTAAAGTTAGTTGAAGCACCAGCACGCTGCTGCAAATTGAAGTTTAACTTAACTGAAGTTTAGCTCACTTCTCCTCACTGTGTCTGTTGAGCTCTTTAGTTCAGCTCTGCTGTGTTTGAACTGATGATGAACAACGTACACGGTGATGCCAATATTTGTACCATGAATATGGGTAAACTTAAACCACTGTCTTGACTGTGACGATCTTATCCTAAATTCTTGAAATACTTTGAACCTTGGTACAAACACACAGCAAGAGTGATCACCATATCTGTCCAACCTTTACTCGGCTCAATAACAGGCTCAGCCATGCAGTCAGTCCTGTTACTTAGTAATTACTCACAATGAGATACAATAACATCACATGTCAACCTAGTCATACAATGTGACGGATAGTCTAATCTTTATGTAGTGTTAAATATATCATCTTTCTTTTCTTTTATTCACTTTAAATTGTAAGAAGAATATCGGAACCAAGGTTTGAGCAGCTAAAAGAAACTGCCAGCACAGCAGCTTCAAGCCCAGCTCCTGTCAGACTTGGTTAAATATTCAAAACTAATTCAAATATGACATACTCTAACAAATAGTTTTGACTAGCAGGTTGCCCTAACAGGTAGGGTATTTGCTGATCAGCATGTTGGTCCCTGTTCAGACTCGTCAGACAAACTCTGTAGCTGAAAGCTATGCATTGGTGATGTTTGATCCAGCAGCTGATACTGTAACGGGTTATTTGACCTCTGTGGAGGACAAATGTCACAGCAGCTGCATGTATGCTCAGTTTACTAAAGCTTGCACACCCATGTAATATTTTGTCTTTGCTCTTTTTGTACTGATCAGTTTGACTCCAAAGTCTTATAGAAAATGATTTGTACACAAGTTTAGCCCTTTTGGCCATCTCTATATTGTCTTATATATCAATGCTTCTGCTTTCTGCTTCTTATTGTATATTTAATTCTTCCTGTCCTTTTACTCAACCACAGGTTTTGGAGGTTGTGTCGACCTCCTAGTGGATGGAGTATCGCTGCTTAATAAGATCGGCCTCCCTCCCACAGACCAGCCGCTTCATCATAACTACATAGAAAATGGCATGCAGCTGGCTCAGAGCTTTGCCTACTTCTTTGCACCAGGAGCTGCTGCAGAGTAAGTGTTGAGTTTGTGTTTATGTGTGCGATCAAAAGCAGGATACTAGAGAATTGCGATGAAAGTTCAGGTAATAAATCCTACATTTATATTCTGGTTAATTTAACTCATTGCAAATATTTGAATATTTCAGTCTTGTCTGTGCAGTGACTGGTTGGTTGAGTTTTTCTGTTTATATTCAAGGCATGGGAGTGTAGCTGCATAGGAAAGATGGGGAACATGAAGTAGTTACACAGTTTATAAGGTTTTAGACCAGCTGAGGACAAATTTAGAGTTGCTTTGTTGGTCCCCTCAGGCTACTGTACTCCTGACTCATCTGCGCTCCCTCACATGCTCTTTGACAAACACACTCATAATCCACCATGAATGTGTCGAGCTTTATTCTACCTTCATTCCTCTAGCAATCTTTTTTTACTTAGCTTTGTTTTGTCAGGGCTTTATGTGTTTTTTTTGTCATTGTTGCCGTTGATATTTAGCAGTTAGTTGCTCGTCAGCTTAAGTATCAGGTTATGTTATTGAACTCATCGCCCCCTTCTCTAATTCATTTGTTACTGCTCCTGTTCTATCTGTGGCGCCTGTGAACCCCTGTTCATTGTTTGGAACAAACACCTAAAGGCAACAGGCCTTCATGGACAGAAGGGGCAGGGGAGTGTGTGTTACTGAGGAAAGGAGATAAGGATTTAATTTAATCATCTCAGAAAGAGAAACTTTTTTGCAGATGAGAGTCAATCCTCTTGCCTCCTTCCTGCCTGATTTCATAGTGAATATGCTGTTGCTGTCTACCAGATTATGACCAAACTTTTGTTGGAAAAGTTTGACCATAATTTGGAAACCCTCAAGCAAAAGCAAGCCCAAGTGATATGAGCAAAGAACAGAAGAGATGACTTGGTGTGTCTGCCAAGTTCAGATCAAGGTTCAGGGAAAACAATGTGGGGTTCTTCTTCACTGTGCAGTTTGTAGTTACTTGTGTTTCTCTTTGGTCCCTGTTGCTTTTCTTGTGCCACGTTTATCAATATTCCCAAATAATTATACATCTGCAGCTTCAGGGAAGGACACAGAGTGAGACACAGATGATTTTGATGGGCTTGAAATAGCCCTAATCTTCAGGATGAATCAGAACCAGGGCCAAACACAAACATATTCTTGAGATAAGATTTAGGAAGATTTGTGAGAAAAAATTGAGAATGTTCTTAAGTGCAATCACTTTTCTTAAGAACAGTCTTATTTCGTGCAAACTTCTTTATTTTCTACTTACAAACTTCTTAGATGACATGAGCTGTGTGTGTATATTAGGCGTGTCATTATTGATTATAAACGACCAAAATGTTATTTCAATTTATTTAATTAAGCATTGGTGTCAACAATATATATCAAATTATAAAAATAATAATGATAATAATACAGGAAGATATTCAAACATTAGATACTGGCTATGGTTAAAGGCCATTTAAATGTTAACTGTCTCATTTGCTAGCTTAACTTTAGTATATATGAGATGTGCACCATAAACAGTGACGTGCCAACATTCTAAGTAAATGTTTAACTAAATGCCAGCTATTGTAAGTGAACCTAGTAAAACTGAAATTCAGTGAATTGATTGTCTAAAATCTGTTTAAATGAATGAATATAGAGGCTCACAATTTTAAGACGTATGTAGGGTCATCTCAAAGTTGTGAAGAAACTTAAGAAGAAATGTAAGAACTTTGCTTCCCAGAATCTCATGTTTCTTATGAAGAAACATAAGAAGGAAGTTAGGGGGAAAACATAAGAACTTTATTCAGGAATATCAATTTTCCGTAACTTTTTTCTTAATACTAAAGTTACGAAGAATGCTAAGAATGCTTTGTGAATCTGGCCCCAGGCTTATCTGATAAAATAGTATACATAATATAACTACAATGTTCTGTAAGTCCTTATCTGATTGCTACACTTGCAGTAGTGACACATGTTTCAGATTGTATCAGGTTGTCACTGTCTGATTGTTTTGTTGTGTAAAATCGTTGCAAAAAGGAGTCATCTGCCCGAATCTCTGTACAGCCCCACGTCATAAAACAATTTGCCTTATTTTGTCTTTTTAAATCAATTTACTAATTACACCCTGGCTGTCTAAACATCTTTCTGTTGTTTCCTCAAGTGTCATTAGCTCTTCAGTCTCCCATCCTCTCAACCAACACACCACATCTTATTTCTAAAACTTTGACTTATGTCCATTACTGTCTCCCTTTTTTATTTTGCCCTTTCCTCGTCCTTTTTTTCAACCTCATCCTTAATTTAACAACCAGCTCAGACATCCTCGTATTTTCAGCTTCCCATGAAGCATTATGAAATAAAACAAGTCTGTCGTGTTCCAATTCCAACAGTATCACTACTCATTTTTACTTCACGGTAAAGTCAATGGATTAAATTATCTTGAGATCACTGTTCCACAGCATTTCAGCTACATCACTTGACATTTGTGAGCAGACCAGTTTAACAAGGTAGATTTAGCTATAGAGCACGTTTCAAACAGAGTTGCAATTTAAACGGCTTGTCACATTACATGAAAGAAGCACAACACAGTTTTAGTATTGTGTCATCATTTTCTACTTTTTGTCTTGCAGGCGTTTCATGCTTAATGATACCCTGTTCGGTGAGCTGGTGGATGCGTCCCGTGACTTACCTGGAAACAGATGGTCAGTGGGCGGTAATGCACCGGTAATCGCTGGTCGCATGGCAACAGAGGGATGTGATGTGTTGCTCGGGGGAAGTTTCAGCCCTGATTTTACTGATGTCCTCTCTCAGCACATTACAGGTACACACAAGTTTGACCTTATTACCTTCTATACACTTTATATACTAAATATATATCTTATATTATATATATTATATACTAAACTTCTGTCTGTCTTTTCAGTGGCAGGTAACACTGTGGAAGAGCCGGACATTCATCTGATCCTGGAGTATCCCTCTGGAGCGAGCTGGGGGCCCTTTACCTCACGGAGAGCCAACAGGTACGTAAATCTTAACAGATCATGTAAGAGAAGTTTAGTGTATTTAAGCCAGAGACATATCTTTCCACCATGGAAACCTTAAGTAGTAAGTATAAGTCAAGGCTCTGTGGTATTTGAGGCTAACTGTGTTTCTGCTCTTTAGATATATTATCCACAGTGATGACCATAACCCGTACCTGGCCTCCATGGAGGAGTTTGCTGAGAAACTTGAAGACTTCGAACCAGATCTGCTGGTGGTGGGTGGGCTGCAGATGATGGATAACTTCCCCTTCCAGGCAGGTAAGACAAGACTGACAACCTTTTATTCTTCTCTGAATGGAACTGTCTGTTTGTACAGCAGTGTCATATCTGATCTGAGTGCCTTGATTTTGTCTTTGCATATACCTCCTCCTTCTTCTGTCCCTGGTGTTTTTTTGACTCCCTGTCGTCCGGCTATGTTTTTTTTTTTTTTAATTTCTCTTCTTCTCTTTCCACCTGTTTCCTTCACCATTCCAGGTGAGCGGGACGCGCTCTTCTCTCGCCTGGCCCACCTCCTGTCCTCCTCGTCTCCAAAGCTCGGGGTCCACTTTGAGATGGCCAGTTTTGTAGAAGAGAGTATAATGCAAGACCTGCTTCACTACGTCATCCCCCGTGTATGTATGACTGAGTAATTAAACAAGTCAAATATAAAATCACATGAGCGAGTACACAAACACAGTTTATCCAAGAACAATTAAAAGAGGGAGTCTGCTGAAAGGGACAAGATGTCTGACCAAAGGTGGAAGGTCATTTGAAACAGCATTTGCTTAGTTAAATCTGTTGAATATATTTGAAAACCAAACAGTCTGTGACTCAGCAGAAAATGTATTTTCCCTCCTATGTTTACAAGTTGATGTATCAAAGTATGCTAGTGTCTTGATAATGTATTAAAACTTGCCTGATTCCCTGTTTTTCTCACATGTAGTTCACAAAGGAGAGAAAATATTACATAAACTCCATAATGTTCTGGCCCATTCTATCAATAGATATCACTCATTCTGATTCCTCTTTCCAGGCGGACTCTTTAGGGATGAATGAACAGGAGCTTCCCAACCTGCTCAGTCTGCTTAAAGGCTCCACAATCACAGTGTTGTCAGACCCCAACCCTCGTGTCGCTACTGTCCTCGACCAGATGAGGGAGGTCTACCGCATTTTGAACCAGCGCTCCAAGGATGCCAGAGAAGAAACAAACAGTGGGGAGGCCAAGCCGCTGACCCGGCTCCACGTCCACACGCTGGCCTTCCAGGCCATGATTGTGACACGTGGCTCCCAGTGGAAGAACACCATGTCAGCCACCGCCAAAGCCTCTCTCACAGCTAACCGCCATGTCTGCGGCTCTAATGACATCGACCCCAGCAAGGCCAGGCTCATCATGGACGACTCCTTCTCAGTAAGCCGGCAGGAGGGCAGCCAGCGGATCCCTCTGCAGGAGAGCAGGCCGGTCAGCTGCTGGGACGAGGACGACTATGAGATCTGCGTAGCTCCAGTGCTGGTGTGCACTGAGGTTTACCAGACTGCAGGCGGAGGGGACAACATCTCAGCCGCAGGGCTGGTGCTGCAGATCTAAAGAAGGACACTGTATGGTCTATCTGTGTGAACTGATGTTAGCAAACGTGACTCTGAAAACTTGATCTACCTGTGATGCAAAGTAGCCGTCTGAAATGTATCAGGCTAATGCTGTCACCCGCTCAGCTCGTGGCCCAAGTGGACCATAAGGAAACTGATTATTATTCCGAGGAGTCAGATAATGGGTTACAGTGACTTTTAATCAGGTCAGACCCTCAGATGTTAAGGTTATGGCTCAGCTCTTTATATAATACTATATATTTACACTGTCGGTGCCTGTATGCAAACCTTTTTGTATCCAGTTTATTCAATTTGTTTTTCAAAGCCAAACACGGAGACACTGCGCTGCTCTGTCCCGCCTTGATTCAACATAACCTCTTTGCTGAGTCACTGTAGCCCATCATCTGACTCCCCTCCTCCTCCTCCTGTTCTCTCAAAGGCCTTACAGGACGTGTCCTTCAACAGGAAGAGATCATGAGGGATGAGATTTGCATAAAGACTACAGGATGCTGTCATAGGTTTACACAGGGTAGTCTGTGTTGTGGTTTCTGACTGGTGTATCAGGACAGAGCTCTGCTCTGGTTACAGGGCAAACTTCTTTGTACATGTGAGTAGCTGACAAAGCTGCACAACTTCTGCTGTACGATAAACTCTCTTTATTTTAACCTGTGACTCCACTATGCAGCAAACCAGAGTTGTTTAATTACTGAAATCTGTTTCTTGGGAGCGTTATCATTCAGTGTCGTCACCAACTTTAAACCAACCAGTAATCAGGACCTTGACGACCCTTGCCTTGCAGTAAACAGTTAAAGAGCTAGCTACCCTGCCTCTACCCTCCTTTTATCTCATTCTTAAAGGCAAAGAAAGCAGAAAGCTAGTGAGGTGATCACACCCGTTCTTCCTAATATATGTGAAATATGTACATTCTTGTTTGTTGTGGTTGTTTTAAGATGGTCATTCCTCTGCGTGTCAGTGGCTGTGCAATAATGCAACAACAACGTTATGAGACCACTGTTGGTAGCTGGATATGATGTCAAAACTCTACCTCTACCTCCATCCTTTTTTTCTCTTTCCCCTCCTTCCCTCTTTTCTCACAAATGTTACTTTGTCAGACTTTTCTATTACTGGTCATATGTTCTTCTTTGCCTCTCTTTGTGTCTATTTATTGCTCTATAAGGACCAAATCACAAATGTGGACTGCCGTTGATAACATGATGCAAAGCAGATGTTTCTAGCAGCCACTTATCACACAATACAGCTGCATGCAGTGGGAAACAATCTCATCTCTAGTTATAGATTTTTGATTGTACATTTGACTTGAAGCTATGGTGTTACTCACCATGAACCTGTGGCGTAGTGGACCACACAGAAAATGTCATATTTAAGGCTTTATCTTTCTTGCAGGATTAGGAGCAAGCTATCTTTTAGTTTCATACTAACGCTTTTGTCAAAGCCACTACTTTATGAATTTCTCTCTCCTAAGATAATATTATCTGATACTCTGCCTCTAACTGGCCAAACACTATTTTCAGGGTTGAAATCACTTTTAATTTATCGCTCGACTTAAGCCCTTCTACTTTCCTCATTACTTAATCAAACATTCCTTCACAGGCCCAGCTTCCGTGATTTTCCTTCATTCAGGCTGAAGTTAGTTTGACCACAAAATATTGACATACAAATCATGTTTTTCCCCCTTCTATCTGTATTAGTTGTGTAAAGCTGAATGTTAGAGCCCATTTCACTGAGGAACACATCAAGTACGATGTAAAGGGAACAGAAGAACCTAAGGTTTTCTCTCATATCACCACTGTACTGATTTAATGTTGGTGTTTAATGATGCTGAAGCTAAATGGGCCTTACTCTGTTTTGACTATTGTTTTTTGTAGTGAAAAGGGAAGGTTTAATACAGACTTTTTCTATGACTGTAGGCTTCTCCTGTATTTTCTGATGTCTTTGTCTGACTCTGTGATCTAACGGGTCATTGTTTTACTGTGAAATGAAGAACTTCAGCATGCATTCATGTTCGGAGAGAGAACTGCTTGCGTTTGCTACCATGCCATGTACCTATCTAAGCTATAGATAATTCATGTCATCCATGTTCCAAAGCTGTGTTTGACTGTTTCGTGCATGTTGATTGATGCAGAACCACATACGATAAAAGGCTATGCTGATGAAGCCATCACTGCTTTTTTTATTTACTCATACTCTGGGTCATTAAGAGGGGAGGGTCATGTCCATCATGGCTGCCTTTTTTAAGCTAACACTTTGGACAAGAAAATTATTTTTTTTCTTGATTTATTCAGGCGACTGAACCCAAACATTCTTTTGACGATTGCTTTTTTGCCACAACATCATAATTCACTTAAGATAAATGTTGCATCACTCCTTTTCTTCCAACTGCCAATATTGAGCACATATGTTTTTTAGTTCAGTTGATGTCACTTCATATAGGAAATATTTCTTTCTCAATAGAGATTTTTATCTAATTCTGATATCGACTGATACTTATATAAATACCTCATTTAAAACTGCTGCAGGTCTGTATTTGCAGCAGTAGAAACATCGCTGTTCCTACAATGAATTATTCTTAGACATTTGAATAAGACATGAGCCCACTGAGAACTCTTGCTTCACTTGCACAATAACACTCAAACAAAACTAAACTCTAAACTACACTAGAATTGAAGGAATAAACAGGTAAACAAGTTGTGGGTTATAAAAGGTGGGATCTAAAAGGGACTATAAATGGAACATATAGTCAAGCTCAGATGAGCCATATCAGCTGGGTTCTCTCCTCTCATATCTACAGTACACACAATTAAAAATCATCATCTTCCCTGTTAAACCGGTCCATAGCATTCCAGTTATTCTTAACCCACAGCTGCAGAGCTCGTAAGGAGTCGGTGCTATTTTAAGACCCAGCACTCTGCCTCAGCTGCTATTTTAAGAGCAGGTTCTGGGGTTGGGGCAGCAGCAGGCTCCCTTTATTAAATCCCTCCATCTTTTCTGTCTCGTGTACACAAGCACATTTCACTGCAGTCAGACTATCTCAAGCTGCTGAGCTTTTGTTTTTCATTTAAAAAGAAACCGAAGTCAGAAATTAAGATCCCCACACACAAGCAGTCTGAATGTACTTGATTCATTCCCAAGAGTAAAAAATAATGACCAAACTATGTTTTCTGATTAACTTGATTTATATAAAACTTAGATTGCATTACTCAAAATGATTAAATACATGCACAATTGAAGATCTCCAGAACATCTCTGCTTCTTCAAACATAAAAATTAGGATGGATGGATAAAATATTTCAATGCATGGGGTCAAAAAACTACTGTATGTTATACTAAAATAATGGACTTCTTAAGGACATGGTGGCCCTGAATTGATAAATTTTCCCAAATCCGTCTTAAATACTTTTGGGAAAGACTGAATCGGAAGCCAACTCGAGAAGCATAAGTCAGGATCAGGCTACGGTACCGGAACTACCAGCCCACCATAAAACACCAAAACCCAGAACACACACAGACTGTGTTAGTAATATTTCTCGGTGGCTGTGACGCACTGTCTACTTGACAGGTTCAAAGGTCATCTGGCAGATTAAGTCTCTGTAATAGATGAGGTTCTCTTCATTGTCTGCAAATGCTAACAGCATCTCGTCCATCTCCTTCTGATTGAAGGCCTCACCTGGTTTAAAGACGACCATTAAAAAAAACACACAACACAGCTGTGGTTAAAAAAACATTCACCACACAAACAAATCTTTGCTTTTCTCACAGAGTAGAAACTGGACCTTCACCTTCCTGTGTCAGGTACTTAGTCAGCTCCTCGGGCTCCAGGTATCCTCTCTTTTCTTTGTCTAGAACCTGGAAACATTGTGTTACTGCCTATGTCCTTAAATAAATAGCAGTCACAGCTAGTTACAGCTAGCTAACCGTCCTAAACTACAACACTACAGAGGAAACAGCAGCTTCTCTTACCTCAAAGGCCTGAAGCAGACGGTCCTCAGGGATGGGAGGGAACCTTTCACACACACAAATACAAGTCCATATGGCTATTTGTATCTGTAACCCATAGTTTGATATTATGGAATTAACCTATCCTCTGATATTAATTTGTAGCCCATTGTTTTATGTTAGCTAGATATATTTATGCCACAAGGAAGAATCTGTGTATTGCTGAGTATTCATTTAACCACGCAGCAGATCTAACAAGCTCTATCAATTTTAACCGAAGGTGTTGTGATTTATTTTAAAGGGTCTGAAAAGCATAAAAGCAGGAAATAATAACGATTAAATAATAGAGTAGTAGCATTTGTACACCAAACATCTGTTCTTTAAACACCGCAGTAACTACCTCACTACATTCACCAAATGACACCAGTGACAGGTCATTAGATTGCACCCTTAGACACATCTAGTAGAGACACAGACTATAAAATATAATTTGCTTCAACAAGCAGGTCATGGTGCAAATCGATGAAATAACCTTTTTCTCAGCCTCAAATTACAGCATGTTTATTTTTTAAGCTGCATACAGAATGTAAAACAACCTGACAGGCAAGAGTATACATTGTAGATAATAGAAATGTCTTACCTGTTCTCTAGCAGCACTTTAGTCATGGCGGGGAGGAACTTGTCCAAATGGACATATCCTGTTTGGTCCTCTTCCACCTGGTCGAACAGGAGAAGACTTCTGGTTTTAGATCTTTCATAACAAACTGAGAACTGCTTGACCAAATTTATGACAATATTGTCTTTCAATAAGTGGCTGCAATGTCAAGAACATCATTACATCTGCCAGGAATATGCTACATGCTAATTGTAATACTTAATTTACAACACAGCAAATTAAGTATTTAAAAAGTAAGTTGGCATTTTACATCTTACATCTTTAGGTATAGACCATATTAGAGTCAACCAATATGGCATTTTGAGACTGATACCAATTCCAATTTAAGAGGGGGGAAAAATGTGTAGATTGTGCAACAATTTTGTAACCATATGACTAAAGAAACGTTATCAGAAGGCTGCTTTCTTGAGCAAATTACATTATTATACATTGTCTACCTATTTACCTTGTTGTATTCATCAAAAATATAACAATAATTTTGCCAACATTTCTGACCTCAGCTATAAAGTCGTGTATGTCTGCCTGAGAGGGGAAGCAACCCAGGGAATAGATGATGGTGCCGATCTCCCTAGAAAACAAACATTATGTTAGATCAAAGCATTTAATGCAGGTTTTGAGTAAACTCGTTTTATATTACAGTGGGGGGCACCACCATCTCATTCTGAGCTCACCTGACATCCGCTGTGTTGTTCAACTCATAGTCAAACGCTTCAAAAGCTGCTGTGATCTTCTTGTGGACATCGGACACTACAGCCTCTGAAAGACAAAAGAAAAGAGCCAAGAGTGAGTTAGCTTAAACTGAAGCATTAACTCCGTCTTTCATCTACAGAATCATTATTTTGAAGGCAAAATTAATTTTAGATAAGCCAGACTACCCCTTTTATTTGTCCTCTGACCATGACAGCTATCCACTTTCAACTAGTGGATAGACGTAATATAACAAACTTAGCTGACTAGCTAACTCTTACGAACCTGCACTTTGCTTGTTCTCCGCCATGCTTGCCCGGTTGTTTAACTGTTGCCTAGCAACCAGATGGCCATGTCAAAAGTGTAGCTAGGATGATAGGAGGAATTGCAAACAATTGCCCATTGATGTATTATCAAGACAGTGCCAACGATATCTAATAAAGCAATGTACATAATACAGCAACTGTCTTGGTAAATACAAATTGACAGTAAATTAATGTGCAGAGCTTTACCAGACGCCTAGCACTATTTTTGTTAGATATGATACGATATGACAATATCAGATTTTATATTTTGATTTCATATTTACAAGTAAAACTCAGTGACTCCATGAGTAGAGGCCTGTCTGCTACTTTTATATCAGAACACCAGATTAAGTGCCTCAAAACTAATTTACAGAAGCCATCATTAAAGGGATCATAATAAACAGTGTTTGTATATGTTTGTGCCTGTTATACTTACTAATTTGAATTATTTTCTTTGAAAGTGTTGATTAGAAACAGGAGACAGAAAAAATAGGACAGCAATGAAATAATTGTTTTATTTTTTAAAGCTGTAAAAATGCAACAATTATTAAAAAGGCTGAACAAATTCCAACAAAAAGTAAAACCATAAATACCGTAAGCACATTTCAAGTTTGCAGATAGAGATGAGATTTAATATTTCATTAAATGTAATATTTCATCACAGCCTTCCAAACCTAAATTATAAAGAATGTTAGAGCCTGTAGTCTAAAGGCTGTCATACTTGTTACTGCTCTGTAGTTTTATGGATCCCAATCACTGACCGCATCTTTTTACAGTCTATGGTCCCGACTCATTCAGGCACATTAAAATAATCATCAAAAAATAGTGTTTATCTGATCGTACTGAAAAGAAGAAGAAAGCGAGATTTGACCAATACTGCATACCAAGGTGTGTTTTTTCTCTATAACGTGACATTATTTAGTAAAGGATTGCAGTCATAGTATAGACTGGGAAAATTCTCAGGGAAGACACAATTAATTTTCCAGGCACACCAGTTGCAGCTACTAAGTACAAATCCTAAACCCCGAGTGGTCAGACACATTAAGGCCAATCAGTGTGTACATGAAACATCTGTCACTACAAAGAACACCAATACACCAAAACGTGCCAATTTCTTCAGGTATGGCAGAAAGGGGTAAATAAATACATTTAAAACAAATATTCAGAAATTAAAAACAAGTCATAAAAGAATTCAAATTGGAAGATAGTGTTACTGATGATAACTTGAAGAAAAATATTCAAGTGATCATCTATTAAGGATGGCTTCTGATTTACTATTAAGGACAGTATTGCATTTTGAATTCAGGATTCCTCCATTAAAGATACTTGTAGAAACTTTTTACAGTAAGTTGACAGGAATATTTTCAACAGATTAATTTCTTCATCAACCATCTCAAGTCCTCTCAGCTGGGAGTCTTTTTTTTTTAACTCTTTCTACAGTCTTCTTCACTTAGGAGCAGCCTTTGTTTCTGTGTGCATTCACATCTCTGGTTGTCCCTGATGAACGGGGATATTGTGGTCTTCTGGGATTTGATGTTCATCTTCTTGCTTTGTTAGTTCCTCTTCCTCTGGCTCTACTTCATGTTGAGGGTGTTCTTCATGTTGCTCTGCTGCTGCCTCTGTGGTCTCCTCCTCCGTACCAGGATGTGACAGCTTCTCCTCCACGTTCCCCTCCTGCCTTTGCTGAGGTGCATTGTTGTTGCTGGAGTCCTGTAGTGGAGAGAGACAGGTTATGTTAGTGCAGTAAACTACAAATGAGGCTTAAAAACTGCTTAAAATTTTATAACAAAGCAATTAAATCTTTGTTACTTTCTCGCCCTTTTTTTTCATACATATAATTACAGTTTCAATTTTCTTTTTATAACTGATTCTCTTTCATCTTATTTATTTATTTTATATATTTATTTTGTACCCAACTGCCCTACATGGTGGTGGAATGGGGAGGGGAAACTTTGAGACTGGCTGGGAAAATAAGAGCCCTTTGTTTGACAGTTGATGAATGACATAGTATGTGTGAACATATAAGACATAAGAAGACAAGCTTCTACATTGTTGAAAAATAAAAGATCCATGTTTAGTATCATAGATGTATGTAGAGGCCAACAACAGTAATTTCAAAGCCAACCTAAAGCACAGAAAATTAGGAGTCGATCAAGAAAATGAACAAAAACTATAGACTACCTCTGTCTACATGTTATTTGGTGGTAAAACATCTAAATGAATCATATCATCATCTATTGCAGCAAAATTAAATACAAATCAGTTTTTGGTATAATAAAATACATCTACGTTTATCTAATGACAACAAGCTTTTGACAAAGCTTTTCATTTTTATAGAATGTGATCCAAACATTTAAATGTATATAAAGTTTGTACTTCTTTCCACTCCTTTTCGGATGTGTAAATCAAATTAACAAGTGTTTGACAAATAATATTATTTTCTTCCTTTGCATTATACTATTTATTGTTTGTAAATATTACTTATTTCTTATTTCTTTCTTATTTTTATGTTCATTTCTCTATTTACATGTTAGAAATAAATTTCAATTCAATTCAATATTTGTATTGTTTTATACATTTGAAAAAGTTAAAATGTGAAACTTGATTCAGGATAACTTTGACAAACTACTACTTAACAAGTCATTACATTACAAATTCTATTCTATTCTATAAGTTGATATAACAACATGATGCGTATATGTACAGTACCTGTGTTTTAGGTAATGGATGAGACAGCAGCTCTAATGGGTTCAACAGGCCGTCCTGGTTTAGATCCTGAGTTTGGAGTAAAACATCTACCAAAGACTCCACCTGCACTCAGAAAACACCACACACACACACACACACACACACACACACAATTCAGATTAACAGGTCAATAAGACTTGGGTATGTAGAAGTAGTCACGAAAAGTGCTCACCAGCAAAGCAGCTTGTACTTCAGGTGTATGATGGATGTTAAATTCTGAAACTAGCTTCATCAACTCCAGCCCATCCAGGAGCCCATTCTTATCATAGTCATAGAGACTAAACAGGAAGAACACCTCTGACACAAAGCAGGAGAGGGCCGACATGTCAAATACCAAACATATTTCACTAACTCTTGTGCAGTGTGGAACTTTGGATTTTTGCACGGTTTAAGAAAAGATTCAACATGTCAACGTCCCAGAAAGTAACACAAGCATGTGAGACATTGTTCAGTATTTCAGTGATTTTCTGTATTTCATCTGCAGATCTTTGATATGTGTTACAACAGTAGGTTTAGAAGTTTACCTTGCTCCCATGTGGTGATATCAGGTCCTCCTTGGTCATCTGTCAGTTTTGCTTGAACAAAACTGTGTAGCAACCTGTAGCATACACAGCATCGAGAACTTTTTAATCAATCAATAAAACACTAGCAAAGAATTATCTGTGCGGGGTCAGATCTCAACAAGGTGTGTATATTTCCTCAAAAAAATGACTGTATACAACAAGAGGAGGTGCCATCAAATCAAAGAGACGTATGTTCAAAGGAAGGTTGTTCACATATTGTTTTCACTGATTTTCTCACAGATAAGTGTACATACATTAATCTTATCGACCAGTAGAATGAAGCTGCAGCCACACTGTCACCAAAACATACTCTATCACATGAAGTCCACAAAGTGTTCTCTCATTTGTTCCCTGCATAAATGAAACCAGTGTCTGGGCCATTATGTCAAAGTTCATACTACTGTACAGTAACATAGATGTGAGCTGAGATAGCAACGTTATGTATTCACTATATGTGTGATGAAAATCTTTATTTTCTTTACTGCAATAAAGGGAAAATGTGTCATAACTGCATCACAAAACAGTGTTGTTGCTCATGTAATCTTATCAGTGTATGGTGCAGGACAAATCATTAGCACAACACAGCAGGCAAAGTCCACAGACTTTAAATGAGTTGGATGTCTAACCACAATACTTTGTTGATGTGTCACTCACCTACGCTCCTCCACTCCAGAGCCAAAGGGATTAGCTAGCCCTCCTGATGAGGGGTAGGTGACTACTGATTCCTCCCTAAGAGGTTAACAAATACAATTGAAAAAATATAGTTATTTTCATTATTTCCAATCAAACAAGGATAAATGCATAATAATGAATGACTTAAACCTAATTTATTTTATTTTCTACAACAGAGGTGAAAGAAAGTTTCTTTTGCTGGCAATTATACCTTACAGTACCCTCCTTAGAGGCATACTGCTTCAAATATCTAGCGTTACACAGTATGTAATCCTTGCCGCTCTGACATTGGTGTTATGTTTACTGTGCAAATGATCCTATGACAACAAAAAACGACCTAGCTTAGTATGCAAAAAAGTCTTGCATCATATTTACTTGAAGAACAAAAAAGATTCAGGAGGTGTGGTTACCCTTGTGTCCCAGGAAACCCTGGGGCAGCCAGGCACTGGTGTATGAGCAGGATCAGGAACAACCTGCCCAGGGTAGACTCCCCAAACACACCTACAAGCACACATCACATCTGACCTAAATTCGCTGATAGGCTGCCAACAGGATTTTATCTGCTCAAAAGTCATACATTTACGAACAAAAAATATGAAAAGAAAAAAGGCTTTTGCATCTCAAAATTGGCATCTGTAAAAATTATGATCGGCTTTTATCTTTTAATCGTTGGAAATTAATAAAATACTACAAAAGCAAAACCAACCAGCTGTGATCACTGAATATGTCCACGTGTCTCAGTGTTATGTGGAGATGTTTCATTTGTTAATAAAATGTTGTTTTGACATGTGTAAGGTACATTATCCTTATTATATTGCATACAATAAGTAACTAGCTTTACTGCTACCTTCCTCGTTTTAAGCAGCAGCTAAGCTAACACATAGCCTGACACCAACAACTAACTACTGCATTAACAAAGCCCGCATACGCATTGATTGTAAAAATTGAGTATTTATGATAAACGCATGTTGTCTTCCTGCTTTAAAATGAATAGACTGCATTATAACAAAAATAAATCAAAATATGGCTAGTTTTAGCTTACAACTGTAGCCTCGTTTACGGACTCCGGAAGACGAAACATATTAAATATTTATTTGAACAGAAGTAACATGCACAGTGAAATCTTCATTGAGGTGTATATCACAGCTGGATAAACACAGGCTGAGTTCTCCACATCTGTTTCCAGAGCCTACCTGTCTGCATAGTTGATGTGTGGACAGTACGAAGCTTTAATTTTTTTGGTTTGGATTTACAGGTTCATATCTGGAGAACACCACCGCCCCGCACCGCCCTGCTCGCGCCTCTCGGTCTGCACTGCGCAACGGCGGCGGCACGCGCGCTCCCTGGCTGCCACGGAGACCGATGTGTTTTGGTCAATGACAGGGTCCACGTGGAAGAACAGATCCGCTTTGGTTTTCAGTGAGCATGCGCGGGCTATGGGGCGTGGATAGTGCCAGCTACAGCCTAATAACTGTGCAGAGAATCGTGCCGATCGCTTAGGGAGGCCGTGACCAATGACGTTAGAGAACAAGCGTGACACAAAAGTAACAAATAACAAAATTACTGGTACGTCGCCGATATGACGTCATGACGTAACATGTAATACAATAGAAGTAATAGAATTTTTCAACACCTGTGACATGTACGTTAGACAGCTGAGATCACCTCTGTCTTAGTTCACTGAGATCATCCCAGACACAATCCAACCCCCAGCCCACCAACCTGTCTTTGAGCTCCTCTCTCTTGTAGGCAGCCTCACATTTTATTGGCCATAAGGGGTTAAAAGTAGGCTAACGTAAGGTAAAGTCCACAATGAAAAGTTTTACACATACTGTACTTTTTCAGACAATGACTCCCTGCTTACATAAAAATATACACCCATACAACCAGTCTCCTTTCCTCATATTATTGTTTCTTAGCATGTGGCTTTGTGGCCTTTACTCTGTCAAAAACACTTCAGTCATTGCATTTAGGTAAGATGTTTTTTCTTTGTTTTGTCTTTATGACTTTCTTTGTTTTATCTGATGTTTTGTTGCCTTTATTATTGATGCTGATAGACAACATTTCCTTTAGAAATCTTTAAATAATTAGATAAAATGAAAAGTGAAATAAAACCTGAACTTGGCTGCAGAAAGCATTCATTAGTATTAAAAAGTTACAACAATACAATGTAGTTGATAAATATAGTGGCTAATAGGTCTGCATTAAGACGGTCTTTAATGCACTCCTGGTATTTGACCACAAGATGTCCTAGTAACTCTTGAATTGATTCAGAAGGTATAGAGGTATTATTCACATCTGTATAATGTTAGACTTAATTAAATTAGGCAAATAATGTCGTAATTATATCATAACTGTAGCTGCAAAAATGTCATTACATGGCATGTCTGTAACCCATTATGGGTCTGGCAAAACTCAAACTTCGTCTTTTAGTCGTTTCCTGTCAGTGTCTATGTATTAGTAGTATTTCATTAACTCACCATGTAATTCACAGGAAAATCAAAATTAAATGAGTATACATCTCTACAAAGTCTTCCTATTATTGGGTGACACAGGTCAACGTGACCTGTTCAGTATGTCCTAACTGTGCAGTGTAATCACAGTGCTACTCTTCCACTGGCTGCCCGGGGTGTGTAGTTTCCTGTGAATTATAAAACACTGATGAATGTTCGTTTGACATGGCAGGTTTCAGTTCTTTATATTGGTCCCATAGGGGAAGTTTTTCTTGAACACACCCGTGCTGCTGTCATCAAACACTGAAACAGCAGAAAATAAGAGGTTCTTATTTAAGATTATAGGAAGAGAAACATTTTATCATCTCTGGACCTGGGTTTTGCCAGACACAAGTACATTTTCTGTTGTCACATTTTTCCAACTGAAGTCCATCTTAACTGGAGGGATTTGTTTCATGGGATTTTATGTATGATAGTGATAATAACGCCAGGGTCATACACATAAAGCACCTGACAAAGGTCATCGCAGTGTGAAGAGTCTTTAATAGGCACAGGGATTATATATATAGGTAGTAAGATAGTTATTGAGTATGAGGTTCTTTGCGTTTAAGACAGAACTTTAGATAAAAATAAACACAAATTAATAACAAACACTAGATGGGTGGATTTGGAAGCAACTTGAAATGGAGTGATGGTTTCTTGAATGCCATTGTGGCCACATTTGTGTTTCAGAACAGTGTATGATTTAAAGTAACAGTCCCATACTCACTGTGCCTAGCACCACAAAGAAGTCATTACAAAGATTTAATTTTTAGTTCTGTTAAATTCATCAGAAAGGAAAAAGCTAAAAATTTAACATCCAAAAAGAAGGATTCCTCACTGTGATTGACAATGATTGATTTCACCTGAATACAATGCATTAAGTCAACATTTTCTTGTCTTTTAAGTCTCAAACCCACGGAGAACACAGCAACATTTTTAAGACACATAAACCTTTTTTTATACCATAGTGGTGTAGTGTCTTATGGCATCAGGTCCATGATGGATGTTTAATGTGCTGCACAACTCTTTGGCCTACAAACTCAATTTAACATGTACTTTATGTCAGTGAACTTGGAGTGTTCAGAGGCAAAGATTGGCTACATCTATCTATCTAAACGGTTGGATTTTTGCCCCCTTGTCTCTTTTTATGTTTACCATCTGCCTCTCCCTCATGCCTATCTCTCTCCTGTCCTCTGAAGTAACGCCAGACTTTACCCTCATATTGCTAAAAATAGAAAAACTCTACTGAGATGCCAACACAGCAGCATGGTGAGCACACACCACACACGCACACACACACACACACACATACACACATATACACAAACACACATACAGCACTCGGCCTGGACTAAAGTTTGCTGCCTCACTGCAGTTCTTCAGGATGGGATTGTACTGCAGGGTGAAAAGCAGTTGAGGGAGAGAAAATAGAGAGGGGTTAAAAAGAAAAAACAAAGTCTGAGAGAGATGGAAACAATGAGGAGGTTCATGGATGGAGGGATGAAAGATGAAATTCAGGTATTTTGGAGTGAGAATTGATTTCTTCACAACTGAATGCATTGAGTGTGTTTATGCGTTTGTACAGATGTGATTAAATGTGGTCTTAATTAACAGAATGATTGAACAATTAAGGTACTGCACACATACGCACTCTTTCCCACATCCACACCATGCAATCTGAGTTTAGAGTGACAGAAGGTCACTTTAAACAGCACACCATTGTCAATGAGTTGTTCCCTGATCTCATCATTTTGGGACATTTATTGATCCCTGAGGAGAGATCCATCGTCATGAGGCTCAGGCTTTGTGGTTGAAGGACAGTAGCTCTAATAACCAACCTCTATAACCAATGTAAATTGACTGCATTTATATAGCACCTTTCTGGTCTTCCCACCACTAAAAGCACTTTACATTATGCTACATGTTAACATTCACCAATTCACACATACATTCATACGCTGAAGACAGAAGCTGCTGTCTTATCAAATCCACAGTCTCACACAGAACCCAGTGGCACAGCCTTTGAAGTAATTAGGGGTTCAGTTCATTGCTCAAGGACACGTCAACATGCTGACTTGAGGCTCAAACGATCAAACAACTGATCTTACGATAAGTGGACAACTCGCTCTACCTCCTGAACCACAGGCGGTCCTGTCACATTACTGTTAGAGTGACTCACTACGTGTTTTAGCACTAAAGTAGCTCATTGTCTAACTGCTGGTTTTTACAAAAACATCCTACTGACACTCACTTACAGGAACGGAGATTACTGTAGTTCTTATCATGCTGTTTGGCCAGAACGTGATGTTATCGTTAACATGAGACCACTGCTGCTGCTGACTGTGTGTGTGTGTAGGTTGAGAAGAAACACCAGAGTACCAAGCACTATTAGGCTGACGGTCTTGTGGGATGATGCGGCTTCCAGTCACAGATGCTGGTTTGCTGTCGGATGCAGTGAGTCGATGATCACTTAGTTTGCTATGAAGCATAGCCTAATTTTGGGGGGGTTAGTCCTGCAATTTTAGCAGTTGATGAGCGAAATATTAGTCACTACATAACTGCACAAAGTAAAAGTAATAAACCTTTCAAATGATGAGGTAAATGTTATTACGTTATTAAATTTTATGTTGTTAAATGCTTCACACAGTTAGCTAAAAATATCAGATAAAGGGTTGAACTAGCTTGCAACGGTAAACGATCAACATACTTAAAGCTTATAGCCTACATAAATTGTTGTAATAGTAGGCTACAGTAATGGCTAAATATTTGAAATAGCTAGCCAAAGTTTAATATATTATTGTAATAGTTAGCTAAAAAATAAAATGGTTGCAATAGTTAGCTTAAGGTGATCATTTAAATTGTTCAGTTAGTTAGCTAAAAAAATAAATGAATAAACGGTTAGCTTAAGTGATAAGATTGTAATTATTAGCTAAACATAATGGGCAAACAGTTGCAATAGTAAGCTAAAAGCAATGCATAACCTGTGAAAGTAAGCCAAATGTAATGAATTAACATTAGGAATGGTTAATAGCTAAAACAATGTAAAAAGGTTAAAGTAGTTATTTAAAAATATTAATGAATGGTTGTAAAAGTTTGCTTAAGTAATAAACAATTGTTAGCTAAAAGTAATGACTAAATGGTTGAGTCAGCTAAAATGAAGAAATTGTTGTTGTTAGCTAAAGTCATAAACTGTTTAATAGAAGGCTAATTAATAAATTGTTGAAATATTTATCTAAAATGGTAGAAATATTACCAGTAGTAGTAAGCCAGTAAGTTATAAACTGTTGAAATTGTTCTAAAGCTAACAGTGCTAAATGTTTGCAATAGTTAGCCAAAAATGAATAACTGGTTGTAGCCTAATAGTTAGCTTTAGTAATGAATACTTTCTTGTAATATTTAGCTAAAATTGTAGTAGTTGTACCAATAGTAGTAATAGTAATGAATAAACTGTTGTTATACATATAGCTTAAAGTAATGGACAGATAGTTGTAATAGAGCTGTAAAAAAAACTAGGAGCAATGAATACATGGCAATAGTAAGTTAAGTGAATGAACAAATAAATGGTTGCAATAGTTCGCTAAGTAATAATCAAATAGTTAGGTAGCTAAAGTAATGGTTAAAATACTGTAGTTAGCTACTAGTAATGAATACAAGGTTGTAATATAGCTAAAAGTAATGCATAAATGGTTAGCTAGCTATGTAAAGTAAAACATGTTTGAAATAGTTGGCTTAAAGTTATGAATAAACAGTTTTAATAGTACATTTAGTACATGATAGTTGAACATCAATGAAGGATAGGCCTATGGGAAATTTTGTGACAGTGCTGTGGTACTAGACCAAAAAGCTACTGCAGGGATTAAGCGTGGGTATCACCGGGATGCAGCCTAAAAAAACTTCAACAGACATAATCTCTGAGTCTGATTTGAATGAGTAGACAAATGGAAAGTTCAAACATTGACAATGGCAAGAAGTGTGAAAGTGTTCAAGATGAACTTGGTTTACATCTCCTGGTCTTCTCTGAAGGAATTCAACCTGATTTGGTGTTTGATGATGAGTCAAATGCAGGAACATCCCACTCATCAAATATTTACAGCTGTAACTAAAATGCTCGCCTTTACGGGGTCTACAGGGAGTGATGGGTTGGGTTCATTGTCATGTTCAGTCTCTTATTTACTGAATTTTTCCCGAAAGGAAAAACGAAGAATTTCTTTTTCTACTTCTTTCTCGGGACATTTTTGCATGTCAGTAGTAGTAGAAGCACAGGCATAAATAATATAGGGAGTGATGGCAGAATTCCATTAAGACTCAGTTTAAGGGTCCTGGTGTCGTGCATGCTGTGGCTGACTTTCACACTGTCATGGCTTACTGGAGCACTTCAATTCACTTAACATAAATACTAGCATGTGCTTTACTTGCCATGCGGTGTAAAAGGACAAAAATCCCGAATCTCTGAGAATAATCAAAGTGTGGGTTTACCATGCGTGAGTCACCAGCCTCTACATTGGGCTAAATATACATACAGACTATGCGTATCTCTGTTTTCTATCCATCAACAAATCTTTGAGTGGGTCTGACTTCTGTTGCCTGAACCAGATGAAGGTGAATATTGTGTCTTTTTTTAACCACACTGCTCTATTTATAACTCACGTTTTTTCTCTTGTGGGGTCTACTTTAATCATCATCCCCGTCAGTGCAGATGGCAACGCTGCATTTTCTAACCCTCTTTCTCTTCCCCTCACCAGCCCTCATCCCTCTCCTCTCCTCCCTGCTCTCATCTCCTCATCCTGGACCTGCTCCTTTTCTACTATAACGCTCGCCTGCCCTTCTCTGTATTTGTCTCTCTCATCTCTTACCTTTAGTGAAGCAAGATCTGAGAGGGAAGAAATTGAGCAAGGGAGGGAAAGACGAGAGAAGAGTAGAGAAAAGGACGGAATATAAAAAGAGTCACAGAGGGAAGGAGGCGTGGCAATGTCACATTTTTTTCAGATATGGCCTATAGCCTTTCACTCGAGGAGATTCTGCGCCACAGAAACAGCAGCAGCTTTTAAAACCTTTTTAAGGGATCTCTTTCTGAAATGTGCCAAAATCACCTGCTGATTACTACAAATAGTACTATCCAACATCTGTTCCCAGCACCAAGTCACGCAACTGCACGGCTCTGTTTGTCTTTAGCATAACCCGAGTGCATTCACATGCATACTCCAACAGGCTGTACACAGACGGACACA